>NC_081431.1:30464330-30789642 GCF_949786415.1 Peromyscus eremicus | reverse complement strand
AGAAGGCATATGTCCTTTAACCCTAACATGTTTATCCCAGTCTGTGTTAACTAAAGTTCTTAAATTTGTGTTTTGGAGATTTGGGCCCAGTTTGTATTTTTAGTAATTATGCTTTCTTTATGCCCCTATTTCCCCTTTTGGGGAACTTCATTACCTGCATTGGACCTTTTGTTATCATCACACAGGTTCCTCTGGTGCTGATCATTAAAACAAACAAACGTTCTATTCCTTGGATTGGTTAATAGCTTCATGTCATACTCATACAATTAATGAATCCATACTTTGAGTTTTTTTTTTTTTTTTTTTTTTTTTGGTTTTTCGAGACAGGGTTTCTCTTGTGTAGCTTTGTGCCTTTCCTGGAACTCGCTTTGGAGACCAGGCTGGCCTCGAACTCACAGAGATCCGCCTGGCTCTGCCTCCCGAGTGCTGGGATTAAAGGCGTGCGCCACCACCGCCCGGCTTACTTTGAGTTTTTAATTTCCAGGAATTTCCCATTAAAATTGGATCACATTCTCAGGCTGACTAGACTTTGGATTCCCTTTGGATATTTAATGTTGTATGGCAGAGATTATCGATTCTGCCACCACTTCTCTAACAAGGCTCTCTTCAGGCTTGATTTAGGAGGCAGTTCATCTTCCTTAGGTTCAGACCTCAAATTCCCAGGAATAGCAGTTCAAACTTCCTTTCCTTCCTTGAACCTTTGACCTCCTGGTTAGGTCTTTCCCTATGCCTGCTTACTGATTCCAGAGTTTGAGGATTTGTGGCTTCCCAGAAAATTAGGCCTTTCCTTCCTCAGCTCGCTGCCCTCTGGGACAATGTCCTCATACTCTGCCCTTCCTAGGCTCCTTTCCGATTCTAGCCTGAAAGATTGAGATTTGGGGTGTAGTCTTGGTCCCTTACTCCACTGCTTCACAGCTGAGGCCTGCTGTTCATGTGTAGCTGTCCTAAGAAGAGAGACGGCTTCATCCTCGGTGTTGCTTTCACTGCTCCCTAATCTGGATGCCTGCAGAGTTCTTGGGTCGTTTCTGGCTTTCATTCCAAACTCATGGCAATGATAGTTGGAAGGCGTAAGAGCTTGGGAGACTTAAAAGGGAATAGGAAGTCTCTGTAGTACTTAAATATTGGTAAGTTGAATAAAGTTAGAACAAGTTATAGATTCTTTTTTTGTCCTTGAAATTTGGGGGAACATGGGAAGGTAGAAGGGACCGTCAATAAAAGCATGACTTTTATTACAGTGCGTGTGAAACTAATTAATCTGGTTTGAGTCATTAACTTCATCAACTCTTCTATTTGTATTTTAAAGCACTTAAAGACCCTTCGTCACCCTTGCTTGCTAAGATTTTTATCTTGTACTGTGGAAGCAGATGGCATTCATCTCGTCACTGAGAGAGTGCAGCCTTTGGAAGTGGCGTTGGAAACCCTGTCTCCTGCAGAAGTCTGTGCTGGAATCTATGACATATTGCTGGCTCTTATCTTCCTTCATGACAGAGTAAGTGGTTTGACAGTCTCCCTCACAGGATTGATGGGGACTGAAGTGACCCTCTGGGTGGTGGTCCTGAGAGACCGGTACAGAGAGAAACTGAGACAGAAAGTGGAAAGAACAAGAGATCCTACAGAGTTTGTGGAATCAGCAACTGGTTCTCTGTCCCTGAGCAGTTGTTTATACAATTTTCTTTCAGTTGACTATCTTCCTCTTGTTTTAGGTAAGTCTTTATCTAAATAGAGCTGCAGTCAGTATTGGATAAGAGAAAGGTCTGCCAGTAGTGTTGCTATAGACCAAGGCTCCTGTTGGTTTCCAGAAGTTCTACTCCACTTTAGATTTCAAAGAACGAACCGTTTCTTAGGAAGAAATGGTGTTTCCGTTTCGGTGTGTGAATCTATTCAATAGAGATAGCCCTCTAAAGAAGGTGGTGTAGCCAGTAAGCTTGCTTCTAGTGATGTCTGCTTGGGATGTTGGTTCTGCGCTTCCTTATGTCTGTCTGTTGTCACTGTTCTGAGCTGCTGTTTGTGGTGTTTACGTTCTGAAGCGTGAGGTCTTTGGCAGTCTGCAGAGATGGGACAGCAGTAACACAGGCTCCACCCGGCACCAGCCTCATCTTAGTGTCTAAAGCTGTTTCTGTCAGGGGGAGACAGGCTTTCCAATGCCGTTTGCAGTTTAGAATTTCTTAGAATTTCAGTCTGTTGAGGTTCACATGGCAGCAAGAATTCTTACTGCTTCATTGGGGAGGAGTCTTTTTTGTTGAAGAAAATTTATCAGTAATAGGAAAGCAACAGGATGAGAGGGCAAGTTAAACCTTGGTCCCATCTTCGGATCGAATCGTCCTCCAGAGGCAGCTGTGGTGCTCAGTGCTTTATTCCAGAGAAATTGTGTGTGTGTATCAAGCAAATATTCTGTTTAGTCTCTTATTTTTCCCCAATGGAAGCATATCATACATTCTGTTAAAAATCTTCCTTTACTATATATTAGAGTCTTCGGTATAAAATGCATACACATTAGACCATGTGACTAGAATATTTAGTGTACTTTTTGTGTACTGGAACGAATGATTCCTGGTTTGAAAAAGAAATTTAACTACTCAAGCCCTGTTCTCATTTTTCCCTTCCTCATTTTCACTGAAGTTATACTATTTTTTTTTTTTTTTTTTATAGTTTTAAACTTGATTCTTCTGTGGTGGGTGGAAATTTTTCTGGTGGTCCTTGTCTTTCCATTTCCTCCTCCTCTGGTGGAATTTTGTTAATGTACTGACTGCCCAGCTTTCAGGTGAAGCAGTCCGGGTTCCTGACAGACGATAGGCAAGAAAGACTTTGGGGGGAAGTGACAGAACCTGCAGGAGCCATCACTCTGTTTAAGGAACCAGAAGCAAGTGATCCAGGCCGTGGAGACTTGTGTATGTTTAAGGACACGTGTGGCTCCTGATCCCAAGAATGGGAGTGATGCCGTCTGTGCGCTGGCTTTCGTGGCTTCCTGATCTTCCTGCCGGGCAGGGAGCTAGCCAGAGCCTTCCCCTCCTCAGCTGTATCTGGTTTGTTCATTTAAGCCCAGCTCCATTCATCAGGCTGCAGGTGCCAAAGACCCCATTGACCTGTGTGTGGTAACTAGTATTTAATTGTTTAAAACCTTCAGGTTTGGGGGGTGTCAGTCTTCTTCCTGTTCCGTTTGTCTCTTTCCCAGGGACATCTGACACACAACAATGTCTGCTTATCATCTGTTTTTGTGAGTGAAGATGGGCACTGGAAGCTTGGAGGCATGGAAACAGTGTGCAAAGTTCCTCAGGCCACACCAGAGGTGAGCGAACTGGAAGCCCTCTTCCTCACGGAGGATATGATGGTGACGTGAGATGGGGTTATTACCTGGGCACTCTCTCTCCTTCACTGTTAGGATTTTAGATTTGAAGACTTGAACTTTCTGTTATGCTCATGTTCAGAAAATTGTAATGTTTATTCCTCAAAGAAGTTCTGAGGTTCATGTAGTCCCTTCTCATTCAGTAGGTAAGGAGCCTAAGATGGAGAGGTAAACAGTTTATTCAATGTTGAAGCCAGTTGCCCGCCTCTCTGTTCCCTATAAGTACTTTGTGCTTCCTTAGACTTAGCTCAGTGCTGAGGTCAGCTTTATGTGTCTCTTCCGTCCCAGCAGTTGAGTGACGTACTCCTTCTATCTCCTCCTGGAATAGCACCTGTCTATTAGGAGGCCAGAGTACTCACTGCATGTTGTCTCAGTTGCTCAGTGTCAGAACACTGTGTTGTATGGAATTGTGAGCCGAGTTGTTGCTGCTATGGTACTTCCTGTACATTTCCCTCCTGGTTGACAAGCTGCTCTTCTCACTGTTTGGTTTCTTTTCACCTTTTGCATGTTGTTTCTGACTCACTTTTTCTAAAACCACTCCCTTCATAATGTCTCTGTGGAAGCATTGGCTCTTTTTTTTTTTTTTTTTTTTGGTTTTTTGAGACAGGGTTTCTCTGTGTAGCTTTGCGCCTTTCCTGGAACTCACTCTGTAGTCTAGGCTGGCCTTGAACTCACAGAGATCCACCTGGCTCTGCCTCCCAAAATGGATTAAAGGTGTACGCTACCAACGCCCGGCGTATTGGCTCTTTTTTAAAAGGTAGGGTGTGTGCGTGTGTTCATGTTCGTTCTACATCTGTGCACATGCCCAGGGAGGCCAGAAGAGGCTGTCAGATCCCCTGTACCTGAAGTTATAGCAGTTGTGAGTCACCTTAATGGGTGCTGGGAACTGGCCTTCGATCGAGGAAGCACCCTTAACTGCTCTCTCTTTGATGAGTTGGTTCAGTCTGTCTTCTTGGGTTGTTTCTACACTTAGACCTTCATGAATGGCACTCTGTTCTGATGCTGCCAGTTCTGTAAATATTCTCTCATTACTTCTGTCTCCGTTGCATACTTTCTTCTATGTAGTCCACAGCATAAATTCTTTGCCATGGCATACACAGCTCTTCACAATACCTGTCCATCCTATCTCAGCTCTGTTTAGCACCCACAGTCCCATGCTCCTGAGCTGCTGCTTACACGAGCATCTCTGCTGCTTCCCTGTCTTCTCTGATGTGGTTCTGCTGCTGGACCACCTTCTTCCTTCTCATTGGCCTCCTAGAAAATGGAAACACGTTAGATCGAACCTAAGTCCATCTCTGAAGCCTTCCCTGTCGAGAGAATTAATCGCTCCTGTGGGCTTCATGGCACTCAGCTATTAGAGGTGTTAGCTTCTCTCCAGGTTGTAAGCACTGGTTTGAGCAGGAGATCTATTGTGTCATTTCATAGTCCTTATGCCTTAAATGGCATTTTGGATATGTAAACTTATCATAAATAATCTTTGAATAGGTATGCCTATTTTTGGGTGTTGTTTTTATCTGTACAGCCCATAGGAGCCTCAGCTTTTATGTCTTGTGACAGCAAAACTTAAAATTCCCATTATTTAGTGATATGTGGTAAATTTTTGTCATGTGCTGACTGGTAGCTTGCTTGCTCTTTTTTTTTTTTTTTAAACAGGCTCTCACTATGTTATCCAGGCTGGTCTTGAACTTACAGGCTGAAGTAACCTTCCTGCTTCAGCTTCCTTACTAGTGGGCACTACAGGCTTGAGCCACATCTCACCGAAACACCTTTCAGTTACTGTATCTGAGGGAAATGGGTAGTTCCAGGCTCTTCTGACACCAGAGCATGATGGGAAGAAGAGCAGCTGGCATTTATTCTTCCTAAGCCTCGTGCTGTGCTGGAGCCATATTCACATTGAATCAGGAAGGTTTTAAGTTTGTGTATCGGATGTGTGGCATTGATTTAAAGGTTTCATGGCTCCTGCTTCCACTGCTTATTTCTTTTTTAGGTTGAACTAAGATTCATTTACCAAATACGTTATGAGTTCTTTTTCTTGATTTCTGTCTAGTTTCTCAGAAGTATCCAGTCAGTAAGAGACCCAGCATCTATTCCTCCTGAGGAGATGGTGAGTAAAGGCCCCTTTATGCAACTCGAACTCAGACTCTGCTGTGCAACAGAGTGTAAAACAAAAACCCATTGCCATTTCCTCTGCCCTTTCTCTACTAAAGTATGGATGCCTCATGATGCTTCTGACCTTGAAAATGCCCGAGCTTAATTTTACTATCACAGTTAGGGATATCACAGCTTATGGTTTTTGTTTGTATAAAGATAGAAATGCCCCAGTGTGGCAAGAATATCGTATTTATTTCATAAGTCACTGTCCTTTCCTGGAGACTGTGATTATGGGGGAAGCAGTGATCTTGTCCTTTCCTAGCTAGTCACTAGCTGGAACTCCATGGCATGCAGAAGAGTGATAGTTAAGATCATGGGAAGGAAAGGGCCATTTACTAGTAAATTTAGAGAGATGAGCCCCTTACACAATTTTACAAGCCCTAAATTAAGCACCAACCTCCAGAGACATTGTTAATGTGTTCTAAGGGAAATGCAAAGCCCGACTGTAAGCTTAAGAGACCTAAATTTGCAATCTTAGAGTTAGCCAAATCTGTTTTATTTGTAGACTAGGGGTCTTTAAAACTGATGATTTATGGATTTTAAGTCAGTTGATCAGCATTTTGAAAAAGTTGAAAATATCACTGGGCATGCCAGATTATAAGAAAACAAGATTGTTTTATGAACTTTTGTTTTCATTGTGTGTGTATACCTCTTGGATGATATTTAGTATTTTTTACTCTGGGTTGTAGTCAGACACATTTCAGAAAGCCAGAGATAAGCATTTTCTTTTTGTTCATATATGATATTTTTAAATCTTTGATGAGTTCCATCAACTAATATTTCAAAGTTTTTCCATATTTGAGAGAGACCTACTATTTCATAATAGTTCAGAATTTTTCCATTTTTGAGAGAGACCTACTATTTTAATTGACATGCAGTTGTACCAATTTGTCACATACAGTGTACTAACAGTTCTTAAAGCCTGTGGAGTATGGTACCGTGAAGTTAGATATGAGTATAATAAATGCGAACATGGGAGAGCATTGGAGACAGCTTAGAAAGTAGATCCTCTCATTCTAATAGTCTTACTGCATTCAGTCTCCAGAATTTGCAGCCCTTCCAGAGTCCCACGGACATGCCCGGGATGCCTATTCCTTCGGAACTTTGGTGGACAGCTTGCTCCCCATCTTGAATGAGCAGGGTGAGTTGGAGCTGTACTGCCGCATGCACAGATTAAGTAGGAAAGGCATCCCCACCCGCTCTGTGGAAATCCAAAGACTACCTTTAGTATGGTGGGGAACCTGCTGCTTACCACAGTTTACATAGGACAAAGAGGAGCAGCAGGAAGAGGGAAAGCTTGGGGTTCTATAAGTATGAATAATAAAAAGGAATTTTAAGTAGGAAGCACTTTGAACAGTGGCTGTCCCCGTCATGTGTGATTGTCTTCTGAGTTCATTATTGAGTTATCTTGTGGAAATAAATGCCCTTAGTAACTGAGATGTAATAGCCTGAATAGTAGAGTAAGACTCCAGTGTTGCCGTTAAATTAATTCCAAAACCAGGCTTAAACTTTCTTTATTCTTCCAACGTCATTACTTTTTTCCTACTATAATTTACTTAGTATTTTTTCTTGCATGCCCTCTTAAAGCCCAGGCTATGTAAAGACAGCTCTCTGCTCCCTTCTGTGTTCTCTAATTGCATGCTTGGCAGCCTGTGTCACTCTCCTGGGATGGACTCTGGGACATTAGTTCTGCACCCATGAAGGTTACTGAGGTGTGTGCCACATTAGATCCTCGTGGCCTGTCTCACTCTGCTGACACTTCAGCAGTGCCAATGTAGCTTCTACCAGGATCCTAAATGTTAGAGAATTAAAGCCGAAGGCTCTACGGCATTGTTGTTCTTTTTTGAACTAACTACTCTCCCATGCGCCTATAATGGTGGCAGATGTGTAGAAGAATTGAAAATATAGGCATTCAGTCGGCTCTGTTGAGAAGGACCTACCCAGGAAAGACCTCCAAACCTGCCCCCTTTTGAAACATCTTTTTGGATCAGAGGTGGATTCAGGAAACGGGAGGCAGTAGAAGGGAGGCACCTGAGGCAGTGTTGACCGTGCCGGCAGGACAGTGCTGCTGCCCAGGAGTCTGGCCTACACGACAGAAGTCATGTAGCAACAGCCGGGGCTTTGTGTGCTTGGGCTTTTACAGGTTGGTTTTTGCTCTCATCAGACTCCAGCTAGAGAGGCCCGGAAAGAGGGAGAAGGCACTGGAACTAACTGTAGCTCTGGATTTCAGTTTCAGCGGATGTTCTCTCCAGCTTCCTACAGACCTTGCACTCAGCTCTGCTGAATCCCATGCCAAAGTGTCGGCCAGCGCTCAGCACCTTACTGTCCCATGATTTCTTCAGGTGAGGGCATCATGTGACGTGCTGGAGAGAGAGAAAAATTGGTTGCCTCTCAGGTTCCTATCACAGAAAGTTTTAGGAATTCTTAGTTGTCATGAAGGAATTATATCCAGATTCATTATATAGATTTTGATTATAAAGCAACGAATCTGTGTGAAGTTGTTTCCAGTTGTATGTTAATTGAGAAAGTAGATAAAAACATGGCCTCCCCTGTGTGCTGTCACTGCATTAGTGGTATGTGTTGGGAGGGAGGCACATTGTGTTACTTCTGGCAGTAGACTTTCCTCTATTCCAGAACATGGAGAAGTCAGTTAGAAGGAAGGCAGAGCACAGTATAAATACTTTCCTGGGTTCACAGATGGTATTGAACTTTCAAGGTTAATTTTAATTATATGTTTTTCATTTCTGTGACCACAGACCTTGTGCCCACAGTAGTTCCATGTCTGTGAACTTTATTAGCAGAGCTCACCTGATGTTTTGTAAACAAAATATCTTTCTGTGTTTGTACTTAGAGAGCTTGGAGGGAAGCACAGCAAAAGATGGCTGTGCGCCCCTACGACAAGCCACCTCTGGAGAGGCACATGTTGGGGTTGATATTGAATTCGTGCCTGCCTATAGTTATCAGGAGTAGAGTTGCCATTTATGTTTCTGAGAAAATATTTTGAACTTTTCCAGTGTAGCAGTTCACCCTCCATTTATTTCTTAAATTGAAAATATAATTGTATACATTTACATTTACAAATCTTACAACAATTATTATTATAAACATGTATTTTCTTGTGTTTGTAGATGATGATTAGAAATACTATATTTCTCATGATATAAAAATCTCTACAAAGATAATTCATTGTAGTAAATTGTTACCACTATGTATAATACAAGTTCTTTAAGAAATGTGTAATAGTATAGAGGGAAGAAAAAAAAAAATCAAAGAGTACTCCAACCCACACTCACACATCGCACTGTTCCATGAGGAGTAAATGTGCCAGAGGCAACAGGATGAAGCAGGCCAACATCCGTCATTGAGGCAGCTGAGGCAGCTCGATTCGATTCAAGACACTTGTCCCTGTGCTTTGCAGCAGAGGAGTGGAAAGAGACTGCTGACTCTTGAATGACATGGGGTTGGAGTGCACAGATCCACTTAGATTTGACATGAATCTTTAAGGTTTAGAAAATTGAAACTGAGACAAATTTCATAGCCTAGAAATATCAAAGGAAGAAACGTGTGATGAACACATAAATGTAGATACTCTATCATTTGGGTCCATGACAAGTATACAAGTTGTCCCTTATAAGAAGTTAAAGTTTATGAACACATACTCATACATTTATAGACCATATATGCTACCATTTGCAGTGAGACATGTAAACAGATGTAAAGATGTAGTATTAAACCATAATTGCAGAAAAACTCATTGGAGCACATCTTGCTGGTATGCTATAGCATTGGGTACCGTCCTGAAACAGCATGTGATACAAAACATTCTAGAAAAGCAGAAAAATAGCTTAGGTAGTACAAAGTGGTTGTTTGAGTTTCTTGTGTATTTTCCACTGTGTTTTACTTCATGCACCATGGAAAAATATGTGTTAGTAGATAGTTTTCATTAAAGCTACTGGTCAACACCAGACTAATGGAAATTAAATTTTGGCGCAGTTAATAGTCACATGGATTTTTATACAGAGGATGTCATGGAAGTCAGTGCCCTAATGATGAGTTATCCAAGGGTCACATGGAGGTGTTAACATGGGAATAGAGTGGTACCTGTGCATGCCATGTAGGCTGCCAAGCTTGTGTGCTTAACTGCCATGCAGTAGCTTCCATATGGTAGGATGTGAGCCATGCTCTCTGGAACAGAACAGTTTACAGGTTTGGGACTATCTGTGGACTCTTCAGAAACTGACCTTGCCTGAGTACAAAACCCAGAAAAATAAGAAAATACCTGTGACTCCTACATAAATTCCATTTCCCAGGTGTTTTCACTTCACCAAAGGAGAAACTTGGGAATCAGCAGCTTCTTTGAAATGGTTACCCCATTTCTTCAAGGATAATCCATTTACCAGTGTCCTGTTACAGTGAAAAATTTGGAAAAGTATGGTCGCTATTGAAGCCTAAAGTACACTAGCATGTGCATTTCCATTTATATCCTCTGGCAGGTGTTTTTGGAGTTATTAAGATATTAGGCTCTTATAGGTTTGTCCCATTGTATTTATCTCATAAGCTACTTTGAGTGTGGTGTATGACACAGAGAACGTTTCTTCATTGAAAATGGTGGTATGGTCTGAGATAATGGCTTCAGTACTTAACATGCCTTTAATCTATTGTCCTGCCATTTTATTTTATTGCATTGCATTTAGAAATGATTTTCTAGAAGTTGTGAATTTCTTGAGAAGCTTGACATTAAAGAGTGAAGATGAAAAAACTGAATTTTTCAAGTAAGTTCAGAAAAAAACTTCACTAACTTGAATTAAACCTACGTGAGCATGTCAGTGATCCAGGGATGACAGACTTCTGCCTTCACAGTGGTTATTAAGCTTTCCTACATGTCATATTTTCCACTGTGCCTGGGATGGACTGTACTGGTAATGCAGCCATAGCTAGACTGGTAACTGAAATGTAAAGATGAGTGCAAGTCTTGCTTTGCTGGGAGGGAGGTCATTAGAAAAACAACAGGAGTGAACACACAAAGGTAAGACCCGCTGTGATTGGTGTAGCAAATGGCAAGCACTAGAATCCTGCTGGAGGGCAGACTCCAAAACAAGGACAGGAAAGAGGTGGCCCTCGAATAGCAAGGCAGAGTATTGTAGGTAGTGGACTTCTTGCCTGGAAGCCACGGAGGGAGTGAAGGTAACCTAACCATGGGATAGCTAGAGCTCTCTTTACTGATCATTCTGTTCAGAGGCAGACTTAGGTCACATGAGGCTTGTGTTGGTTAGTATATAGTGGTTCAGTCAGCAGGTAAGAAGGTGATGTAAGAGCATTGATGGACCAGTGAAGGAGACACTGAGATAAGAAAGATGTAAAAGATAAAGCTGGGAGGTTTATAGGCTGAGGAAAGAACCTGTAGGCAGTGGAGCACTTAGAATTGCAAGAAAGCTGGAGACTGAGCAAGTGGGTGGGAGAGAAGGAGGATGGCCATGTATTAACGCTAAGCATGTAACAAGCAAAAGTAAAAGAGCAAACAGCCAGTAGCAGTTAGACAGAAGCAGCACATGGCTAGCAGAACACCATCAAGTCAGGTGATTAGCACATCTAGCAGAGAACAGAGGACACATCACCAGACTGGAGGCCAACAGCATCTCTTCTTCATCTGTCCTCAGATTTCTGCTGGACAGAGTGAGCTGCTTGTCAGAAGAATTAATAGCTTCAAGATTGGTGCCTCTTTTGCTTAACCAGTTGGTGTTTGCTGAGCCAGTGGCTGTTAAGAGTTTTCTTCCCTATCTCCTTGGCCCTAAAAAAGGTGAATTTTTTTCTAGTGTTATTAGTTATTAAGGAGTTTGGCAATTATTTGTCCATTTTTTGAGTGGGGTAACATTGCAGTATTCTAAAGTTAATGTTGGCACAGAACAGCTACTCCTCCCTAATATGATAGCTTGAATTCCAACTCAGGTACCAAAGCCCATGGGTAAATATGGAACATCTTACATCTTCCTGGAGAGTCATATTTACTGCCGTAAGCGGTTACACACACACACACACACACACACAAATGCAGTGTGGTGCATATATGAACTTTTAATGGGTTAAGGCATGTTTTCAGGTTATCTTTTCAGTGATCCTTAGGCCTGTGCTTCCTAAGTTACTGAAAGCAACCCATGTTGTATTTTTAGTTAAAAAGGTTAAAAATCTCCAAGGTCACTTTGTTTCTTATAACTGTGGGTTTTTGAAACATTATAAGATTTACAAGATGATAGTCTTTAGATGGTAACACATCAGATTAGAGAATGCATTTTTAATATACTAAAGAATTTAGAGTTAGGCTGGGTCCTGCTTTAAGAATTCATTTTCTTAATTAATTTTTTTAAATTCAGTTTTATGTGTATGAGTGTTTTACATACCTGTAGGCATGTGCCTTACACGCATGCCTGGTCCCCATAAAAGACATAAGAGGGCACTGGATCCACTGAAACTGGAGTTAGGAAGGAATGGTTGTAAGCCACCATGAGTCCTGGGACCTGAACCTGGGTCCTCTGCATTCGCCATTATTCTTAACCAAAGAGCCATCTCTTCTGCCCGCCCCCAGAGTTCATTTTCTTAAATGGTGCCATTCTAACGGATACTATGGGTAGTTATTTCAGTTTAGACTTGCACTTTACCTCTGGATTGAACATATTTACTTTAGTTTTGAATTTTCCCTTATAGCTTTCCATCCTCACTGTGGATTTGAGGGAGAACCCATGAATCACCTCAGTGTTCTTTAAAGATCATACTTGATCCACTAACCAGGAACAGACAGGATGCAGAGAGCACTTGAGACAGTAAAGCCTTCAAGTAATTTTGAATCCACATAAGAAATTCCTTTAGCTCGGGGCTTACAATTGTAGACAACTACATAAGATATGTGTAAAATTCTGGACTCAGCTGACAAATTATGTTCTTTACCCTTTTCACTGAATGACTGTTGTCTGTGCCCTCTGATTTGGGGTAGAGAATGCAGGAGAGACTCCTTGCTTGCTCTCGCCAGCACTGTTCCAGTCACGGGTGATCCCTGTGCTTCTCCAGCTGTTTGAGGTCCATGAGGAGCATGTGAGGATGGTGTTACTGTCCCACATTGAAGCCTACGTGGAGCACTTCACTCAGGAACAGCTGAAGAAAGTCATCTTGCCACAGGTCAGGACCAAGCTGGCAGTGGGATGATGAGAGTGCACAGAGTGCTGCCACTTCAGGGAATGAAGGAGGGACAAGGTTTTCAGAAAGCCTTGAGACAGCAGCTGAGTTTAAAAGTTGCTAGAATATAAAGGGGTGAAATTATATTTTCATTCCAGTCTTCTTGGCAAATTAAATAACATAAGATGTTTAGTCTTAATCTGTGAGCAACTATGATCCTGTTTGCTACTCTTGGAGATAAATGAATGACAAGACAAAAAGGCCTAAGCAGACCCATGGCCCTTCACTAGCATTTGCGGAATGATAATTACATTATGGTAATTGCCACGGAGAGAACACGAGATTGTTATCAGTGGTTTTCAACCTGTTTACCCACCATAGGAAATGTTAGGATTTGCTCAACCAAGGTTTGTAATCATTTTTTATGTCATAAATTATCAGAGCTGGGTGTGGTAGTGCACACTTTTAATCCCAGCACTCAGGAGGCAGTGGCATGCAGATCTCAGAGTTCAAGGCTAGCCTGGTCTACAGACCAAGTTCCAGGACAGCTATGGCTGTTACACAAAGAAACCATCTCAAAAAAAAAAAAAAAAAATTATCACAGTGGCATGGATCAAAATGACAAAAATTTATCAGGAGCTCTGGAGAACTAAAGTGTGAAATCAAGGTGCAGCTGCTTCCGAGGGCCTGCATACAAGCCTTGATACTCCCAGAAGCAGTACTTAGTATATGTTGTTGGGCAGTTGTTTCAGGCAGTCCACACCCATTTTCATGGAGCCTTTGCTCTGGGGCTGGCTCATAATTTGGCTATTTAGGAGTCAGGAGGTAGGGGTGGCAAGCCATGATATATTGGGAGGGCAAAGTATTGTTTCTTTCCCATAGTTAGTTGGAAAACTGCTGACTTAGAAATGTTCAGGAAAATATCATTCATTTAAAGAAGGACTATGGCTGTAGGCCAGTTGCTCCTTTCCAGGAGAGAAAGATAGTGGTTGTCTATACTCATCACTAGTTCTGCTCCTAGGTATTACTGGGCCTTCGTGATACCAGCAATTCCATTGTGGCAATTACTCTTCGTAGCCTGGCGGTGCTGGTATCTCTGCTTGGACCAGAAGTGGTGGTGGGAGGAGAAAGAACCAAGATCTTTAAGCGCACTGCTCCAAGTTTTACCAAAACTAGTGACCTTTCCCCTGAAGGTAAGATTAAACATTATTTTATTAGGTTTTTATGATGATGATACAGGTTTTATGTTGAGGTCAAGAAACATGAGGAAAGTTATGTTTCCCTTTTCAAATTCCTCATAGTGGGTACAAGGTGACCTTTAATGGTTCAGTAGGAATCCTTTTTTTGTAAGCCCACAAAGGGACACAGATTTTTTTTTTACATACTTAACATATGTGTTTTTTATAAGATTATATTTAATGATGCTGTGCACAAGTCTAAAGCTTATTTTCATGTATTGCATATTAAAGATGTGTTTCCAGGCCAATACATAAAAACCTACCTCACTTTTACACCTAATACTTCCCTGAATCCAATTCAATTATTTATAGCCATAGCTGTTGTATCCACTGCTAGACTTTTGACCAGTGTATAAACTGTAGTACCATAAATACCCTTACACATGCATCTTTCTTATGTGGGGTTCCACTGCTATAAGATAGTCTCAGGAGACTATGTGGGTCAGACGGTATATTTGAATTTTAGTCGGGACTATTAAAGACTGTTGTTCTTTTTAATACTTAAGTTCTTTTGACTTTGTTGGACTTTGGGTAAAAGCTGTTTTTGCATACTTCAGGAAATCTCACTGTACTCTATGTGGGAGGTAGAACGAGAATTTTGTATCAACAATGTCATTGCCTTTTTGCTACTTTGTATGACCTTGAATATTGAATATGACCATGATTTCATTACAAAATTCTGGTCTCTCTCGTGCAGTTCTTTGGCTTGTAGTGCTAGGCCCTGAGGGCTGAGGGTGAAGAAGAGAGAGGTGCTATAGAGAGCTGAAGCCTTATAATGACAGTTGACTCCCCTTACCCTAGCTTTAAGGTAGGGGAAATATTCAGCTGTAATTTTACTAAATCTTTCTGATCAATATCCAGTCTTGAATATAAGCTTTCTGGTAAACTATTAAAGACAGCTACTTTCCTCACTCAAGGTCAAATATCCATAGCATAAGTTATTTTAATTATTTTCAATATATAGTTTTGTGGTATTAAGTCATTAATATTGTTTGTTCGGCTTGTACTCTTACTAGCCTTTTATTCTTAAAAGTTAGAATCAAGGTCTTAGATTTTAAGGACTGTAACTTACCAAGGTTTCCTAAAGATTTTATCTATGTAATGCTTCATAGTTGTGTCCCATCACCACAGATTCAGTGGACCCAACCTTATCAAATGCCCCCTGGGTACCTGCCCCGAGGAGATTTCTCCCAGAGTCTGGAAGATGCTTAAAAGCAGCGGGATTCTAATCTGAGGGATATCAAATGAATCTGCATACACCAAGCTCTTTCAGTCCATTCACTTTATTGTTCTAAGTTAATTCCCTGATCTCTTTGTTGTCTAAGTCTACAGTGTCTTTTCACCTCTCATCCTTCTCTTCCCTGATTTCCCATATTTCTAACAGGAGACTCCTTGCAATCCTGAGAAAAGTTTCAAAACCCTCAAGGTCATATAGCACATTCCTAGAATAGATAAGGAGCAGAGCCATTACCATGGTAAAGCAAGGTTCCAAGGTCTCAGGAGGGGGCGCAGTGCCCAGTGCAACAAACTCTGAGACATAGCTTTTTATCAGCAGACTTGGCAAGTGAAGAATTGGCAGGCTTTTCTTAGGGTGCTTTGTGTTAGTATCCTTGGTGAGACACCTACAACTCCAACTTTGGAAAGTTTTAAACTTACCTTTAGTATAGTTTGAACTTGCTCTGATGTAAAAATGAGCTAAATGCATGCAGTTTGTGTTAGACTGAGGAGCGATTATTATTTTCTGTGTTAGTCCGAGCAGAGGGAACAAAGCAAGCTTTAAGGGTCTACAGTCTCATGGGACAATGGATCTGGCTATGAAGCATATCCTAGTATATTTTCTATATATCAAAATTGAGACAGCTAAATGAAAAGCCATTTTCCTGGTCATCCACAGATATATGTGCCCATATGACAGAGATGTAATTATGAGATTACATATATACATTTTGTGAAAATGCATGGGTAAAGGGAAGCTATTATTGCACAAGAAGTTTACAATAAGAAACAGCCAATTCATTCAAAAAGCAGTAACTCCAAAATGCCCTGGGTGGTTTCCCTTGGTTCTGATAGGTTGACCTTCTGAACATTAGTTGTCATCTGCTGTATACTCCCATGGCCTTTTGCTACCAGAGGCTCTCAATATAACCTGTCTTAAACCTTCAGAGCTAGGCAACCCATTTAATAATAGGTTTTGGTCAAATAGTTGATGTTCTTTTATCAGTGCTACAGAGACCCATTTCCCTTGACTGTTGCTCACCAATCAAGTGCTAGATCAGTAAGTCTATCCGCTTCCTTCCCTTTCTTCAGGTTCTCCCATGCATGTTGTCTGCAGCCAGCAGAGTCAGATCTCACAAGTCTTGGAGAACCCCTCTTCTAATGCATTCCCTAAATGGCTGTTTTCTGGCAACATGCCCATCAACAGCAAGAAGCACATACAGGAAGAGTGTTACAGTACTCTTTTACAAACAGGTAAGAATTTTAACTGAGCTTCCCGTTGCTTCAATCTATTCCTGAGAATATTAAGCTTAAATTTTGAAAATCAAGTGCACTTTGGAGTTCCTCTATGCTTCTCTTTTTACCTCTCCAAACTATTGGTTATATACCTAACCTTTCCACATAATGAGTTAACATTACTTGAATTCATTTTTTATCAGATACTTCGGTATTTTTATGTCTTCTGCATCATAATGTACCAAAAATGAGTTCTGAAGATATAGTGAAAAATGTTGTGTAAATAAGTTTGGGGAAGTGGTAGCAGACAGAGTAAGCCTAGATTTCTTAGCACTTTGATGACATTTGAGAAAATCTGTTTCAGACTTATTTGGGGGCCGGAAAGATGGCTCAGCAGTTCAAAGAACAAATTACTCTTGCAAGAGACACAAGTTCAGTTCCCAGCACTGGCCTCTAACTCCAGCTCCAGGACATCCAATGCTTCTGTCCTCTGTGGGCACTGCACTCACCTGTGTATACCCCCCCCCCCCACAGACAAACACATAATTAACAATGAATCTTTGAAAAAATAAAATGGACTGGGAAGATGACTCAGGAAGTAAAAGCACTTGTGAAAAGCTAATAACCCAAGTTCAATTTTGGGAACCCACATAAAGTAGAACCAAATGCATGATTGTCCTTTGCCTCCATACCTGCACTATGGCATTCATGCACCCAGAATGTAGCGGGGGAGACCTCCACAGTGAATAATTTTTTAAAACTTACTTGAGCACACATTTTTAGATGTAATTACAACCTCAAGGGTAAGAATGCATCTGTACTTATTTACAGAGACTTACGCCAATGAGTGTTTGGATATTTAGTCAAAGGTCTAACAATTAGTTATTTATGACATGCTACGCTTGAGTTACATGTATTTGGAGATTTTATATGGCATCTTTGTTTGCCTAACTTTTGCTAGTGTGCATGGATATTTCTAAATAATTAGACCTCTACTTATTTGCTTGCTCTTAACATTTTATGAGACTAATTCTTGCATGTGCCCATAGGTGATCAGTTTTCTCACTCTATTAAACTCCCTATGAATGGAATCTCAGATGTGAAAAACACTTCAGAGGACAATGGAAACTTCCCAGCAGGTTCTAGTAGTAAGCCTGAGGAGTGGCCTGACTGGAGTGAGCCTGAGGAGCCTGAACACCAAACTGCCAATATTCACATACGGCCCCAAGAACCCTGTGATGTAGCAGAGTCCCGGCACACGAATCTGAACACAGAGGAGTCGTCCTGGGACGACTGTGAGTCATCTAGCTTTGGTACTGAAGGAAACACAGTGGCTGGAACCTCTGCTGCCATGTCTGTTACCTCAGGGGAGCAGAAGCCTCCTGCAGCTTTGCTTCCTCTCACTCAGGAGTCGAAGCCTTTGAAATCTAGTCCTTCCTCAAAGACCAATCATATACAGCGTGGGGAAGTCAAACCACCAGATGGAGCCCAAGAACGACCACTTAAGGTTCGGTCAGAACTTGGTTTAGGAGAAGAGTTTACCATACAAGTCAAAAAGAAGCCAGTACAAGATCCTGAGTTGGACTGGTTTGCAGATATGATCCCAGAAATTAAGCCTTCAGGTACTTTGCTTATTTTCCCTGAACTGAGGACAGAAGTGATGGTCCCTGACAAGGATAACATCTCACCAGTGATGCAGTTTTCCTCAAAATTTGCTGCAACAGAAATGACTGAGGTGAGTTTATTCTTTGTACCAAATGTGCTAGTCAGGGTTTCCTTGCATGTCCTAGTTAACAATAAACAAGTAGTTTTCTCATGAAGGTAATATACACAGCTGGTTAAAATGATCAAATTAAACCTAGAATCAACAATGCCAGTTCCTAGAAATGGTTTATTTTCATGGTGCTGCAAAAAAAAAAAAAAAAAAGGGACTAATCCCTCAGGCATGTCCAACCTATTGACATGACACAGTATTGTCATCTACAAAGTTCCTGGTTCAAAACTGTTCAAAAAATCAAATTAACAAACTAAAATCTTGGTTTGAGAGATGACTCTGTGGTTAGCAGTACTGGCTATTCTTCTAGAGGACCCAGGTTTGATTCCCTCATGATGCCTCATAACTGTCTGCCACTCCTGTTCCAGGAGGTTCAATCACTCTCTGACCTCTACAGGCACCAGGCACACAAGTGGTGCATAGAAATGCATACACATCAAATAAAAATAAATCTTTAAAAGAAATCTCATTTTAAATCGTTTGTGTTGTGCCTTGTGTATGGCTGTCCTTGGCCATGCCTGGCCTGCGCATGAGTAACTCCTTGACTTGGGAAAAGAATCTGACCGATTTTACTGGACTGCACAGTTATTTTCCACTGGGTATGGGATGTAACATTACAACCAACACAATCTCGCTTTAACTTTGGTTAGTTTTATCTTATTGTGAAGCAGTCTCTTCTGACATAAACAAATGGGTCATTTTTGAATGCTTGGTGTATATAATCTGCCTACTTCAGATAGCTGGTGTGTTCTGTTGCAGGGAGAGGCAGAAGGCTGGGAAGAAGAAGAGCTGAGCTGGGAAGATAACAACTGGTGACTATGAGGAAGAGCTTAAACTTCAGGAATAATTCTAAAAGAAAAGAAGTAATACCTCAGAGCAAGCTGCATGGATGTAAAACCCCAAAGCAGCTTGTGTTCCCCGTACCAGAAGCTCTTTTTGCAGTCTGTGCCAACTCAAGCTGAGACCAACCTCCAGTTGCTGACTAAGCCCTGGGTGGCAGAAAGCTCAGTGCCGGATTCTAGGAAGAAGAGCCTGTGTGCACTTGACCGAGGCCAGTTCCCATGCAAAGTAAGTAGCTAAGAAGTGCTTTTTCCAGGACAATTCTGGAAGTAAAGAAAATAAAAAATTCAAGCTGGTAAGCTTAATTTTGTGCCATTTCTTTAAAAGTAAAAAGCTCTATTGTGAAATAATGACTTACTGAAAAAAAGACTCTAGCTGTAAATTATAACTTCAAACTGCTAAGGTTCTTTAAGCAGCTTATTTATTTGTTTACAGTTTATCATCTGAGTAAAAGAAGGTCCCTCCTTTGGACCTAGGCAGTTACTGTTTCACCTGTATTACACTGTACCAAAGTTCTCAATGAGAAATATCCCCCCCCTCTTGTTCTCTATGTCAAATAAAGATTATTTTCACATTTATAAAAGTTTTATATGTGCAATGAAAATGTACAAACATAATTTACATTCGTAATTTCATTTACAAAACAGCCAGGCAAGGCAGCTGATAAAGACTCAGTTCTGTCGACCAAGAGAGTCCGTTCATATACCCTCAGGTACACAGCATTTTAGCTTCTCAATCTTTCCTTGCAGTGCCTCCAGTTCCACTAGCAGCCAGTCTGGAGCGGGGGCCTGCTGGAGTAACATCTCCGTTGTCTCCAAAGCCCCTGCTGCTGCTTGAAATGCTAACCTATACTCTTCTTCGAAGGGCAACTCATGCCGGGCTCTTTTTGTACAAGGCTGGAAAATAAGGAAAGCATGAAACCAGTAATGCCATAATACTCATTCTAGAAATAATTCAAGAGAAACTGTAATCCTGGCGTCACAAAGGGCACCCTCCCCATCTGTAGTAATACCCAATCCTAATTGTGTGTGGCAGTCCAGAAGAACTCTCCTATGCTAGGTCCCCAGTGACAAATGCTGTCTTGCCCAACAACTATCAATGAGTAGTCTTTAAAAACACCATTAAGAGAAATAAAATGTGATTTTCCTAATATTAAGTTTGTAAATGGTGAGAACTAGTTTTCAACATGCTTTTGGGGCCAGCTGAGGAAAACTAAGGCTCAAGACATCTTGCACAGGGAGGAGCAAGAGAGACTGAGACCCAGACATATCTAATAATCAGTTTTCCAAAGGGGTGTCACAATTTAAATTCACAGGGCTTATGAACATAACTGACTAATATTGAACTTTATATATTTCAGGCTTACAGCTACATCTTAAAAGAAAAAACAAACAAAAAAAAACCCAAATTACTAGTGCCTGAAGTTCCAAATTATATTATACTTGTGTTGAAAACACAATTTTGAATTATGTAGTAGTGTCAAATTTCTGCCAATCAATAGGTACATGTAATAATAGAGAAAGGTAATTATGAGGCTGGCTTGAGGAGGAGACAAGAGATGAACTAAACGTGCTGATTGATATCTGTGAGTCAGAAAATGCATTTATGTCATCATTGGTACAATATGTAACTTCCAATAATAAAGAGTATATTTGGTATAATGTTTACAACTATTTTTTTGTAGTTCTTGCCTGTGTTGGTAACACTTCAGGAAAAATGTATGGTTTTGTTTTTGATGTGCAACTACCATAAAAATGGGAATTTTATGTGTCTAGATTGTACTTGATATTCAGCATGAAAACAAGAGTCAAACTAGTTTGTTTTATCAGTAATGGGGCAGACGTTCCATTGTTTGACCACTAACCATACTGAAAAGCAGCCCATACCTGTAGAGCCAACCCATTTGCTTCTCCTACAGTAGTCACCTTAGCAGCGAGTTCCCAGAAAGTGCCTTTCTCCTGTTTCACATGGTCCACTATGGCAGCTTCAGTTTCATCTACAAGTCCTGTCTGTAAAGATCATCAAAAACCACTGACACATTAGCATTCTCATACCACTTGGTATCTAGTGAGATTTAGAAGAAACTGACTACTTTATGTACATGTCTGTAAGTGCTGAGTGTTAAACCATTCTGGCTAAACCTGTGACCAGGCAAATTCTAGGTTAGGTAGACTTATCTTTTAGTATAACCTGAACACAATCCCCTTAGAACAATGTTCCCACCCTTCCTAATGCTGCCAACTTTAATACAGTGCCTCATGTGACCCCCCAACCATAGAATTATTTCGTTGCTACTTCATTAACTATAATTTTGCTACTGTTATGAATCACAATGTAAATATCTGATATGCAGGATATGTGATATGTAACCCTGTGTTGGGAGGGTCTTGACCCACAGGTTAAGAACCAGAGTGTTGTTAGAGTGCCTTAGAAGGTTCTTCACTACAGAAGAATTGGGAGTTGTCTCTCCAACTAAAGTATGCTAACATTCAACTTACTGTACAGGCTGTGATGCTGGTAAAACAGTTACTTTTACACATGTACTAATTGTAACACATATACATATTTATAATGTTTAGTAACAACTCAAGTAAGTAATTTATAAAATACAGAACCCAATTAAATATGTGCTTAAGTATAATTTACATTTCCTAGTATTCTAAGTCTCTGGTTTGACAGGTATGCTTATTAGTATATCAATTACCCCTTTACATCATAATACCAGAGTATATATTGGATCCCTATACTTAAAAGCTTTTGACTGTACTCAACTGTAGAAACACCACTTTACACACCCTTAATTCTAGCACTCAGGAGGCAGAGGCAGGAGGATCTCTGAGATCAAAGCCAGCCAGGGCTACACAGTGAGATCCTATCTACAAAAATAAAGTCTGTCTCTGTATATTAGAAACAATTCTGAAATCATACTAAAACATAGTAAAAACCATAATGCTAGGACTTGTAATCATGTGTAGTCAATTATAATCAACAATGTTAGAGATCTATACTTTTTCATCTTGTTGCCAAGGTTATTTATATCTTATGGGTACAGTGACTTAAAGTCATTTACTTCTCTGATATACACTCTTAACCGATTCATACAAGTTGTGGTTCCCTTTACATTTATACAAAAATGCTTCAGATTTCTTTCATAAACAATCAGATACTGTGGGAACAGACACCAAGTATGAACATATACCATCCCTGAGGTAATTTTATATAATATTTTTAGTAATTTTATGCATGAAATAAGGATTCACTGCAAGGTATTTTCTATGTTTTTTCCTCATGTTGGTGGCTCAAAAGTTTCAGATTTTGGAGTACTCTGGATTAGGTATGCTTACTTACCCTATCTGTATTAGCACGGTGCAGAACACTAAATAGTTTAAGGCTGGGGTTGTAGCTCAGTAGAGTAAAGCACTTGTCTAGCACATGCAAAGCCCTGGTTCAAACCCCAATACCAAGAAGAAAATGTTGAAGCTAAGGTAATTATCAGAAGACAATTCAAAAATATATGATAAAGAATAAAACATGGACTTGATACATAAGTAATAAATACCTTCTCCAAAAAGGCTACAACTTTGTTCTTGATTTCTTCAGAATTGAGACACTGTGGAACTATCTCCTCGTGATTTGTTCCCTATTAAAATATCAGTAAACAAGACAGATCACTCATAGTTCAGCTACTTGTGGAGCCAATGAGTTTTTAAACTACCTTAACTGAAAACTCATTTTAAAAGAAAGTAGTACCCAAGGTTCTCAGAGTTCTGCAGAGCCTTATGTAATTTTGGCTTCTCTACACAGGGTGCTGCAAGGTTTAATTACTTGAGTCACTCTTAAACCGAAGGCATGACTGCACAGCAATGGGTCAGAGCAGAAGCAATTCCAAAGGAGAAGTTCTCCCAGCACTGCTGCAGACAGTGTCTTAGGCAGGCAGTTGACTCCAAATGCTTAATCCTTGCTAATCAGAGAACCTTGGGAAAAGACACTACATTTCTTTAGATCTTATAATGAGGCTTTGTAAACATATGATTAATATCTCCTCAGCAGAAAATTTTACAACTGAGATATATAAGTAGCTCAATATTTTTAAATGTTTTAGAATATTAGAAATACACTACATATATCACAGAGATCAATATGATAAACTGGGCTTACCTCAGCAAACTGAGTAAATGCCTCCAACGTATGTTGCTCTAGCAGCCAATTCTTGCTGGCTAACAGTAAAGCAAAAATACAAGACAGGTTGGGCAGCACTTTGTCCTACAAAAAGAACCAAACCTTGTTGGAGAAAAAACATCTTCAATACAGGATACTGTCAACTTCTGGGACACATTATGTTCTCTATTCCTTGCTCAAATCCTTCTAATAACTTCCAATTTCCTCCAGCGTAAAACCAGATGTTTACAAGATCAGCAAAGCAACACTGCCCAATGCTATACTAGACGCCCTGAGTAATCAGACATGTTCCTATCTATGAGGCTTTGCACTTGTTCTTTATACCCTGCTCAGAAGTTTTCCAGAGAAACAACATAGCATTCTCCTTCCCTTTCAGATTTATACTTACCTGTCACCCTAGTAAGGGCTTCCTTTTCTTGTCCCCATTCGGAACTACCCCTCATATTGTGTCCCTCCCTTTCTGCTTTACTTTCTCCCATAGCACTCACCACCACTTACTACACTACATATATCACGACTTTGTTGTCAAGTGCTTCAGCGGACTGAGACTGCGGTTAAGTTATTACACTCCCAGCATGTACTTATTTGAACCTGTCTTACAGCTGTGAGTGTTGCACATGCTCATGAATCTCCCATCTCTTCAGGACCTGCCCTTATCCGGCCAGGTCCATAAGGTACTGCTATTCTGACAACAAAGCATTTGATGTATGGGTTCTACAGCTAAGCAGCACCTAGATCTGCAAGAACAAAACAGCACTCTAGAATAAACTTATTTTATAATAAAGAGTACATGTCTGTAATCTCAGCATTCTGGAGGCTAAAACAGGATTGCAAATTTGAAACCCCCTGGGCTACATGTTGAGGCCGTTTCCAAAAAAAGGATGACAGCTCAAATGTAAGTTGGTATTTCTGTCAAAAAAGAAGGAAGCTGCCACCATCTATATTTATCTCATGAGACACAAGTTTACATGAAGGAAACAGATGAATTTGTGTCATTTTCTTGTGAAGAAGTAAAAGAAAACTTGGGGAATTCAACTTTGTTTCAAGGATTTTTATCCATATGTACTGAAATACAGTCCATCTTGCACCTTGAAAAGGTTCTCACCAGAGAGCATTTTATAATCTCTTTGAAGGTAAAACAAAGCCAAGAATCTAGAAACACTGGGATTTTATTACAATAGTAAGACAAAGCTCCCAAATTAAGAGAATCTAATTTTGTCAGAAGGTCTTAAAATTTGGTAGTAGTCTTTCCCCAGGCCACCAGAATATAATTTTGGAAGCAAAATACACACTTGTCAGCTACACATATTTTACAATATTGTTAAAATACTGTCTCTAAAAATCAATGCTGTTTCATGAATCTACCTGCACAATAACTAATTACCAATTTCCTCACTGGACACTATTGCCTATAAGACACGAGTGCTTTCTTCCTTCAGATACTGGGACACAACAGACTATCTCAGAACACAGTAGGCAACTTGATAAATTATTTAAATGCCAACTCATTTTTTTTTTTTTTTTAAAGAAAATGACTTAAAATGTACTCTATTTTGACAATGACCCTTCCTCATCAGGAAGTATTTCTTTTTCCGCAACTTTGTTAGTAAATGCACAAGATTTTAGAAATCAAAAACCTATACTCAGTGTGGTTCACACCACAGTTCCAGCACTTAAGGAGGCTGAAGCAAGGGACCTGCCTCAGGTTCTATGCCAGGCTAGGCTAGAGTATGAGACTCTGTCTCAAAAACAACCAAACAAAAATCAAAAGCTTAAAATTTTCCTAGTTAGTACAGAGATCGCTTTTAGATTTTGTGTTTTTGTTAAAGAGTGTATTACCTGGATAGCCTGAGGTATAAAAAGTCTGCCCAGAGAAGATATGAAATCCAGCGCTGCCAGAGAGACATGGTCGGGAGGCTCTAATTTAAGTAATGAGGTCAGTAAAGTTACTACCTGATGAGGTAAAAACACAGAGCAGTTGTAAGAAGAGCTGCTACCAAGGTGTAGTTGTGTGGGGAAGGGAAAGAAGACAAAATTCAAACAGCCTGTCTACAAAGCCTCAACTGTGGAAGCTGAGGAAGAACATCGGGTAAATAGTTAATATTTCTTCTCACCATAGTCTCTTACCTCCAACTCATGTGCTTTGCTAATAAGCAATCAGAATTTTGTGTGGTGGTTAACTGCCCAGGAAATAGCCAAAATTAGGAGTCCTGGTGGTGTGCTGAACTTCTGTATTCATACAGTACTTTAAAAGGCACTGTCAGCAGCTAGCTATGAGGTTACAGAACACTGCCACCATGAACTTAAGGGTGATCCTCTGTTTCCTTGAAAAAAATAAGACTGTTTTCAAAGACTGGTACTGCTGAATTCCTTCTTTAAACCCCAGCTTATCTGACTGACCATAGAGACAAATTTATATTACCATCTGTGTACCAAAAATGTGTGCCAACTAAGCATTTTGCATTTTCAATTCTACTGAAAGAAGTTCTGAAAGAAGTTCATTATTTAAAGCAATGATTTGCAAACTTGTTCTATAAAAAATCCAAACAGTAAATTTAGGCTTTATAGGCAACACATTATGTGTTGCATATAAATATAGTTATGGATATTACATATGACAAATATCATATAAAACTAATATATATTTAACAATCTTTAAAAATGTAAAAAGTTATTCATTGCTCTTAGGTTAAAAATAGTAAAGTGAATTAAATCAAGAGAGCTTAGTCAGCTCCTGATAAAGGAAAGGGACAAAAGTGAAATCTACAAAGGACACAAGCCCTATTTGAACAGTTATATTACAAGTGTAGACTTTAGTTGCTTAAAGCTTTTTAAAACTAAGCACTTCTTAAAATTATCCTATTTAGGGCTGGAGAGATGGCTCAGAGGTTAAGAGCACCTACTGTTCTTCCAGAGGTCCTGAGTTCAATTCCCAGCAACCATATGGTGGCTCACAACCATCTGTAATGAGATCTGGCGCCCTCTTCTGTATACATAATAAATAAATTTAAAAAAATTATCCTATTTAATTTTTCAACATGAACCTTAGAAATTTCAGTCAGCAAATTCAAGCATTACTGCATTCAAGTATTTGTTTTACCACATTCTTTCTTTACAATAGTCCACATTACACATAATTAGTATTTGCTTGCTAAGCTAATTTCTTTATATATATACAGTTAACAAGAGTTGCCTGAAACCAATCTTTATCACTTTTAGTTCATTTTGTTCCAGTCCATCATATATGATGACAGATTCCACCTCTTTCATACCCTAAATAAGAAGTTATTTCTACTGTTTGTTTTTTTTTTTTTTTTCCTTCCTGACCCTGTCCAATATGGACTCATTCCAAAGCTCTCAGTCACTTCAGATAAAAGGAAGGCACTCCCATGTTTTGTTGCCTCAGAAGCACCACCTTAGAGATACTCCAGACAGTAAAGCTGCCTATGCCCAGCCAGGTAAGCTGGGGTCCAAAGAAGAAATACAGCAGAACCAGTTTTTGGAAACAATTTAACTCTTTAAAGGAAACAAAGACAAGGCAATGTTGCATAATCTCAAAGCTAGCTGTTGACAGTACCTTTGCAAGTGCAATAAATGCAGAGTTCAGCACAACACCAGGACTCCTAACTTGGTTATTTCCTGGGCAGTCTGGCAGGCTATTTCCTGGGTTGTGCCACACAAAATTCTGACTACGTAACAGCAAAGCATAAAGCCTAAAGGTGACAGAGAACAGATGGAGGCTGAATCAACAACAAGAACACTAACAGAAGCTAGAAAGACACTAGGTTACAACCTTGATGAACACAAGCTGACACAGTCAGTTGACAAGGAAAGGATTACAAAGGCTGGAGATGGAGCTCAGTTGGTAGAGTGCATGCCAGGCATGCACAAAGCCCTAGATTCAATTCCGGCACTGCATACACACTTGGTGTGGTGCCCCATGCTTCTAAGATAAAGGACAAGAAGTTGAAGGGCATCCTCTGCTACATAATGAGTCGGAGGCCAGTCTGGGCTCCATAAGACAGACGGAAGGAAAGAAGGACAGATGGGCAGAAGGAAGGAAGAGGGACAAAGGATTAAAGGAGTTACAAGTAAACCAAATAAATCACTGCAGATTCACAAACAAGCAAAGAACCAACTTGGTCGCTGTTATTACCTGACTTATCAGCTGTGGATCTACAGTTTGGATGAAAAATGCCAGTAGTTGAAGTAAAAGGCTAAATGCCTGTTGAACATAGGGTTGACTGATTACCTTGAAAAGAAACAAAGTAATTTTGGTGAGAATTTTCAATTATGTGATGTAAGAGTTAGTTTTTCATCAATATGACACAAGCTAGAGTTATTTGGGAAGAACCTCAATTTAAAAAACACCTCTATCAGACTGCCTGTAGACAAACTGTAGGGCATTTTCTTGATTAATTATTGATATGCGAGGGCCCAGCTCTTATGTGGGCAGTGCCACCCCTGGGCAGGTGGTTCTGGGTGTTCTAAGAAAATAGGTTGAGCAAGCCATAGGAGCAAATCAGTAAACATCACTCCTCCATGGGGTCTGCATTAGTTCCTGCCCCTGACTCTCCTGGATGGTGGACTATAAGATGTAAGATAAACCCTATTCTCCTCAAGTTGCCTTTGGTCATGGTGTTTTATCACAACAGCAAGCCTAACTAAGATACATGAGAATAGCTACAATAGTATTTTACTAAGCATTTATTATATACCAGTCAATCTGTGATTTATAATTACTACCTCACCTATATGCTTTATAACAACTAAGTGGTAGATAATACCATACCCATTTTGTTTGTTTTTTGGTGTCCACTGTAATAATAACAAAACAGGGTGAAGAAAGTTATTTGCTCAAGATCACATGGCTAGGAACAGAGGAGCCATCATTCAAAAAGATGATTTAAAGGGTCTAATTACCACTGTCGGCCACTGAAAAACTTGTATATCCATTGGTGTTGGTCAAATTCTACCTCTTCATAGTGTTTATGTCATACTGATGTGAGGCACATCCCAGGACAGTGATGCTGAATGGCACTAAGTGCCATGTAAACATCAGTGGCAGCCTCTTCATAGTGTTTATGTCATACTGATATGAGGCACATCCCAGGACAGTGATGCTGAATGGCACTACGTGCTATGTAAACATCAGTGGCAGCCTCTTGATAACATGACCATAAAAATGGATCATGAAACCTAGTCTTTCTCCAGGTCTAGGTTGTAGCTCAGTGGTAGAGCACACAGGAAGCCCTGGGGTTTGACTTCCAGGAAACCTGAACGTCTAAGAGCCACTATCTGCAAAATAATTTCTATTACTTCTCCAGAGTTTGTGTTTTTCCTCTCAGCTTCCACTGGTTGCCAGAGGTCACATGCTCAGTTAGAGGAAACATTGTACTTAAAATGTTTAAATCTTTAAAATAAGAAACTTAAGTTTACAACCATAGGTAGAGGATATGTTCTAATTTTAGCCTAATAACCACTTGATTTCCTGGCTTTGCTGGGGAAGAGGAATACAAATTAGCTACATCCACTCACTAGACCCTTTCACTTTAAAGTCAACTCACTATCTTGCCATCTGAATTATTTAAAAAAAAAAAAAAAAAAAAAAAACCAAACCTCAAAATGACAGACATCAATCCAACAGGGGGAAAAAAAGATAAAAATTTTTAAAAGGGTCCAACAAGTTCATAAATATAGATAGATGGACTGTGGTTGCCTCTATGGTAGGGTCTAAGATTAATATCACACTCTAGAGAAAAACAAAACAAACAACAACACAAAAAGTCTGCCCGAAAGGGCCTAAGGAGATGGCTCAGTCAGTAAAATGCCTGATATGCCAGCATGAGGACCTGAGCCCCAGGGGCCACACAAAAAATGAGTGGCAGGGCTCATCTGTACCATAGCACTTTGGGAGGAAAGGGGTAGCAGACGTAGATACACACACACAAACATACCCAAAAAAAAAATGCATACACTCCTTTATCCCCACACACATATATAACAAAAGTCTGAGAGAGAACACAATTAGGTGAATTCTAATCACAACTTTGACCTATAGCCTCAAGAAATTAGAAATTTAATCTATAGGAAGATTGCAATATTCTCTTGTCAATATTCTGTAGTTTTCAAAGAAATGATGAGTAGCTTCCTTACTTGTTGAATGTTTATAAAAGCCCAAAGCTGACTCACAACTTCAGTAACTGAAGTTTGCTGTCTAATATCCAAAGCATCACCAGCAGAACTACATACGGTAAGCAAAGCAGAGAGTGCTGTGTTCTAAAGGGGAGAAAAGAGAAAGTGTCAGTTTACAAATCTAGTCTAAAGGACCAGGGGCCCAACTGTAAACACTGGATGAGTTACTTACAACTGTTCATGACAATCCACATGACTAAGAGATAAAGCCATCTTTTTCAGCTTTTTAAAACAAATATATATGAAAATTTTAATACGATTATTAAGATCAGTTTTCTTTGCACATAAAAGCATGTTCTCCTTTTAGACTGAATTTTTCATTTAAAATAGCAACAGTATTGACTTTTACTAGGCTTTTGTTCTGTTTTTCTTGTTTTTTCTGTTTTGGTCAGTTTGACAAAAGCTAGAATTATCTGGGAAGAGGAACCTCAATTAAGAGAATGCCTCCATCAGATTACCTGTAAGCAAGTGTGTAGGGCATTTTCTTGATTGGTTACTGGTGTGGGAGGGCTCGGCCAACTGGGGGTTTATGCCACCCCATGAGCAGGTGGTCCTGACTGTGGATGAGAACAGGCTGAGTAAGTGATGGGGAGCAAGCCAGTAGGTGGCGCTCCGTCATAGCTTCTACTTCAGTTCCTGCCTTGATGTCCCTTCACAATGGACTCTAAGCTGAAATAAACCCTTTCTTCCCCAAGCTGCTTATGGTCATTGTGTCTGTCACAACAATAAAAATCTAACACATGGTGAGCAAGGTTGGCCTAATTTAAAATATTTATCAAAAGAAAGCTGTGTTTTTTTCATCTGTACACACAGCAATCTGCATAGGTTACTAGATTTTTTTATTATTTTTGGTGTTTTACCATGAGATGCTACAGAAAACATTACATTTTATATACAAAGTATTTAAGAAATATACCGTCTAGAATTTGAAACAGAAAACAACCTTTTCTGGATTCATTCTCGATTCTACATACAAAAACTCAGATCTCTTTCTGGCTTGTACTAAAGTCTGGAAGTGGTGTGTATAGAAAGAAGGCCATACTAGAATCTAATAATCAGTAACACTGACTTGAATCCTATACTTCAATATCTACACCCATGTTGGAATTGCCTTACACCATCTCTTTCAAAATTAATCTACTTCCCTTTACAAATAAATACATTCAGCAAGTTTTGCACACAGCTTAAGGAGTTAATTTTAGAAAATTAGTGCTTCTACCTAATACACCCAAAATATTTTCATTATAAAAAGTGTAATGCATATTGAGAAGTCTACTAAGTTTGCTGAACAATTAAAAACTAGTGCATATTAAATACAAATGACAAACTTAACCCATCCATGATTAGCTATAATAAATAAAATAAAGCCACAAAAGCCTTGTTTGATTTTATGTAAATGTTTTAAACTACCTTAATAAGTATGGTCAAGTGCCACTTTACAACAGTACAGAAGAACAACTTAGTATGGAAACATATGCCTTGAGCAACTTCTAATCAAAAACTAAAAGAAAGATTCCAAGTGCTTGAACGTATACTTTATCCCTGCTAAGTTTCTGTATACTTACCATAGAGGTATTTATTATACTGTGTACTGCTTAGCTAGAATATACATCTATAAGACTAGGAGGTTTCTTAATTTTGTTTCCTGTTATAGCTATCCCCCAATGACTAAAACAAAACGTATTACATAAGAGCACTCAAAGTTTATTTGGTGAGTAAATGAACAAGCAAATGAAGACTGAAGTGGAAAATTCAACTGCAGGTACTGTATCTAGTCCATCTTTAAAAATCATGTATCTTCTACTTACAGATGAACTTTTTGTTTGTTTTATGAGGAAACAATTAAATAGAATGCTACATAAAGGCTCAGAGCAGTTTTCTGTAAAATGCCTGTTGTGTTTTGTCAAATAAAAGAATCATGTCTAAGCTGGCCATAATGGTACACACCTGTCATCTAGCACTAAGGAGGCTAAGCTATCCTGGCCTACGCAGTAATAAGATCCTATCTAAGGGGGAGGAAGTGAATCATACCTGCTTCATCCAGATAGGTGCTACCAAAAAACTTCATAGTAAATGAAGTGCTGTCATGTTTTCCAACTGGGTCTTACCCAAGAGGAAACCTTCCTGCTCAGTTTACATTAATTAAAATTTTCTCAAAGGTCCTTTTATAATGTACATATTGCTAGGTTTTGAAAGAGCACATCTCAGAGACTAGCTATCAGCTGAAACAGTGCTAAGTAAACTGCTGAATTAATCAAAACTATCTCACCAGATAGTCAAGTTCTGACAAAGTATGACTGCTGCTCAACCATTTTATGCACTGTGCTGTGCATACTCTGATCACTTCACACGCAGCTTGTTTCCTAAGATCAGCAGACAATGACTGGAAAGAAATACACTGCCACAGAGGCAAGTTGTCAGCTTCTTTTGGAGAAAATCTCCGGATAAATTCCACCTGAAATAAGTTGAGAATAAAATGAGCAACTTCAGACTAATGGATGACTGGACATACAAGAAATGAATATTAACTTCAACACTTATGCCAGGTGTGGTGGTCTATACAACTCCAACATTCAGGAGACAGAGGCATAAGTATCTCTACAAGTTTCAGGTCGCCCTAGTCTACATAGTGACCCAGGGCAGCCAGGGTCACATACTGAGATCTTGTCTCAACCAACAAAAAATTTTAAAATCTGCTTCATAAATGCACAGTACAGGGTACCAGACCAACATAACATAAATGAACATGATTATTTTTGTTGCTACTGTATTTGTTTCCAAAATGAAAAATCATACTTAAATGAAGCATGATACAAAATTCACTAAGGAGTGTTAAATAATGTATTTCATTATTATTCACATCAGATATTTTATCTTCTTTCTACCCAATAGATCTACTTGCTATCTTCCAAGTACTCATCACCTTATACAGTTAAGTCAAACTAATATTCCAGATATGGCAAGGTTAATTCACCACTCTCCTGGCTTTTAGCTTAGCTTACTGCATTTGAGAACATGAAGCCAAGATCATAGGTCCAGTTTTCAAATGATTAGCTGGCTCTGCTCTGCCTTAGAGGACATACTAAATTAGTCTTCCAAAAGGAAGCTACAAAACAAAACAAAACAATGATATGATTGTTAAATCCATTCTTCCCTGAAATATAATCCAAAGTGTAGCATGAATTTTCTTAAAGAGTCTTATTAACAAAAACAAATCCAGAGCCAGGTATTGGGGTGAACGCTGAATGATCAGAGAGACAGAACAAGCCACAGCCACCTCACCTTACCAATTCCTCAGCTGATCCTGTTTCCTCAGATTGGATGCCTCTCTGCTGAACTGTGCTGCTCAAAAACCTAAAAGCTTAACCAGCTCTAGTTCCTGGTCCTCAGTCTTATATACCTTTCTGCTTTCTGCCATCACTTCCTGGGATTAAAGGCTCACTTCCTGGTATTAAAGGTGTGAGTCACCATGCCTAGCTGTTTCCAGTGTGGCTTTATACTCACAGAGATCCGCATGGATCTCTGCCTCCCAAGTGATAGGATTAAAGGCGTGTATGCTACCATTTTCTGGTCTTTATGTCTATCTAGTGGCTGTTCTGTCCTCTGACCCCAGATAAATTTATTAGAATGCACAATATTTTGGGGAACACAATATCACCACACCAAAGTGCTTATTGCGTTAACAGAAACACAATACTGTTCTGTTAAAATGCAGATGTCAAGAAGACTCAAAAATAGGAACTAAAATTTCAAACACTAGTTCAAATGTTAGATTAGAAAAATAATAGTGTATTTAATTGCTAAATTTGTAGAACCTAAGAAGAATACTAGTATATTTTTAAACAAATGAGACAATTCAATTTATAATATTTAAACTTCACTAAATATAGGAAAACTTGTCATACATCAAAAGCTAAACAAAAATCCCTTCTAAGCCCAAAGCAATACAACATGACACTTGATAGTGCCAGACCTTCCTATTATCTATTTGTATATGTAGCTGACAAAACAAGCGTGAGACTGTGGTCATCTGCTGTGACAGAGCCTACAAGAAAAAGGATTCTTCAAGAGCTGAGTGTCAATTATAACAAACAACTTCAGCAGAAAACTAAAGTGCATCAAGAAAGCCATGATTTGGTTGACTGGAGAAACCATTCTTCCTTATAATAAGGTTAAATAAATCAACAAATGGGTCCCCTTTCAAAAAATAAATGACATATAATAATGTCCTATGCAGTAAAAATTTTTTTAAAAAGGTGTTACCAAAACTGATCACTTCAGAGTTCCAGACTCTATCCTGAGGTTAAAACATCACTTTAAAGATTTAAAGATTTAAAGGGCTGACAGTTGGAGAAGAGTGGAGGATAAGGAAACTGTAGAAAATATAGATTCCACTAAGAAGGGAAATACACCTGTGGGCTTAAAATGAAAATGTAGTAATTTTTACCTTACATAAAAATAGTAGCACAACGTGATGGTTACCTCTAACTGCAACTTAACACAATCTAGAATTAGCTGGGCAGAGAGTCTCAATATGGAACTGTTTACATTGGGTTTGCCTGTGGAGGTTGTCGTAATGAAGTTACTGATATAGGAAGACGCAGCCTACTGTGGAAGGCACCATTCCCTAAGCAGGGAGTCCTGAACTGTGAGAAGAGTGGAGAAACTACACTAGGCACAAGCAAGAGAGCATGGATGCATTCGTTTCTCTTTGTTCTTGGCTACAGATGTGATATGACTAGCGGTCTGAATTTCCTGCCTTGACCTCCCTGCAACGAGGGAGGAATTTACCTGGAATTTCAGCCAAATCAATTCTCTCTTCCTTAAAGTTGCTTTCTGTCAGTGTTTTATCACAGCAACAGAAGTGAAACTATAACACACAATTATTAGTATGTTTAAATAAGGTACATTACTTTTCCTTCAATCAGGTAACAACTAAAATAAGAGTGCTGAGTTATAATACATATTCAACTGTTATTCCCATGGAAACAGAAACACATCTTAGCATGTGTCAGCTTTTAGTAAAACATCTCCATTCTGATGTGTGTTAATGCTGCGTCACTGATATAACTCAGGATTCAAGCCAAAGCCAAAGGCTTTACGGGCAAATTTCTTTTGTGTATCTAGTGGATTCCAAGCTCAACTCCTTGTCAGAATCACGTTAAGTGCTTAACAACAAAAGCAAATTGCTGAGCCTTATTCACACCCACCACTGCATTTATAGGTCAGAGTCCAGACACTTGTTTTTAAACACAAACAAAAACCCTGCTATGGGAGTTCCAATGGTATCCATCTACCAGACTGCACAAGGCTACTCAAGCCCCAGAGACAGGAATGTCCTCAATTGTGGCAAATCTTGTTGACTTCACAACAGCAAGCAACTGAGGCTTATCATACCTTTAACTTTTCCTTAAATACTAAGATGCATCATTAAAGGCATAAGAAAATTAATAAATGGAATAAAGGCACAGAGCTATCTCACTGCCCACAAATATCTTAAAGACATGGGGAAACAAAAAAAGGAGAAGAAGGTATTACAGGAAAACTGAATCAGATTTTATCTGTTAAGCTGAAACAGGGACATCAAAATCTCCACTGACCTAAAATCAATTACCAAAGCATCAATGTTAATTTATGTTCCAGTCACACTACATTTAAACAGGGAGGGATCTAAACTCCATTCTCACAAGTGATTGAAGACACTGACACAGACAATATTCTTGCCTGATGGGGTGGGGTCATGAAGAAAAAGAGACGCCTCAACAGTAATGTCAGGTTGGTAAGCTGAATACACTCTCCAGGGCAAGATTTTATCTGGAAAGTCAGGAAAGAAAGAAGAGAATGAGTTAAAACCAGAGAGTCAATTTCTTTCTTTCTTTTTCTTTTTAAAGATTTATTTATTTATTTATTTATTTATTTATTTATTTATTTATTTTTGGTTTTTCGAGACAGGGTTTCTCTGTGTAGCTTTGTGCCTTTCCTGGAACTCACTTGGTAGACCAGGCTGGCCTCGAACTCACAGAGATCCGCCTGGCTCTGCTTCCCGAGTGCTGGGATTAAAGGTGTGCGCCACCACCACCAGGCAATTTATTTATTTATTATGTATATAGAAGAGGGAGCCAGATCTCATTACAGATGGTTGTGAGCCACCATGTGGGTGCTGGGAATTGAATTCAGGACCTCTGGAAGAACAGTCAGTGCTCTTAACCTCTGAGCCATCTCTCCAGCCCGAGAGTCAATTTCTAAGACACAATTATATGCCAAAATACTAATGACTTATTCTGAGTGATAGGACTATAGCTAATTTTAATTTTTAATTTAGGGCTGTTAATTTCTTTGCTTCAAAGAAATTTGGTTGCTTTAATAATGAAAAAGGAACTCTTACGTTGTATTTAAAAACACAATAATTACCACTTTGACAATAACTTGGTATGTTAATGTCGTTATGCAAGATAATTTATGTAATTTTAAAGATCTAAGCACACTAATGTTCAGTGAAGCTGAGTTAGCATTTATAAGGTAATCCTAGCCCTAGGAGGCTGAGGCAAAGACACATGAGTTCAAGGCCAGCCTAGACTAAATAAGATATTTTGGTCTCAAAAAAAAAAACAAATTAAGAGGGACTGGAGAGCCGGGCGGTGGTGGTGCACGCCTTTAATCCCAGCGCTCGGGAGGCAGAGCCAGGTGGATCTCTGTGAGTTCGAGGCCAGCCTGGTCTACCAAGTGAGTTCCAGGAAAGGCGCAAAGCTACATGGAGAAACCCTGTCTCGGGGAAAAAAAAAAAAAAAAGAGGGACTGGAGATGGCACAGCATTAAGAACCTGCAGAGGACCCAAACTTGGTCCCCAGCACCCAGATTAGGCCACTTACAAACCACCTTGTGACTCCAGCTCCCAGAGATCTGACACCTCTGGCCTCTGTGGAAACATGCATTTACATGCCCGTACATACAGAGGCACACATAATCTAAGAAAATAATGTTTTTATTTAAAAAAGTGAATAGCAAAGACTGAAGCTGTAAGAATGTAAGGAATCACTCTCTCTTGTGCAGCATGTGTGTGCCAGACCTTCCACTAGTAAGTACCCTGCTATGAGCTAGAGAGGTATAAATGTCAGCTGTTCAGGTTATGCGCCTCATCACGGGAGCATACAGTCACTAAATGACATGCAGAAATACATGACACAGTAACTGCTAAGAATCAAAGGGCAGACAGGTTCAGACATGATCATTATCAAAGGCTATGGATAAAAATAGCAACAAAAAGGTCATAAGCACTTCATATGGAACACATCTCATAATTAAAAATCACCATTAAAGATAAAAAAACCATTAAGGCCATTTATGCTGGTACTCAGTAACAAACCGACTTTTTTTCCTAAGAACAATGATCACAATCACTAAATCCCTTTCACACCATCCTGACTATAAAATACACAAAATCATAGGAGACCTCAAGTTATATTAAAGAGATGGGCACTTAGCCAATGTCACAGTTTCACTTTCACTTTACATTCAATTTTAAAGACACTGACCGAGACTTTTTCCCCCCACAACAAACTCTAAAATTCCACTGAATTCTAAAATTCTGAAAATGACAAAATTCTCCACTTTATATGGTGGGTTTTTTAACTACATTTTTTGTACTAGCATTAGCATTAAATTAGCAGTTAAAAACAATTAGAATTAAATTTAGCTATTATTGGGGCTAGAGACATGGCTCAGCGGTTAAGGGTACCGGCTACTCTTCCAGAGGTCTTGAGTTCAATTCCCAGCAACCACATGGTGGCTCACAACCATCTGTAATGAGATCCAGCGCCCTCTGTATACATAATAAATCTTTAAAAAAAAATTTTTTAGCTATTATTGCTCCCATTTTTTTTTTTCCGGTTTTTTCAAGACAGGGTTTCTCTGTGTAGCTTTGTGCCTTTCCTGGAACTCACTTGGTAGCCCAGGCTGGCCTCGAACTCACAGAGATCCCCCTGGCTCTGCCTCCCGAGTGCTGGGATTAAAGGCGTGCGCCACCACCGCCCAGCTTATTGCTCCCATTTTTATTAACATCCAAAAAATAGCATATCTCTTTCTAGCACTTGGGAGGCAGAGGCAGGTGGATCTCTGAGTTCCAAAGCAAGTTCTAGGCTAGCCTGGGCTATTACACAGAGAAACCCTGTCTCAAAACAAACAAATAAAAAAAATCTTACCTCCAAAGAAAACATAGAAAGTGGGTGTTTTAGGCTGTTTCATTCTACTTACCAGATGAGCCACTAAGGTGACATGATGCATACAAAGTTCAGCTGTTCCATATCTATGATATTAAAAGAGTCACTGAGTTTCCAGTTAGAAGAGCAAGAAGCCAGAAACACCCTTGTGAGGACATGTGATCTATTACAGGCTGAACACCCTTTATCTGAAATGTCTTATACCAGAAGTGTTTCAGATTTTAGATTTTATCAGATTTTAGAATATTTACATATATGTAATGAGATTTGGGGATGAGTCTAAATCTAAACATTAAACTCATTTACCTTTCATAACTGGCTATATACATAACTTAATTTTTATTTACTATTTCTAGTAATCTTGAGCATTAAACTATTTCAAGGAATGTAACTTTTCACTGTTGGTACCATCAGTGCTCAAAGTTTGGGATTTTAGACATTTTGGATTTCAAATTAGGCATGTTCAAACTAGATGCCCATCACCAAGGAACATCAAAATATATAGATTTGCCTAAACATTCACCTACTAGCTTAAACATTGAAAAACCAAAACGGACATCTGTTTCCAAACTTAGTATAGTGACATGAAATCTAACCATGAAAAGATTACAGAAGCAGAGCTTCTCTATTAACTTTAAACCATCTACTGCTGGTCACTACTAGGACTCCATCCAAACACAGAAATGGCATTTTTACCGAGCAAGGAAACACCACACATCCATCGCTAACAATGAGGTGGTCATATTAGTACTAAGCACAGCATTCAACAGAGCAGCATCCTATAAAAAAACAGAAATGTCAATTTATTACTAGGCAGATGCTCATGAAATATTAACATTACATTTCTCACACTAAATCAGAAAGCAATATCAGAATCAAAAATAAGAGATCCTCAGTGGGCTATCTCTGCATGCCAGTATCTAAAAGAATTCTACTGCCATTCCTTTATCTGTTGAGGAACTACTATATGTTCCTCATTGTGTTGAGCTGAAGGGGAACAGAAACCAATCTTAAGTGTGCTAACTCAGTCCTTGTGAGCCACAAAGAGCATTCTCTGAAAGCTTCCAAGCAATATGACAATTTTTTTCTAAAATATTTCCAACCTTTTTAACAATCTAATTTATTAAAAATAAAATCATCTATAACAGACCAAGTATTACACATTACTATTTACTTTTTATGAAAGAGTACAGTGGTTTGAATGAAAAATATCCCCCAGAGGCTCAGGTATTTGAACATTTGGTCCCCAATCCTTGCTGGAGAAAGTACATCACTGAGGGCAAACATTGAGAGTTTATAGACTTGCTCCACTTCCAAAGAGCTTTGTTTCCTGTGTATGGTTGAGATATGATCTCTCAGCTTCCTGCCTGGCCACCAAATGCCATGCCTCCCCAGGCATTATGTGGACTCGTCTTATGGAACTTTAAACCAAAACAAACTCCTCCTTTTTTAAGTTGCTTTTTATCATAGCAACAGAAACATGACTAGTACATTAGGTAATATCCCCTTATGTTTTCCACTTCTCATGGGATTTTCTTACACCTCCCCCACACAAAACACAAAATGTTTTATCAAGTGTTTTAGCCATCTAGTATTGTATGAGCAAGGACTGCCATTTCTTAGGACACAAATGAACCAAAGGACAAAATGTGCAAGTTGAGGTGACTGAGGTTTACTATAGTCATTAATTCTCAATTTGTTCTTCTACATATCAAATACAACTTCAATGAAAAGAAACCAAAGTGTGAGCTCCACTTCTCAGGTTTGTAGTGCACTTACCAGCTCTGGAAACAGTGAGGGATGAAAAGAAGCCACAAACGCACACAGATGAACACAAGCGTGCTGATACAAAGTGACCTCAGCTTGCCCGTTATCCTTTACTCCCTGTAAAGGAGCAGTCAGAGAGAGTTCACCAGAACACCGCTCAAAATTGTAGAAAACAGCTTTGATTAGGGACACCCTGCAGGAAAATTAAGAACATTGAGCCCAGCATTATTAGAAGTTAACAAATAGCAAGTAAAATAATGTCATATACAGGGCTACTTCAGAAAATCAAAACATCAGGTGATTAAAAAAATCAATAGTAATTGAAAATGCATATAAATATATTGACACATAAAAAATAAATTAACTGCCAGGAAAAAAAATCTTTAAAGAATTTTCCTGAACAAACCTTTTTCAAAATGGGCATGTAATCTTAGGAAGAAAGAGACAGGAGGACTGCCAAGAGTTCCAAGACAGCCAGGGCTACACAGCAAGACCCCATCTTAAACAAATAAACAAACAAACCCAATAAAATAAATAAATAAAAACATCCCCATCATTTACAATAATGCCAAGTTACATAAAATCAAACTCAAAATTTTTTATGGAGCTTAGCTAAATTATTATTTTTAAACATACATGGAAGGATCATTTTAAGACAGAAATAGTTGAAATTTTCATGAAGGTTTCAAGTAACAAATTAAAAATAAAATATGAAAGCCTGTAAGAGACAAACTAATCTGATATGATTGAGTTCATGCTATGTTAAAAATAAAAGAGGAGTTAAAAATAAAAGCCAGAGCATGGGAGAAAAGGGATCCAACAGTGCCTTCTGGAAAGAACAGGATTGTGCACTTGTAAACTCACTGAAGCTGTGGTTGCCTACACAAGACCTGTACAAGATCAAGTTAATCAACATCCTCACATGGGGGTGGAGGAGATAAGTGTCTCAACAGTCCCTGCTCCTGACAGTAGATGGCTTCTGACAGTCTGTTCAAGGGTATGGCCCCTGGTTGGTTAACCACAGTCCACTTAATGGCCACAGACCCATGGGTATATGGAAATACATGAGGACACAGAGTTGGGAATGAATGGGAAGTCAGGGAAATTTTAGGGTGAAGTGGGTGGGTGAATATGATTAAAATACATTGTATGCATATATAAAACAAAAAGAAAAAAAATACATTGTATGCATGTATGAAATTCTCAAATAATAAAAATATTTTATATATATTTTATATGAAGGAATCAGGTATTAAAGTCAACAATAACAGAACAGGTTGCAAAATTTCAAAGTTAGAATATTACTTCACTTTAGAGCATACCAGTTTGAATTTCCATAAGACTGCGGAATGAAAAAATTAGGAGCATAGCAATAATCCAGTTAGAAACAAACTAGCACCTGGACTACAGTAGTGTTAAAGAGGGTGAAGACAAGTGACGTTTCCTGGGAGACACTGTACAGTATCACAGCTTTTTTAAAAAAAAGGTTTAGTTTTATTTATGCATATGCCTGTGTGTACATCTGTGTGTGTATCTGCACATGTGTAGCCCAGGAAACTCGAAGGTGTCAGATTCCCTGAGGCTTAAGTCACAGGTTATTTGTAAGCCACTAGACACAGGCACTAGGATCCAAACTTTGGTCCTCATGACTGAGAAGCAAGCTCTCTTAAAAGATATGCCACCTCTCTAGCTCCTATTTTAGCTCATTTTTACAGGCTATTATTTGCATCTATCTCCATTATAGTCAATGTTTTTACTGCCAACCAATGGGTAATAATCAGTGAATAAAATTAAAATATTTTTAGCATCTGTTATAAATATTTTATATCTTTGACTTGGCAGTTTTTCTACACAATAGCTATTAAGCAGACTATGACAAACTGGTTCAAGCGCTTCTCTGTCTCAGTATCCTGCAGAGGAGGGATTATAAGAACACACCATTATAACATGAATTGCCAAATGGTCTTTCCTGTGGATATCGCTCTGTATAAATAAAATGCTGATTGGCCAGTAGCCAGGCAAGAAATATAGGCAGGACAAGCAGAGAAGAGAATTCTGGGAACAGGAAAGCTGAGTCAGAAGACACTGCCAGCCACCGCCATGAGTACCAACATGTAAGATACTGGTAAGCCACGAGCCATGTGGCAAGGTATAGATTTATAGAAATGGGTTAATTTAAGATGTAAGAACTAGATAGCTAGAAGCCTGCCACAGCCATACAATTTGTAAGCAATATAAGTCTCTGTGTGTTTACTCAGTTGGGTCTGTGTGGCTGCGGGACTGGCAGGTGAGAGAGATTTGTCCTGACTGTGGGCCAGGCAGGACTGGAGAAACTCTCTAGCTATAGGTCTTATTAATAAAAAACCTGGAGGCAGATACTGGAGTGAAAACTGAGAGATCAGAGGAATAGAACAAGCCAAGCCACAAGTTCTTACCACTAGGAAATCCTCAGCCCAAGAGACAGCTATTTCCTGTATACTCACGCCTATGTACCTTTCTGTGCTCTGCCATCTTACTTCCTTTCTCCGCCCAGCTTCATTACTTCCTCTTTCTGCCCAGCTCTATCATTTCCTGTCTGTCTGTCCAGACCTCCAGACCTCTATGGTTGAATTAAAGGCCTGTGCTATCACTGTCTTATTTAATATAGTGGCTGGCTTTTTCCTCTGATCCCCAGATAGGCTTTATTGCGGTGCACAAATAACGTATCACCACACACCATGTCTGGCTTAAACTAAATTCAAGGCCATTTCAAATAGGGCCCCCTAAGCCACTGGTAATATGATTACATATAAACAAAACGTTACCTAGCCGTAGCTTCTGTGCACCACAGGGTCTGTACATCCTTAGGCTGAGAGGGCAGTTTATCCGCAACAACAATCAGGAGTAGGACTTGTGGGAGCTGCAGTTCACAGGGCAGGTCTTTCCAGAAATAAAGTCATATATTAAAACAAATTGGTAAACATTTCTAAAATATTTTCAGCAGAAATTTAATAGTTTAATACAAAGAAAATAGAAGTATGACTTAATAGATAATATTTCAATAAAAGTACAATAAATTTTAAATAAAATTTTAAAATTTCACAAAATAGTAACTGCTTAAAGGGAAACAACTACATCTGACATGCCATTATTAAGGCAATGATTTAAATCTGTTTAGAAGCTTACCTAGTTTACTATCCAGAACTGCCTGCACGAAAGGCTGGGATGTGAGCAGCTGACTGATGAGTGGGTCCAGTACCACAAGGAAAGTGCCTGCTATCTCCTTCTGCTGTGCTTTGGAAATCCTGGCAGCACATAGGTTTGGGGGAAACTTGCTGCAAATAAAGGTGAAAAACCTCATGCATTTAATAGCTAGCTTCTGGATTTAAACAAATGTATTACAAGCTCATGTCCCAGTAGTGAAAAAGCAAAAAAAGTAAGCATTTTATAGGAAAAAAGCTCAAAATACTGAATTGGTAGCAGAAAGATATGAAGACCTAGAAACTAAATAACATAGCTTTAATTCAATAAAGAAAATATTTTCTGGAGAAATCCAGTACTATTTTGAGGCATTGTAATACCATTTAATGATGGTGTCCTTAAAAAAAGTAAAGACAAGTATTAAATCAACTAGTAAAATCTATGTAAAAAGATAGGTCTGATATATTCTGGCTTAGTTACTTCTATTGAAAGTTGTTAAATAGCTTATCTGTAACTTCAATATTCAGGAGGCCGAGACAGGAAGACTACACTGGGTTTGAGGCCAGAGTTCAGACCCTATCTCAAACAACCAAAAATAAATAAGTTAAATTAAACTAAAAATAAGATAAAATAGTTGTTTTAAGATAGGTAAATTCGCTGGGCAGTAGTGGTGTATGCTTTTAATCCCAGCACTTGGGGAGGCAGAGGCAGGTGGATCTCTGTGAATTTGAGGCCAGGTTGGTCTAAAAATGTGAGTTACAGGACAGCCAGGACTGTTACACAGAGAAAAACAAAACAAAACAAAACAAAACAAAACAAACAAACAAAAGGGTCAATGCTGAATTTACTATAAATTTTGTTTCTAAAAAGCTAAGCTTTTTAAGAAATAATATAAAAACACTAAAGGGGATTAAAAAGATTTTCATAGAAATGTCTCAGTAATGGATTTAAGCTTCAATTAAAATCTTTATGAAATGAGATATGTACTCAATATTTTTGCAGTTTATAAGCAAACTGTCTAATGTGTAATCTAACATTAAAAGGGATGCACCTAACAAATACTTGAAGTCTTTCGAAGTGTGACAAAGAAAAGCACTACTTCACATATAGTCAATTACCTACATCACTTTGTTCACTTATCTGACCTCCTTAATTCTGTATTCCTTCCTCTGTGACACAGTTAACAACATGTTTTATTGTTAAGAAGAATAAAATAAATAAATAATAGATGAATAAAATAAAATACAAGTAATGAAATTCCAGAGACAACCACTAAACATCTAAATACTTTATTTTTCAAATACGTACTTGTACACTAATTCATAAGTGTTGAAATGTCTATGTAGCAGGATGCATTGTTTGAAGAGGAGGTTCTATTGTAGTGCTAAAAAGAATATAGAAAACACTTCCCTCTACATGGTTTACATTTTAATGAGAGGAGACAGTTAAGTAAAAAAGTAAACTTGTATAACAGTCTCCTCTCATCTATGACTTGTTTCTTGAAGTAACTGTCTGAAAAATACTAATTGAAAAAATGCAGAAAAACATGTTTTTAGTTGTGTGCTGTTTAGTGACATGCTAAAATTTCACACCATCCTGTTCTATCCCACCTGTGATGTGACTCATCCCTTTACAGTACAGCTCTGCTGTATTAGCCACCATGGTTCACTAGGCAGCTTCTTGTTCATCCGCTCCACTGCTGAGGTATGGCATACTCATTTTCAAGTAACTTTTACAGAGTAGCCTAATGCCACATCACAATAACTGTCATTCACTTCACTTCACTGATCCACGAGACATTGAATCATCTCACATCAAAAAGTCACTAGTGTAAAGCTAAATATTTTTAAAGAGACAGACCAATTCACATAATTTTTACAATATACTACTACTATACTGGTTCTCTTATTACAGACAAATGCTATTATAGATATGTATTTACGTATGCATGAGAAAGCATAGTAAAGAATTCAGTACCATTTGCCTTTCAGGCAACAACTGTAGGTTTTTTAATATATTCTTCATGAATTGTGGGCCTACTATAATACCAGATGTTAATTGTTATACAGAAAAAAAAATCAAGGAAAATGAACAGGAAGGTCTATGAGGAAGTCATTTGAGGACTGAAATGTAGTGAAAATGAGAGCAAATCTGGAAAAGGATGGACAATTGAGGGATTGTTTTATACTGAAATGGGGGAAATAGTAGACGTTGTTACATACTCGTGAAAATGATCCAGTAGAGAGGGTAGGTTGGTGTTACAAAAGAGAAAAGGGCTACTTGTAGGAATTGCCTGAGCATATAAGAGAATTACATCCAGAATACAAAGAGGCTAGCCTCAGGCACATGTAGAATTAATTCAGGGCAGTGAGGGAATTACTGTACAGGCCTAAATACAGGTACAAGGAGAGAGTATATATAAACTCTCTTCTAATTACTTCCATTATTCTCAGTGATAAAAGGAATTAATTATTAACATCAAGGAACAAAAAATGTTGGGGATAGAAGTTCAGGACTTTTGGACAAATGAAATGACAGATGTCAGGTTTCAGTATTAAATTTGAGCTCTATTAAGATAACTGCCAGGTTAGAGAGATGACTCGGAGGTTAAGAGCACTGACTGCTCTTCCAGAGGTCCTGAATTCCAATTCCCAGCAACCACATGGTAGCTCACAACCATCTGTAATGAGATCTGGTGCCCTCTTCTGGCCTGCAGTCATACATGCTGTATACATAATAAATAAATAAATCATTAAAAAAAAAAAAAAGATAACTGCCAATGTGATTAACCCCTAACTAAAGAAGACCTTTTGAGATGGTTTACAAACCTAATTTAAACCCCATAAAAGTATAATAAAAACTAGTAAAGACTGTGGCAATTATTATGACAACATACTTGGACAATAGGAAAGGCTGACTAGTAAGTACTCTTACTCCTTGAATGTTCTAGCGTCCTAAAACTAGCTGAATGAAAAATAAGGAACTCGTGTGGATATGGCTTCTCAGTGCCTTCATACAGGCAATTCCTCTAGGTCCCAACACTGGCAAGGAGGCAAGAAACTGACTGTACCACACACATCAGGCATTGATACAAGTTACCATAATCAAAACAAAACCCCTGAAGTAGGAACTATTATTACTTCAATTTCCAGATGAGAAAACTGACAGCTGAAGATGTTCTTCAATTTATACAGAACTATGCTTAGTTTCATACTGAAGCTAAATGAAACTTTATAGAAGGCAAGGTGGCTTAATGGATAAAGGCCCCTGCAACTGGGCCCAAAGCCATACAAGCACATAAAATGAACTTAAATATCCTGAGGCTCTCCCACTATCTCACGCCCTTCTAATAAACCTTCCTGACTCAGCACTTTCTTTCCAACTGTCAGTCACCTCTCTGCTTTTGTATTCCTTCCTCAGGAATGTTCCTAATAAAACATTAGTGGATAAAGTTTAAAATACCACATCTTACACATGAGTCTTACTCATTGCTAAGATAAACTCCACAAATAAAAAAATGTCACTTCATGGCATTACCTATACAAAACAAAACAAACAAATAAAAAACCTTTTCAAGTTATAAAACATTAGGCATTATTATGTCCATTTTTTAAAAAAATCCATTGTCTCTTCTTCTGAATCTACAGATATGCATGTCAGGCTATTTTTCATTCTCATACATGCCCTTAATAATCTGTTCAGTCTTTGCCACTTCTGCTTGATTTTAAGATTACCATTCCTCCAACCTATTGTGTTCCATTTGCTGCTAAACCCCTCTAAATTAACTTTATAATTCTAAGTCAATTTCCAGATCTACCAAAACAGAACTATGCTGATATAAAATGTGAATATACATTATATATGATAATCTGTATATATACATGTGTGTATATATGTTAGTATCTGTATGTGTGCATGTATATATGTGTACATACATACATACATATATATAATATATAAAAAATACACCCATATATATAATGCTTTGGTACTTATCACATGGACTGTATCCTTCAAACCTCCCAGTATTTTATGCAAGTAGGTAAAACTTTACTGAAACATTAAGAAAAATCATTCTAATGTTTTAGTTAGGTAAGTATGTATGTTTACATGGAACGAGTAGCACTGTTACACTTTAGTAACCTTAAGGCACACCTTTTTACCTGTATATCTGAAGATAAAGCTGGTGCAAAATACAGCAAGAATCAGACAGGAAAGGAAGAAATTCCTAAAATAAAAAAATTCTATTCATTCTTTGTATGTCACATGACTTTCTAACTCATATCCTCCCCCATAACATACAGAATAAAAACTTGGAGATGCCACATTCAAATATAAAAAGAAAGCTTACATGAAAATGGAGCATGGATGAGGCTAAGCACCCACACTCCTTGGCTGCTAGAGCCACCGTCACCCACAATCAGCAGCTCTCATTTACTGAGGACCATCTCTGCGGTTCAGTCTTGACATTTCTTGTTTTGTTTGTTTTTCCTTTTGCTTGTTTTTTTAAATTTCGTTGGAGGGGGGTTGTTATTTTTATTTTATTTTATTTTTTTAAAGAAAGAGAAAGAATATAAAGTTGAGTGGCCAGGGAGGTAGGGGGTATCTGGGAGGAGATGCCAGAGGAGAAAAAACAAAAAAATTTTCAAAAACCTTAAAAAAAAAAAAAAAAAGACATCAAAGTAGGAGGGGACTTGGGAACAAGTTCTGCAGGAGAGGAGGAAGAGAAAAATTAATGGAGAATGAAAATGACCAAAATGCATTATATATGTGTATGAAACAACCATCAAAGAAGTAAAACAAAATTAAATTTTTCTTCCACACACTCTTGGAGAACTTATTTATTCTTTTTTTTTTTTTTCATTGGTTTTTCGAGACAGGGTTTCTCTGTGCAGCTTTGTGCCTTTCCTGGAACTCACTTGGTAGCTCAGGCTGGCCTCGAACTCACAGAGATCCGCTTGGCTCTGCCTCCCGAGTGCTGGGATTAAAGGCGTGCGCCACCACCGCCCGGCCTTCTTTTTGGTTTTACGAGCCAGTGTTTTTCAATGTAACAGCCCTGGCTGTCCTGAAACTCTGTAGACCAGACTGGCTTTGAACTCACAGAGATCCACCTGCCTCTGCCTCCCAAGTGCTAGGATTAAAGGCCTCTGAGCCACCATCAACAGGCTTTATAAATAGTATTTAAATATAAACTATGTCATTTGCTTCAAATTGATTTATGCCTATAGAAAATGATTAGCTTACGAATTAATTTTCAGAAAATTAAATAAAAATATCAATGATGATGCTAACAATATAAGTAATATAATAGATGCTCAATATTTAATAATAAATAGTATTAAACCATAAGATCTTCAAAATTAACTTCAAAAATACATTCAAATGACTGGTTTGGACAAGCTGAGGAGTAGGGAGATGGTTCACTAGGTAAGAATACATGCCAGGAAAGCAAAAGGACTCATAAAAGCCAGTTATGGCACAGCATACTATAACCCCAGCATTGGGAGATAGAGCAAGACAAATTCTAGGAGCTCACTACCAAGTCTACAAAAAAGCTATAGGTTCAGGGAGAGACCTTGCCTCATAAAACAAGGTGGAGAGGAACACAAGACACACTCCATGTCAACTACTGCCCTCCACATGTGTACACACATGCAAGCCCACCCTGCCATACACAAAAGGACAATTTAAAATTCTGTGTTTGTTTTACAGTTATGTATTATAAAAATGAGCCTTACCTTAGTGTAGTGCAAAAGGGAATTAGCAAAGAAACGACACAATTTGAGTGTTTTCTGAAATATTCTGTAGTCAGCATTATCCTGTTCCATAAGGAAATAAGTATAATAACATAAAATTAGCTAAACCTGTAAATGAGACAAAATTTTCTAGAATGACTTAGTAAACAAAGTGATTATAGAAATTTTCATGAAAATTATTTTATTCCCACAAGTTAATAGGATACTTTATGAATTCTGCATTACTAAAAATTAACTTGTAACTTATCTTACTGATTTGAAAGTGAAATTTAAATAATTTATTTGCTATATGGGGGTCAAATTAATCAAAAGGAGGTGATTGATATGTAAAAGGTAAAAGAAAAGGCAATGGGGAGAAAAGAGAATACAAACAGCCGGTGAGTAATACTGAAAAAACTTCAACCTAATTATGTATCTTTTGGGAGAAAGAAGGACTGAAGACTATTTGATCAGCAAAGCTAAAAAAGACATGACACATGGTATTCGTGAGCTGGGGAGAAAGGGGGTTAATAAGGACTTTCTCTAATTGCTAATGGAAGCATAAAATAATATTGTTCACTTATATCAGGAGTTAAGCTGTTAAAATTCTTTGACTAGCAACTTTGTTTCTGGATCTACACAGCACGAAAATACTGCACCAAGTATGTGATGCAATGTTTTTGAACTGAAGGGAGCCAAGCATCCATCACACAGAGTGAATAAAAATACTAGACAAACTCATCTACGATAATCCCATATAGTATGAAGAACAGGGCAAATATACTGTCATGACACAAAAATCTCAAGCACGGATAAAAGAGTTTTAAATTAGCACCATAAAGTTAAATCAAATGAATTATCTTTAACTTTGAGAATTATTTCACATGAAAATAATCTATCTTAACATTAATGTTAACTATGTTTAGTTCTTTTCCCATTATTGCAAAATCCTAATTTAATCTAATCAAAATCTGAGTTATCCATTAATGGAATAATCTACTTACATCTGACTTTCATTACAAATAATGAGAAATGGTTTTCTGCAGTAAAAACTGTGTGAACAGAAATTCACATTTCTTTTATATGATCGACATGAACTCTGTTATACAGTGCTTTCCAAGTAAAAAATGCAGAGAATAAAAGCTGGAGGGATGACTGACTCAACAGATATAGGTGCTTGCCACACAAGCCTCAAGATATGAGTCTGATCCCTGGAATACACATAAAAGTGAAGGAGAGAACCAACTCTACATAACTGTCCTCCGACACACACAGACACACAGACACAGACACACACACAGACACACACACACACAGCATGAGTAATTTTTTTTTTAAGAACAGAGATTAAAGATGAATCCACTCTAATGTTAACTTGTATCAGCACAGACTCTCTTAGCAACTTGACACTGTCAAGAAGAGTGAAATAGAACACACTCTCAACCAGTTCTCTCCTGTGAGGGTCTCTGCAACTGTGGGAGGCAAAAGGGCAGTTTGGATCAACACAACTAAGTCGCTAGTGTTGATTCAAACTTTGGTAGTCTGATCCTGAGCAGTTTATCTTAGGCATATTGAAGCAAAGCACAATTTGGCGAAAATGTTCCTGGTGATATTTAACTCAATCCCATGTACACAGTAAGGACACACAAGTCTCCTTGAGGAACAAAGTAAGCTTAAGAATGATCCAAAATGACCACGCTGAAACTCTTTGTAAAGTACATGTGACATTTTCCATAAAGATGGGTTCTACAGACTGAGCTGAGAGCATGCCCCCACCTTATCTCTGCTTGTGACTTGACCTTGGCCTTCCCTGACTTTAGAACTATAGAACTAGATTGCTGCTGTCTCCAAATGACTTCATTTTAGGTATTCTGTTGTTGAAGGAACAGTAGACTACTACAGATGATTACTGCTTGGGAAGACATCTTAAATATCAACAGTGAATAGCATACTAAAGTATAGTGAGTGAAAAGGCTAGAGACATATAAGCTACCCCAGAACTCCCTTTCAGTCAGTGAATGGAGTTGGTCACATTTATCAGTCCAAAATTTGCACAATTAAGTCAAAACATGATAATCTGGTTGAGAAAGTTTCAATTTAATTCTGTTTTCATATAGCCAATTTATTTTATATATATATATATATATATATATATATATATATATATATATATATATATTACATAATTAGCTACTCTGATCTAATCTAATCTAGGAACCTCCCAGACTTTCTTTCGGCTTGCCACTACAGGCTATACCATTTTTTGGGTTTTCCCTATCTCCTGGCTAAGAACTACTAATTGGTGAGTCTGCAGCATCAAGCAAAAAGGAAACTGAAAAGAAGGCTGAGACTGAAGATAGGTCTATATCAGTGGTTCTCAACCTTCCTAATGCTTCAACCCCTTAATACAGTTTCTCATGTTGCGGTGACCCCCAACATAAAATTATTTTCATTGCTACTTCATAGCTGTAATTTTGCCACTGTTATGAATCATAATATAAATATCTGTGTTTTCCAATGGTCTTAGGCGACCACAATGAAAGGGTCATTTGACACCCACAGGTTCTGAACTTCTGGTCTATATCAGGTGAAAAGGGGGACAAGTTCTCTGCCATTGACAGGATACAAAAGTAAGCTCTCCTATCAGCAAGGTCTTGAGAACCAGAAAGGGAACAGGAACTGAGAAAACAAAAAGGGGGAATGAAGGCATCTGAAAAGAGAAAGGAAAAAAAAATGCAAACCTCTTCCTACAACTATCCTTCACTTCTGTATGTTTCAGAACTCCTTTTCAGATTCCTATGTTTTTTTGGGTTCTGTCCTTCCAGATTATCCCTGGTGCAGCAGTAGCTGCCACCAGTCTGGGAACTTTGATAAAACTTCTACCCTTCTATCCCCAAGGCTGTTTGGTAGGGAAGAACACATACACAAAGGAACCTTCTATCAGTTGTAGGTCTACAAGAGGAGCCATATTACTGCCATTTGGGGAAGAAACAGTCAACTCATCTTCCCATAAAAACTACATATTAGTTCCTGGGTCCATCAATTCTGTAAATCAAGGGATGTTTAAAAAACTTATAATTAGTCTAAATCAAAAGTCACTGTGCTTCTATAATACTTTTATATGAAGATGAACTGTAATTTCCAACAACCCTATTCCACATGCTTAGAACAGTCTTATTTCATAGAGGTAATGCCAATTCAACACTGTAACTTCTTGAAATCAAAATAAATGTATCTATCAACTTTGAAAGAAGAATAAACACACACACACACACACACACACACACACACACACACAAGTACTATTAAAGGTTGTAATGTATTAGTGACAGAAAGGTTGACAATCTCTACATTAGGAAGACCTTAAATAAATGTAAAACAGAGAAAAGTTCTGACCAACCAAGTATGTATAAACGATGGGCAGGTAAATGCTATAGGAAATGAAAGAAGTGAATGTAATACAATGTTCTAGGTAAAAAGTAATTATGAGTTGTAAATAATTCTACAGATTCTTTAAGAGAAAATAATTAAAACCCTAGACCATATTCTTTGTGTTCAAATAAGATTTAGTTAACTACCCAAACACTAACTCCCCTTTGCAGTGGTGTTAGATAACATTTTACCTGTGCAGCCGGCTGTACCATCTGCTCAGCTAACTGTAAACAGGAATGGAAGGAGAAAACAATGTCTTCACACAAGCTAGAAATAATTTCCTTGTGTTTCAACTGGCTCTTTATAACCGACTGATGTTTAAGGCTCTGCCTAAATGGATAAAAAGAGAAGAATAAAATCACCAGAAGTGACATGTGATCACATCAATCAACTCAGGCCCATAGAACACCTACTTTATAGAACATTTTCATCAACACAATGTATTATATATTAAACATGGTACATTTAAGATGTGCCAGCTTTACCTTCGAAGCTAGTGGCTAAATTTTTGTCTTTGTCAAATATTAATTGAATTTCTATTTGTCAAGCAATCTGCTGGGTCTTGAGGATTAGAAATAAATCAAATGGACATAATTTTTGCCCTATCTGTATAGAATATATGGCCTAATATAAGAATGTTAAATAAACGTGAGAACAGAATAATTAGTTGTGATAAATGCTACGCTGAGAAAGTCCTATGTACTATGAAACAATTACAAGAATGTTAATGCTGCACCAGGGAACTAAAGATAAGCAGAGGCTTACAGTACAGAGCAGGAGAGAGGAACAGCCTCTGCAGAGGGCAAGCTGTGGAAGGCCTGGGACAGGGGAACTTCCTGCATCTGAAGAACTGAGACCAGAAAGCAAGCAGCAGCAGAGGGGCTGGTAAAGGAAAAGTGTCCAGAAAAGCTTAAGCTGTTGCTCTGTATGGTGGGAGACTTTAACAAGCTGGGTGATATGATCCAATTTAAGTTTTAAATATATCACTCTGAAAACAGAGCACTGGAAAGGAGCAAGAATGAAGGACAGATGACAGCAATGCTGGCTTGGTGGGGTGAGGACGGCCATGTGGTTAACTCACTGAGCATTCACGGGGTGTCGTATGAAGTTTCAGCAATTCACATTGGTGAGCTCAATGTTCAGTGCAATACTATCAAAGCAGTGCTATCATTATCCTATTTTAAGATGAACAAACTAAGGTTCAGAAAAACTAACCAAATTGTCCAAAAACTCAGAAGGACTCAGGTACACATATTATGGCGAACAAGTGACACTCATATTACTTTTTTGCAAGTTAACATCCTGAGGGAACAAGAAAGGTACCTAAAAGGAGTTACCCCAACTTTTCATACATTATACATGAATAACAAAGTAGCTAAATTATTCATGCAGTAGAGGATGCCTCTTCTCCCCCCTCAGCATCTAATAACTACTATAGGTACTCTCCCTATTAGCCCTTATAAGGCTTCAATTTAAGTTCAAAGTCTTTAAAAAGTAGAATTAGGGTTGAACAAGTCAACTGTATATAGCAAAGATTACTGTCAACTCCAAATACAGTTACTAATTTCTGACTTAGACATGCCATATTTGATATTAATAATTACCTAACAATGATAGTAGCAAGCACATGATTCAGGCATACTTTGGTTCATGGTCCATTATTTCAGAGCTACCAGCTAACTAACTACAACTGTAGGTTTTTTTTATTTGTTTTTGTTTTTTTAAAGATAGCAGTATAGAGGAGTTCAGTTTGGTTTAGAAGCTACCTGTACAATATCTGAATTATCATCCAGCAGAGCCAATGAGTATTCATACAACCACATAAAATTTTTCAAATGTAATCTAAAAACCATGAACTATTTAGAATTTGAGATATAGAAATTACAGTATGAAAAAGGAAATCTAACAAACTTACTTAATTATAAACTTCCATGTATTGGCATGAAATGCTTGGTCCATACTGGAGATAACAGAGCAGACATCCAATAAGGAATGAATAACTAAAAAGAAAGATAACACGCCTCTCAGGATAATCAAATGTTATATGAGATGATATTCTTTTATATTTAAATGGATCAAGTGAACACCTTCATACTTGACTGAATTAAAGTATGTACTAGTTTGAAAATAACCAGGTCAGCTGGGCAGCAGTGGTGCACACCTTTAATCCCAGCACTTGGAAGGCAGAAGCAGGAGGATCTCTGTGAGTTCCAGGTCAGCCTGTTCTACAAGTGAATTCCATGACAGCCAGGGCTACACAGAGAAACCCAGTCTTGAAAAATAAAAAAAATAAAAATAAAAAAAAAAAAGAAAAGAAAAGAACCAGGTCAAATAATTACTGAAAATAAATGTTATATTTTTAAGGTTTCAAAACTAAAGAAATATTGATTTTGCAGTTTATAGCTACCAAATGACAATTAAAACCAAAAACGTTCAGTGGAATAAAAGTTATATCCTATTGTAGTTGAAATATTCTATAGATACAATTCTAACTTTAAAAAATGACACTGCTGAGAAAACTTAACAAGGAACAACTAATTTACACTAACCTACATTCATCCAAGTGTTTTATTCTGGTTGTGCTAGATAACTGGCCCCAACTGGCCCTCCTGAAGCCATAATACTATCTTCGGGCATAGATCAATAACTTAACTTGATAAAAGGAACAATAATCAAAGCAAAGCAAACCAAGATTTGGTGTGCTGGGACTTGTCCTCCTTTGCTATTCTTGGAAACCCCAAAGCCACAATGATGATTGAGCCTGTGTTAAAATGTACATGACTTTCTCACCACTTCTGCCTCAGCAAACAGCCAGAGGTGAGTGAAGTTCTTAGCTATAAATGCACGGATGAGCTAGCTGCACAGAAAATTAGTGCAGATAATGCCAGCCTAAGTTGCAGGTACATGGAATTGTGAATAAAACATTTTAAACAACAGATTTTCAGGCTGATTACTTAGAGGGCAAAAGGTACCTAGTAAGTGCCCCCAAATCAACCTATTCTCTAAACATTAAAGTTAGGAATATAATCTTTGCATTCCTATATTAGTGTGTTATTTTTTAAACTCTAGATCATAACGCATTAATGAGTGACGAAATCAATGACACAGATTTCAATCAGTAACTCTGTTTTGTACTGTGTTCGTGAGACAGGGCTTTACTATGGAGCTCAGGCTTACCCTAGAACTTCTAAGCCCTCCTGCTTCATCTTCCCAAGTGCTGTGCAGGCCTGTGCCATCACACCTGGCTGATAATTAGCAAGTCTGTAGAATGAAATAGTACGTACAAGGCCTTGGGCTTAATTCCCAGCAAAGGAAAACAAAGAAACAATAGAGTAATAAATGTAAAATGAATACTATTTTCATTATAATAAAAGTATTTTATACATTCATAAGCCCCCCAACACACACACACACACACACACACACACACAGAATTCCAGAAAAGAATTTCAACTCCCTCCCCTCTTCCCTTTTTTGTTATGAGTTAAGGAGAAAAAACTCTAAAGGCTGCTTTCTCAGAATGTAGAGTAGCTTAAAGGGTAAAAAGTTAGATATATCCTTATTTGTTAAATCTTTTGTGTAGAAATTAGCTACTATATATTTTACCTCGATATTCAAATCTATAATAAAGTATAAAAACTAAATTTTACAAATTTAAAAGACGGAAAATTCATCTAGGAAGATTTAGATTATTTTTTATACATAAGCAAGAAAGCATGCATCAACAGAAACATTAGTTTGATAACTTAGTTGATTAGTGAACTATAGCCATTTTTACGCTATTCTAATCAATGATTCCTTGCTCACCTTCCACCATCAACAAAATGTTATTTTCATCTACTGAAGGGCCCATGCAGACCATGTCCAGCAGTTCCATCAGCTTCTTCTGGAGAGAATAGGCCTCCCTGAAAAGACCCTGGAGAAGGTCTGACAGTAGGTGTAAGCGCCCAGAATACAGAGACTCACTATTCTAATCACAAAATATAAAAAGAAGAGAAACGTATCACAAACAGCTCAAAATTCAAATTTATTTTAGCCCATACTATCAGAGACTGAGATCATAAATGTAATGTTCTGACAGAATCACACTTTATTAAATGTACTTTGATAAATGCAAGAATGTAAAAAGTGCATTTTAGGGCTGGAGAGATGGCTCAGCAGTTAATAGCACTGACTGCTCTTCCAGAGGACCAGGGTTCAATTCCCAGCACCCACATGGCACCTCACAACTGTCTGTAACTCCAGTTCCAGGGGACCCCACACCCTCACACAGACATACATGTAAACAAAACACTAATGGACATAAAATTTAAAATTTTTTTTAAATGGTGCATTTTAGCACTCCATCACCATGTACAAGTCTAGTTAATGAGCATTTGTCATTTACCCAGCAAACCATCCATAATGAAACTGCCTGTGCCCTACAAATTCCAAGCCATCTTTTGTGCTTTAAAGGTGCTTCAGTAATGTTAAGATGAGTTAAGTAAGCCCCATTGTCCAAATCTAACACAACAATTTCCAAGATTCCTGTAGTTAAACACAACCATTTTTTTTTAGGAAGGGAAAAATTCAATTCCAAAACCACTTTTTATTCACTTGTGAAACAACTGTGTCTATCTTTGCTCCTCAGAAAAGGCTATCCCAGTAACATCAACTAAAATGTAAAATCTTATGCATAAACACTTATTCAGTACTTCTGCCTACTGATTCCAGGCCATTTAAACTCTACACAGACCCATTACTTACCTTACAATGTACAAATGTCTTTTTAATTATATGCAGGATGGATGAGGGAAGACTATGAATATATTCTAGAATGACTGATTCCTGTGTGGTACATACATGATGAACAAATCCTGTAAGGCCTCCTAAGATCTGCGCCATTGTCTGGAAATAAGGAAAGGTTGGTTCAAGATATACTTTTATGTAAGTGACAAAGAAATTAGGCAGCATTCTGAGTGTTGGACCTATAGCAGTGACAAAGCATTCTATGCCTCTCTCTTTTCAGTGACCTTCACACCACTTAGAATCATGACCGAATTCAGGATGCTATCTTGATCTGTCTTCTAAGATACTTAACATAACATCATATAAAAATTCAGAAATTGTCTTTCAATACTTATTTAAGTCCATAAATTTAATTCTAGAATCACGCCATTTCATAAAGAATAAATGGTTTGTCTTTTTTTTTTTTTTTTTTTTTTTTTTTTTTTTTTTTTAAGATGAGATTTAACCCTGACTGGCCTCAACTCAGTAATCTTCTAACTTCAACCTCCCTAATACAACAGGCAGGCATGAGGCACCACCCCTGCTAAACTTTTTTTTTTTTTTTTTTGAGACAGGATCTCACTATATAACCCCATCTGCCTTTAAAGTCAGGCATCTCCTGCCTTAAGTATGTCATGACACCCAGCTCCATTCTCTTTCTAATACACTTACTTGTAAAATATTTCTTAGGGTGATCTGGATTTCTAAATTTTGGCTTGAGAGTTCTGTGGCTTGAGTGGTTAATTCATATATCATTCCATCAAACAATTTTATAGTCTGTGAAAACAAATCAACTTATAAACAGGAATAGAAATCACTAGAAAAAAAAAGACTTATCTTTGAAAGAAAAATAAAGACAACAAAATGATCTGATTATTCACTAGTAACATCTACCCACTTCATAGTTAACCACTGTTCCTAATTTAAAAGTACCTTTATAGTAGAGTCACTAAACAAAGCCTCAAGCCTTGCTTTGCTTTTCATTTCTGTGGTGTCAATGTATTTAGTAACTGAAAAAGAACTCATTCAAAGTTTATTTGGGGGTCTGACAAGCGCAGTACTACTCTATACAATAAAAGACAATGACCTTAATCAAACAAAACTCCTGTAGCTTTACAAGAGCATTTCTTGATATTGGTTATGAATTTATACTGAAGTCTTATATTTAGAACCCATTTATATATTTTGTTTTTATTTTGTGAGACAGGGTCTCTCTATATAGCCCTGGCTGTCCTGGAACTCTGTGTAGACCAGGCTAGTCTCAAATTCAGAAATTTGCCTGCCTCTGCCTCCCAAATGCTAGGATCAAACGTATGCGCCATCCCGCCAGGCACTCTATTTTGATTAGTTCACCTTTTTAAATATAAAAATCACTTAACAGTAATGAACTCGCAAACAGAAACATCATGCAACTAGATTTATGCAGCTACATGAACAGTTATCTAGTCCCAAACGCTACACATCCCCATGAAATGTTACACTACAGAGCAGCTTTATATACAAAAAGCTTAGTTGTATTATACCCTTAGTCTATGAAGGCTATCTCGAATTACTACAAATGGTGAACTATTTTTACTACTTATTTGCACTCAAATATGTTTGATATATTAGAAAAATAAGAGAATTAAGAAAATTAGGAACAGATTATACAAAGTTAAGACCAAATTTTAGTAACTTCTATAGTGTGTAAATTAATAAAACTGTACCTTTGGTAAAATTTGGGAAAAGACACTCTGTTCCAGTGTCAGGTGATTCACATGAGGCAAAAACATATCAGTAATGATTTTCAAAATTCCTATAAAGCAAAAATAAGTTAAATGGGTATGGATACCTGTACTCAACAGGATCTACTACCATTAAAATACATTTTTGAAAGATGTGTTTCCAAAACGGTGAAAATTCAAATTTTAACAATTACATAAACAGGTATATATAATGACCTATAGCTGGGCTGACAGAAATGTAAGGAATGAAATGACACAGTCCCCATCACAATCTTTTCTCTAAAAGTAAATTCTGTATACATGTTTGCATGTGTACGTTCATGTACACACATGCCATAGCATGCATGGACATCAGAAAACAGATTTCTTATAAGAAGTCATGAAAACAGATGGAGACTAAAAATTTTCCAAATGACAAATGTCATCATCTAGAGTCTACACAGTAAGCTTTTTCTAACCCAGAGTATTTTCTAAATGACACTAAATATGTTAAGAGGCTGAAAGTTATAACAGACTGAAATGGTGTTTTATCTTTGTCCTATCAGAGCATAAAAATTTCAATGTGCTAATACATCATCAAAAACTTAAAAACACTATGATTGGAAGGAATTATCTCATTTTTATATAACAGGAAGTTACCAAAGCTACAACAAAGATTAAAATCTTATCTAATGACATTCGTATACACAACATCATACACACAAAAAAATTTTACTTACGTATATGTTCAATCCAACTCTCAGAATGCTGATACATAGAGTAAATATAAAATAATTAAGGAATAAATTCAAAAGGGATCCTTAAAATTTACCAATAATCCCTAAGAGACTAAAATTATACCGAAATCCCTGATTTCTTTTACCTCTCAAAACTTAACATTTATCAAATAAACAAACGTTTTATGAAAATTTTAAGGAAGAAATTTCAAAACTACTTAGGGCTAAGTAACTTTCAAACTAGTTGCAATCATGAGATACTTATGACTGATGGAAGACAGTATTGCAGTAATCCTGAATTCCGGCTTCTATGATAGGACAGAAACTCTCCTTAGAACTTTTGCCCTTTGTATCTGGCTTAATTCTGCATATTACTTACCTACCTATCTTACCAGACTGAAAATCTTCTGCTGGTAGCAGGAGCTTGCAAATTGTTGCAACTTAATTACAGTATGAGTTAACAATAAACACAGTATAAACTATACTTGTACATCACTGAGAATAAGTACTAATATTTTATTGTAAAAGCAATAAGAATCCTTGTACAATGTCAAAAAAAAAGTTACCCATTACCATCACAAAAATCCCTATTCTGAATTTTAACTCTGAATATTTTATAACTGCAATTAAAATGAGGTAACCTAAAACTTTTCAATTCAGGAGGGTAGAATCTGCCAACTGAAACAATTCCAGTTTAAATTCAGAAAGCCTGCTACTCCATAATATTAAGTTATGAGTAGGCAAATATTCAGATAATGACTGGACAATAAAAAAAGTAAAAAATATGAAACTAGTTTTAGTAGGTGATAAGATTGTGCACTTTTCTTCCATTTGTTGTACAGGAAGAAAGTAAAATACCAACATTTGAAAAACTACTTGAGACATCTAGGCATTTTCATTAAACACATATGTGCCAGTCACTATTCTCAGTGGTGAGGCTAAAACAATGAGCAAAACCAAATGTCTGCCTCTATACTTGACAATGCAGTTAGGGAAAAAATGAGGAAGGCACAAAGAAGTTAAGGATCAAATGGTCTCCAGAAAACCATAAACAACACCATAAATGTAATAGGGTGGTGTGGCTAGCTTTATGTCAAACTGACACAAGCTAGAGTCATTTGGAAGGGACTCTAGATTGAGAAAATGCCTCCATAAGAGTTGCCTGTAGGCCTATAGTAGTACACCCACCCCACCCCACCCCGCCACTTTATTGAAAATAGATTCATTTCTCATATGATATATCTTGATTAGTTCCCCCTCCCTCTGCTCCTTCAAGTTCCTCCTTTCCTCGTCTCCCCTCAGGATCCACTCTCTGTCTCTCATTTGAAAAGAACAGGCTTCCAAGAAATAACAAAATAAATTATAACAGATAAAACAAAAACCATCACATCAGAGTTGGATAAGACAAACCAACAGAAAGAAAAAAACCCCAAGAGAAAGCACAAGAATGAGACCCACTCATTCACACACTCAGGAGTCCCATAAAGATACTAAGCTAAAAGCTCTAATATATATGCAGAGAACCTGACACAGATCCATACAGGCCTTGTGCTTGCTGCTTCAGTCTGTGAGTTCATACGAGCTTTGTTCAATTGATTTGTAGTGCATTTTCTTAACTGATGATTGATGTAGAAAAGCCCAGCTCACTTTGGCCAGTACTCCCCTGGGCTGGTAGTCTTGGATGCTATAAGAAAGTGCACTGAACAAGCCACAAGGAGCAAGCCAGTAAGCAACTCTCCTCCCTAGGTCCCTGCTCTGCTTGAGTTCCTGTCTTGACTTCCTTTGATGATGGGCTGTGACATGGAGCTGCAAAACAAAATAAACCCTTTTCTCCACCAAAATGATTTTGGTCATGGTGTTTTACCACAGCAATTGAAACCCTAAGACAGGTTTCAGGGAGCTACCTAAGATTGAGGACTGTGAAAAGGCTCCTCTAAGGAAGTAACTCTGAGGAAGGCCAGAATGAAATGTTGAAAAGGCTGGAAAACAAATTAGGCTGAGAACAAAGATTCTCAAGTAAGTCATCTTGTGGACTAAGTGTAGCTAGCTAGGTATGAAGGAAGGACCAGGCTTAAATTATGGGGAACCTTGAAGACAAGTTCTGACTGTATTCTTAAAATTAAGCCATATAGGTATGATGAAGAAGAAATAAAGTGAATTGTTTTTCACTCTAAACTTTGTAAGGATGGATTATAGAAGAGCTGTGTAGAAACAAGGAGAATATCACTAGTCCAGATTGTAAAGATTGGAATCACAGTGGCAGCAATGGAGACAGGTGGATTCAAGAAGTAATTTAGAATCAGAAACAACAATTTGCTGGTTACAAAGGAGTATTCAAGGTTTACTTACAGAAGAAAACCTGGAAATGAGATCTGAGTTCTTAGTAGGTAGCAAGGTAAGGTAGAAATGGTGCTTTGAATTTAGTGAAGGTGCCTATAAGTTTGAGGGGAGAAAAACATCGCATCGTCATTCACTCTAAGCCTAGCATTATACCAGACACACATTACATAAATAAATGTCTTTGAGTAGGAAAACAACTGTTTCCAGGAGGAAATTCCAAATTCCTTCCAGGCTGGCACACATATAATTCCAGCAGACACAGGATCATTGCAAACTCAAGACAAACCTGTTTTGTATAGCTAGTACCAGACTAGCCAGGGCTACATAGCAAGACCTTACCTAAAAAGCAAAGACTCCGTATCTGCACAAGGAGTATAAAAAACCAGACACTGGTACCACACTGGATTTTTCCTAAGCTCTAATGAATGACTGCAACGTGCTACACATACTTAAGTTATATTGATTGTGAAACATCATTCGTGCAGGGTTTGCACTCTAGAGAAAGTGATGGTTTTTTGGTTTTGGAGGGGTTTGTGGGGGGGGGGGGGGTGTGATTTTATATATAACGTGGAATCAAAGACATAATACTAAAATCACCGTTTAACATGAAGGGGGTCGATTTCCAGATACAATTACAAACACAAAGCATGACACTAATTATCATTTGCTCCGGACAGCACGCAATTCCATCGCGATGTAAACCAAAACCTGAGGCAACGCTTTCTAACTAAAAAGGAAACAGAGGCTGGAAAGGAGAAAGCATTTTTGTAAGATGTGGTCCCACAGAATAACCACAACTACACCCTTCACTTCTCACACTTCAGATACCGAGCGCCAGCGCGGGCCGTGGAGCCCAGGCCTGGCATCTCCCCTACTTGGCAGCAAGAACGGCCTATGGAAAAACGAAGGGACAAACTAAGGCAGGAGAACGCCAGTCGTCTTCAAAAGTTCCGGTCGCAATCGTCCGACCATACCAGGCGGGCCTCGGCCCTGCACCCACTGTTGTCCTCGCTCCCTCCACCGCCACCCCGTAAAGGAATAGGGTTCGAGCCCGGCCACACGCCGCCCGCTTGGGTAAGGCAGGACGAAGGCTTGCCGCGGCCCGCCCCACAGCGTCCTCCAAGGATATGAGCAGCCGGGGCAGCGCCGATGGCAGTTTCCGGCGGCAGTCCTCCCGAGACCAGCTGCTGAATTCCTCCAGCACGACCCGGTTCGCCTCTACATCGTCGTCCTGAGACATTCTTTCGGCGTCAGCCGCGGACGAGGGAGTCCAACTCCCGCCACAAGTTAGAACGGAGGTGACGCCGTCCCAGCAGGCCTTGGGAGCGCTCCGCCCACACCAAACCATAGAGAGGAGGCCCCTCGCCCCCACGCGCCGGAGTCTTCTCTAGCCGCCGGAGGACTCGTCTCGCTGGTGGGCACTGTGTGCGGGTGGCGACCTTCGCCACGAGTTTCGGACCCCGCGTACTTCATTCACCCTGACCTCCGTCATTGGCGTGCTGAGACCAGAAGGCCTCAGGTTTGTTACCCTCAGTGCTGGGGGCTTTGAGACTGTGCGCGTGGGGTCAAGGGTGAGCTGGACCTGTAACCGGGGATGACTCTCCGCCCCACAGTGCAGAGGGTTGGGAAGTAGGAATGATTTTAGTGGTGCGACTTCTTCTGTCTCTACAGCTCCTGCCAAGTGAACAAAGAGCCTACCTTCCTGAAATGTGCAAATTAAAACAGGTGTTATAAAAGTCTGGCACATTGCTGAAAATGTTCCTATACAACTGATTTTACTTCCTACAGTCCTAGTCTTCATTCATTCCTCCTGTCACGTTGCCGTTTAAAATTACGGATCTGGATTAAATATCCAACCGTTTGGATGAATTTACAAACACCAGATCACACCTGTACGTGTTTGAAAATAGGTGTCCTTCTTACCCAAATAAGACCTTAAACTGTTTTTGAAGGCAGATTAACAGACAGAGATGAAGATATGTTGGAAATTTAGGGGGCACAAGTAGACACCGAGTAGCTAGCTAGTCTGACCTGTCTAAAAATCTTGGGCTTTATATTTTGTTTTGGTAAAGGTAGTCGCTGTTATAGCTGTCTTTTGTTTGTTTTTATATTTTATCTTCTACTTATGAATACTTAAGGAATCTGTATTTTCCTAAAACAACACCCCCTACACACACACACACACACACACACACACACACACACACACACAGAGAGAGCTTTTTTTAATAATTGTCATTCTCATTCTCTCTCTCTCTCTCTCTCTCTCTCTCTCTCTCTCTCTCTCTCTCTCTCCTTTTTCCCCACTTCCAGGGCTGAATTGAAAGAGGAACAAAGGCCTCTGAATAGTCTTTGGAAGCCTCTGTAAATATATCCAGTGGTGGATAAGCAGCTAATGGACATTGATCCCAACAGAACTAATTGATTGTGTGAATCAGTTAAGCTACTAAATCCCATTTCGTAGTTGAAGCATCATCCTTTGGTAAAGATTGTGTGCATATAATAAGAGGATGGCCTTTCAATTCAACTTCAGTATAGAAGAAGATCTGGAAAATAAATTAACACCCCTTGGAGATGGAACTTTGACCCTGGATTCATCAAAGGAACCATCAGTCTCAAGAAGTCAAAAAGGAAAGCAGGACAAAAAGTGTTCTGCAGAACCGTCAGAGTTGCTTCCAGATGGCTTGGAAAATACAGCTGCCTCTGAAGACACTGACCACCCACTCAGTGCAGCTGACCGGTCAGGTGACCCGGAAGCATGTGAAAAACAGCCCTTCTTGAGAGTTGCTAAAGAACATGCTATGCCTAAAGATTTAAATCAGGTCTTAGAAAATAAAGTTATGGAAATGTTGCCAAGTACCCAGCATGTTAACATAACAGTAGTGAAAACCGCCTTGTTGAAAGAAAAGTTCCCTGGAGAAAACATAGTTTCAAAAAGCTTTTCTTCTCATTCTGATCTGATTCCAGGTGTTTATGAAGGAGGCTTAAAAATCTGGGAGTGTACCTTTGATCTCTTGACTTATTTCACAAAGGCCAAAGTGAAATTTGCGGGGCAAAAAGTGCTGGATCTTGGCTGTGGATCAGGATTACTTGGAATAGCTGCATCCAAAAGAGGAGCTAGAGAAGTTCATTTTCAAGATTATAACAGTTTGGTGATGGATGAAGTGACCTTACCTAATGTAGTTGCTAACTTCCCTTTGCAAGATGAGGGTAATGATGTAAATGAGCCAGATGGGAAAAGACAAAGAGAGTCAAAAGTAGCCCAAGAAATAAGTAAATGTCGGTTTTTCTCTGGGGAGTGGTCTGAGTTTTGTAAGCTTGTATTAAGTGAAAAACTGTTTGAGAAATATGACCTCATTCTCACTTCAGAAACCATTTATAATCCAGATTATTACAGCACTTTGCATGAAACGCTCCTCAGACTGTTGAGTAGGAATGGCCGGGTGCTTCTGGCCAGCAAAGCACATTATTTTGGTGTTGGTGGTGGTGTTCATCTCTTTCAGAAGTTTGTAGAAGAAAGGGATGTATTTGAGACTAAAACACTTGAAATAATTGATGAAGGTCTCAAAAGGTTCCTAATTGAAATGACTTTTAAATACCCCAGTTAATATGCACTGGGTGGCCTAATGGAATAAACAGAGTAACCCAGAACTTATGACTGTTTAATTTTTTTTTATTTTTTTCTAAAATTATGGTATTTGTATGGTTCTGCTTATTAAAATAATAAGCCAAGTAAAGTAGCAGCCTTGTGTTTTCCATGTAAAACTGCAAGTTTGCCTGAGAAGTTGATGAACTCTTGAATCACTTCGTATGAAAATTCTTTCTCCACCTTCATTCAGTTGAGCTTTCTACCATCTCTAACATTCCATAAAGGTGTTCCCCAGGGAATGTTCCCATTTCCTACCAAGCTTGTGAATCTCTCTGCAGTCTTTGTTAGTTCCTTGTTCATGTGAAGTGCCTGGCTAGATTATTAAGGACTACTTCGTCCCTGAGTAATACTGAATGTTAAGTGTTTGGTTGAAAGCCTATGTAACTAGGAAGACGTTTTTATTGATTTGCATTGTGTAAAAGCATTAGCATGCTGGACAGTTGAATTTGCATTAAGATGAACACACAAGAATTCAATACAGTATGTGAAAGTGGCTGGGGATGCAGCTTGGTGGTAGAGCACTTGCTAGCATGCAGGGGACCCTATGTTCCAGCCTCAGAACTTGAACAACAACAACAAATATATGGATGGTAATAGAAGGAACAGTACTGAAAGTTGACTCTCACCCCTGTAAGCCAAGTATGAGACCTTGGAACCTTGGTTGGAAGACAAATAACGAAGAACAACTTCAGATTCTGGTCTGTAAGCTCCTCAAAAAAAGAAAGGGCCAGGCAGTGGTGGTGCACACCTTTAATCCCAGCACTTGGGAGGCAGAGCCAGGTGGATCTCTGTGAGTTCGAGCCCAGCCTGGTCTACAGAGTGAGATCCAGGACAGGCACCAAAACTACACAGAGAAACTCTATCTCGGGGAAAAAAAATTTAAAAAAAGTTTTTGAGGCAAATAAGTACCTCAATTATGCAGGTAAATTAAACTCTTGGTGAAAGGATCTTCTGTGAGGCCTTTCTAGAAGCAGCAGATGCTTAAGACATAATGTCAGACCTTGGGAAGAGAACCCACCAAAAGTAAATGGTAACAGAAATGAAATTCTATACTGGGAACTAGATACTAAATACAATCATTAAAGATTATTCTGAGGTAACAACTCAAAGGAGATGCATTTGCCCATGACAGCTGGCTACAAAGAACATTTGAGGTAGGAAGTTTGATTATAAATCTAGTCCAAGAGAATGGTGCCTAGAAAGATTTATAGAATTAATTGTTTAATCATTTAAGAAGGCATGTATGTTCAAGCAGTGAGTTTTATACTCCAATATTAATTTTCCATAGCACATAAAAGCCCACTAATATGTACAGTCAGTGGCTGTTAATTGAATATATATATATATATATATATATATATATATATATATATATGCCTAAAAACAAATTTCCCTATCAGTAAAACAGGGCTTGTGATAGTGGCCCCGTAAGAGTAAGTGAATGTTGGGTATCATGGACCAATTACACTTCCTGTGTATGAGTAAAAAACTCCTTAAGAACATACTTTTAGATTTTATTTGTATTGTTTAAGGGGTGTGTGTGTGTGTGTGTGTTACACACATGAGTGTAGTACCCATGGAGTGGGAGTCCAAAAGAAGACATCAGATACCTTGGAGCTGGAGTTACAAGCAGTTATGAACGGCCCTACATGGGTGCTGGGAACCAAACTCAGGTTGTCTGCAAGAGCAGCAAGCACTCTTACCTGCTGAGAAGTCCTTTCGGCCCCTCTCCCTCTGAGACTTCTTGTAATGTTTAGCTGCCATGCTTTCCCAGTCGGATAGGAAGTCCTGCTCACTCTTGTCCAGAATTTGAAGGGAAATCTAAGCTCTAGGACGACTCCTGCCCACTGTCCGTCTCCATTCTCTCCCGTCACACATCCACTCTGATCCACCCCCACTCGTTACTTACCGCCCCATTCCTAGGTCTTCTTTTTCAGAAACTTGGTCTTGCGGGTTGCTAAAAGTACAGAAGAGCACATCTCATTAATATGTTTCTAAACTATCTGTCCCACATGTGTTCTGTGGGAATTTTTCATTTTTTCCACCATTCCAGAACCCAGACCTTCTATCTTAGACGAGCTTTTTGTCTGGGATTTGGAAACCAAGCACTGGGGGCTGTCTCTGTGCTCACCAGGAATTATGACTTCCCCATGCCCCATGCTGTCACGATTAATCTTCACTGTCAGCTGGATTTGGACTCCCCCAGGAAACACACCTCTGGGCATGTCTGTGAGGATGTTTTGTGAGAGCATGAACCAAGAAGGGAGCACTCACCTTGAATGTGGGTGGCACTACCTCATGCATTGTGGTCCCAGAGTGAATTAAAGGAGAGAGAGAAAAAAAGAGAGAGAGATTGGTGAAATTATTAAGGCCACTCCATGTAGTTAAAAGGGAGGTTTGTTTAGTGGCGTAACTTACAAGTGAAGGGATAGGTGGGTTGCAGGGTCTGGGAAAGGTGTGTCGCAGTCCGATGGTGTTCTCTGGAGAACTCTGCTCAGTCTACCTCCAGCGTCCAGGGTCCAGGGTCCAGGGTCCAGGAACCAAGAGAGACTCGCATCCAGATCTAGGGTCTTCAGGGTCCTCTCTTGGCCCCGCCTTGTGGACGTGACAGTTACCGAAGCCTCAGTGGGGGTTGGAATTTCCAGATCAAGGTTGGAATGGCTACCCACTACAAAGAGAAGCTGGGTTAATGCCAGCGTTCTGCACTCTGCTTCCTAATCTGTAAGATATAAGGAATCCTCACCACATACCCCACCAGCATGAACTCACTATACATTCACTGTGATGATGAATTATTCCCTTAAAGCACGAACCAAAGCGTCCTCTGAAGATGCTTCTGACATTGTGTCATAGCACTTACCCAGGTAGCTAATACACATGCAATAGCTAACATGTGATGTGGGCTGCAGAGTTGGTAAAGACCTGCTCCTGACCAGAAAAAGAGCTTGGAGAGGAACAAGTGTGTCTTTGCTTTGTGGAACCCTCCAAAGTGTTTCGTTCAGGAATGGCAAGGAAAGTGTGACACTGTGAACCTAATGCTTTGCCAGAATATCCAGACCTCACCTTGAGGACTTTTCTTTGGGTAAAAGCACACACACATTGCCATCATAAATTGGGTTATAAGTCAGCTCTGCAGAGAAGTTGCCCTATGCTCTAAAAGAATCAAGAGATGCAGCTTCTAGAAATTTCCATGCACTAGATTCTGGATCTATTTTACAGAGCATGAAAGCCTGTAGAACTTGTGGGGGAAAATACTATACATCTAGAAATTTGGTCAGCTCACTGGCGCACCACATTCCCATTATCTGAGAATCTTGAACATGAGGCACATATTTTAGGGATTTGCTTTTGTTTCCTGAGCTTTCCACAAACAGAACTTTATTTCCTGTTTGCTTTGCTGAACTCAAGCCTCTTCAAGATTTTCACAATTAAGAACAATTTTCTCACCTCTGGAAAACACAGAGGAACATTTCTAGGAAGGGTGGTACAGATGTTTCCAACACTTCCGTTTCGTCTCTTTAACAGGAAATGCATCCATGCCTGAATATTAAGCATTAAAATAACTACATTCTTAACTGCTTTTCATTTTCCCCAAATGGGAGATAATGTCTTGTTGTATAACTTCCCTACCCCAAACTTCTGAATGTTATCTTGACTCCTAATATGGTTCAATATAAAGAAAAAAGTTAGATCAGATTTAAATTGTTAGACCGTTTTGTCTCTTTTAATTTGTTTGCTATCATTTATGAGTATCTTGTAGATGTTTTAGTCTATTATATCAAATTAAACAATGAAGCAACTGCAAGAAGCTCAATTTTAATACTTTTTCTCATAATTGTTCCTGAATGAGCCTGCTACTCTAACCTACATAATGCATACATTTTTTTCTGGAGTAGTTAGGGAGAATTAAGTTCCCTCAACTCCAGGAGACAGTTGGTCTAGGCACTCTTCCCTTTGTAACCAAACAACTCTAGCTTCTTCTGACACCTGCAATCATTCTCATTCTCTCAAGAATTCTCTGAGGATTGCCTGGATCTAGAGTTGACAATGTCAACTCAGAAATGTCAGTTAATGACCTGTGTTTCTTGTGAGAGATGTTTGCCCTTGTTCTGTATAGGAAGTCAACACTTCCAGTCCTGCTGCATTTCTTGTGAGCCTTTCATAAAAGCAGAATAATGAGTAGACATGTCCCCAGTCGTGTCTGTGCTATGTGTCATGTTTTACTGTGACATGTGCAATTTCCTTTGTTAATCAAGGGACTTTGTCAAGTTTAATTCATAAAGGGTGACGTATTCAACAAGGGGAAACAGAACAGTAGATAACTAACAGCTTTGAACTCAAAGTTTCCCAGAAGAGGAGAGATACACAAAGAGCCAAAGACCAAACAAACTAAATAAGACAGAAGGGAAAAGAAAGAAATGAAGAATGACAGAGGGAGATGTGGGTTTTATTAATTAAAGTTTACAGTGAGGCCAGGCATTGAGATGCACACCTTTAATCCAAGCAGTTGTGAGTAGAGCCTAGCCTAGTCTACATAGTGAGCTCCAGGCTAGCCACTGCTGAATAGTGATACCCTGTCTTCAAATAGAGTAGCAGGAAGTGCTGATAAAGGTAAGATGGTTTAGCCTAAGATAGAAGAGCCAGTAATTAGAGAACCAAAAGGTTGACTGGAATCCACACAATAGTTGGATTTTGTTTGTTTTTGTTTTGTTTTGTTTTTCAAGATAGGGTTTCTCTGTGTACTCTGACTGTCCTAAAACTCACTCTGTAGACCAGGCTGGCCTCCAACTCATAGAGATCCTCCTGCTCCTGCCTCCAGAGTGCTGGGATTAAAGGCGTGTGCTACCACAACCAGCTAATAGTTGGACTTTTAAACAAGAGATAGTTTGGGATTACCAATGGCTCAATGAATAGGAGACAAACAAGGGAGAGGTTAGCAAGACCCCATCAAGAAGCACTTAAGACAGCCCAAGGGACCCCTCTGTATTCTTTGCATATCACCTCAGTGGGAGTTTTGTATTAGAGACCGGCACACCTAGATTCTTATGCCTAGAATAACCTACATTCCAATTGGCCCAAGACAGGCCCAGTACATAGGTTGCCCCAGTGTTCTAAGTTTACGTTCTAGCGTTCTCAAGAGTGCACTGAGGGCTGGGGACAGAGCTCAGCTGATAGAGCACTTGACTTGCAGGATGGAAGCCTGGGGACTGAAAACAAAAGATGAATCCTCAGGACGGAAAAGTGAAAGTATATACTCGTTATCCTTTGCAAATTCAGGTCAAACTTATGGCTGTACTAGGACCTTATATTTTTGTGGGATGAGTCATGAATGTTTAAAAAAAAAATCACCCACTAAGTATCAACTTATGTATCAGACACTGAACCTAAAACTGGGTTACAAACATGAATACATTCTTGTGTTTGGGAAGAGCTACCTATCTAGGTTGGATACAGAAATGAAGATGTTTCATGTATGAGGTGTGATGTTTGATCTCCATGGCCAACTTGACAGGATTTAGACTCTTCTGAAAGACACGTTTCTGGGGATGTCTGTGAGGAGAGCAGCTAAAGAGGTTTAGCTGAAGAGGGAAGAACTGATCGTGGGCTGGGGTCCTGGACTGGAGAAAATGAAAGGTGAATGAGCTGATTGGCCCAGTTCATCTTTCTGCTTCCTGGCTCAGACGTAATACGAACAGCGTTCTCATGCTCCAGCCACCACAGCTGGAGAGCCTTTCCCCTTCACACTGTCCTCAACACGATGCACTAAAGCATCTCAAACGGTGATCCAGAGTAAAGCCGTCCTTCTTTTAGTTACGTGTGCCTGTTATGTCACAGCTGTGAGTAATAGAACTAAAACGCTGTGCAAGTTTCTGATCGAGCCATCTTGTTGAGCTAGAGAGTGAAATCATGTAATGGCATGTACAGAAAAAAAAATATGAGGAAAGGAACGTAACTTCCAGCATCAATCATCTGGGCATGATCACGTGAGTGATTTTTGTACAGAAATGGAAGCAGAAATTGGAAAGCTGATTACTTTTCTTTTGACTGAAGAGTTCCAGAAACTATGTTTAATGGGGAGGGTATGGCTTTGTCCAGTACAGGATGCTTTGTGAGGAGCTGTAGACTGAAGACAGGTTACTTCAATCTCATACTTGGAAATTTAGGTGGGTACTTTTCTTCCTTTCTCAATGATGGTTTCCGTTATCCCACTGCCAACCCCAAAGGGTAGAGATTCAATTTCATTAGGAAAATGACTAATTTCCTGGTACACATATAGGCAAGCAAACAACATGAAAAAAGGGAAGACTAGTAAATAATGGCAGTATTGGGACATTACTAGAACAGAGAAAGGAGAGAGACATCTTAAGAGATAACAGTTGTCCTTATGTCTACCTGTAAGTGGATTTTCATCAGACTGCTACAGGAGGAGATATGGGGGTATTGAGAGATTGGCTGATAGAAGTACTGATTTCTGGAACATGTTAATTCTTTAGTTCATTGAGTGTTTAATGAACACCTGCTATCAGAGAAGCATTTTTCTAGGTGCTAGGAGACAAAAGGAAATTTTGCATTTCTAATAGGCTCCAAGAGGATCCAGTGGTCCTGGTTTGTGGGTAACATCCTAGGTAGCCAAGCTGCAAGTCATTGGGTAACAGGACCTCAGTCAGGTGTAAAGCTGGCTCATTGATTAACAATAGCCTTCCAACTCACATCTGTAAACATAGTACTTGGATGGTAGAGACAAGAGGATCTAAATTTAAGGTTATCCTCAGCTGCACAATGAGTTTGAAGTTACCCTGAAATAGATGACTATTACTACCTTGAAATAGATAGATAGTTTGAATGTAATTGGCCCCCATAATCTGATAGGGAGTGACACTATTAGGAGGTGTGCTTTATTGGAGTGGGCATGGCTTTGTTGGAGGAAGTGTGTCACTGTGCGGGCAGGCTTTGAGATTTCCTATGCTCAGGATACCACCCAGTGTCTTAGTCAACTTCCTACTGTCTGCAAGGGGTAGGACTCTCAGCTTCCTCTCCAGTATCATGTCTGCTTATATGCTACCATGCTCCCCACCATGATGATAATGAACTGAACCTCTGCAACTGTAAGCAAGCCACCCCAATGAAATGTTTTAATATAAGAGTTGCCGTGGTCATGGTGACTCTTCACAGCAATAAAACCCCGAATTAAGACAATGACAAGATGATCTTAAAAGGGTTTTCATCAGCTAAATATCTTCAAATTCTCATTTTAATAATTTGAAATAAAAGTGTTCTTCAGACACTTTTACCTGTTGGTAATTTTTTTTTTTTAAATTTTTGAAACTGGGCATAGTGGCACACGGGGTTGGGGTGTAGGGGGAAGATAGGTGAGTCTCTGTGAGTTCAAGGCCTGCCTGGTCTACATAGATTTCAGGACAGCTGGGGCTACATAATGAAGCCTGTCTCAAGAAAATAAAGAATAAACAAATTGTTGTTTGAGAATTTCATACACACATATTATGTGTTTTGATGAAATCTGCCTCCTATTCTCTCCCTCAAATCCCTCTATATATTATCATCAGTTTTCATTGCAAACTTTGTGTGCTTTTTTTTTAAAGCCACTGAGTCTACTTAGTACTGCCTGTACATGCAGTGATATAGGACGATCTACTGGGCGTGAACAGCCTCGCAGGGGCCACATTTTTTAAGAAAACTGACTCTCCCTCTCCGAGTAGCCATGAATTGCCAATAGCTCCTCAGCTATAAATAGGATTTCACGATGCTGAGTGGTGGTGGTGGTGGCGGCGGCGGCGGCGGCGGCGGCGGCGGCGGCGGCGGCGGCGCACGCCTTTAATCCCAGCACTCGGGAGGCAGAGCTGGGAGGATCTCTGTGAGTTTGAGACCAGCCTGGTCTACAGAGCGAGATCCAGAACAGGCTCCAAAGCTACACAGAGAAACCCTGTCTCGAAAAAAAAAAAAAAAACAAAGAAACAAAACAAAACAAAAAGATAAATAAAAATAAATAAATAAATAAATAAATAAATAAATAAATAAATAGATAAATAAATAAATAAACATAGGACTTCATGAGCCCTTTCCTATCCATGTTGGATTCTGGCTGACCTCATCTTATGCAGGTCTTGCGCATGCTGTCACAGTCACTTTGAGTTCATGTGTGCAATGGCTCCATTTTGTTGAAGATACCCACATCCTCTGGCTCTTACAATCTTCCTGCCTCCCCTTCCAGGGTGAGCGCTGAGCCCTGGGAAGAAGGATGTGATGTAGATGTCCTCTTTGTAGTTGATCATCCGAAAGTCTCTTATTCTCTGCATGTTGACTAGTCATGGGTCTCAGTACTCACTGCCATCTACAGCAAAAAGAAGCTTCTCTGATGAAGACTGAGAGATGAACTAATCTATGGACTTAAAAATAGAGCTTAGGGGGTCCTTTATTACTATGTCCATTTAGCAGAATAATCAAATTGGGTTCCCCCCAGGGCCCTTGGCATAGCCAGTCATGGGGTTTTGGCCAAGTTAATGGTACCAAGCATGAGTTTTGTCTTGTGAAATAGGCATTAAATCCACTCAGAAAGTGGTTGGTTACTCCCATAACATTTATTCCAATAAAGCATATCTAACCAGGCCAGTTATTACTGTAGTTTAGAGTTCAGATTGGGTAAGCCTGTTATTACTTTTATCCCCCAATGGTGTGCATAGAACCTTATAGCACTATGAAAGCTATCCATCCAGTAGGGATGAAGCTTCCAGGTTGGTACCAGCTTAATTTTTCCATGTCCTTCCTATGACTCAAGTACATGTTGTCTTCAGTGATAGGATCTTACCTTCAAGTTCTGAAGGGTAACCAAGAGCAATTACAATAGCCTATGCTATATTTAAGGAGGGAGGTCTATGAGACCATATGGATTAAGAATTCAAAAAGTGATACCCTATACTTGGTATTGGGCTTTTTATTTGATAGTCTATGGTGTCTGAAGGATGTCCCCTTCTTATATGGTAACAAAATTTAAATTCATTTTATAGATATGTACATTTTAGGAAGCTTCTACAGTAGTAGGTTTCTACGTGGTATTTTCTTTTTTGTTTTTTTAATGCAGGGTTTCTCTGTGTAGTTTTGGTGCCTATCCTGGATCTCGCTCTGTAGACCATGCTGGCCTCGAACTCACAGAGATCCACCTGACCCTGCCTCCCAAGTGCTGGGATTAAAGGCATGCACCACCGGTGGCCAGCTCTATATGGTATTTTCAAAGGTCTTTGTGACATTAGTTTTCCTTCCACATGCTCTCTTCTCTACTCTGATCTCCCATCCCCCACCTCACCCCTGTTCCAGTTTTGCCCTTTCTCCCTTCATACCACCTGTATTCTAGCCCTCTTTCCTTTAAGGTCCCCACCCATGACATCTTAGTAGCTTCCTGCCTTATGGTTCCAAGCTGCCTCACTCAGAATGATTATTTCACCTCAATCCATTTACCTGCATTATTTCATTTTTCTTTACAGAAATAACGTTCCATTGTGTATATATACCATATTTTCATTTTCTATTCAAGGCCATCTAATTCCTGGCAATGGTGAATAGAGCAGAAATGAATATAGACAAACAAATATTTCTGTAGTAGGAATATGGAGTCCTTTGGGAATGTCCCAGAGGTAGTATAAATGGATCAAAGGGTAGAACTATTTATAGCTTTTTGGGGAAACTCTACGCTAATTTCTATAGTGGCTGCACCAGTTTGCACTCCCACAAACAATGAATGTTTCCCTTTCTCCACATCCATGCCAGAATTTGTTGTCATTATTTTTTTTTAATCTTAAACTCTATGAGTGAGGTAAGATGAAATCTCAAATTAGTTTTAATTTGTGTTTTCCTAGTGGCTAAAGTGTTGAACATTAAAAAAAAATATTTCTCATCTGTTTGTATTTTCCTTTTTCTCTTGCTTTCTTTCTTTTTTTTGAGAATTATGTTTAGTTCCATGCCCCAATTTTAAATTAGATTGTTTCGTTTTCTTGGCAGTATTTTGCTGTCTTTGTATACTCTAGACACCAACCCTCTATCAGATATACAGCAGGTAAAGATTTTTTTCCCGTTCTGTAAGTGCATTTTTCCTTTGTTGTACAGATGCGTTTTAGTTTTCCAAAGTCCCATTTGCCAATTATTGGTCTTATGCCGTGCTACTAGGATCATATTCAAAAGTCCTTTCCCGGACAATTAAGTTGAAGCATGTTCTCTATCCTCTCCTCTGTCATATTTAGGGAGTCAGGCCTTATGTTGAGGGCCTTTGTCTATTTTGAATTGACTTTTGTGCAAGGTGAGAGATAAGGGTCTAATTTAATTCTTCTATGAGTAGCTATCCAATTTTGACTTGCACCATTTGTTGAAAATGCTGTCATTGGTATGTATTTGGGGGCTTAATTATTTTCCATTAACCAATGTGTTTTGTTTTTATGCCATTACCATAATTTTTTTTATTATGCTAGCCTCATTACATGATCTAAAAAAGGGGATAATGATACCACTAGCAGGGTTGTTAATTGTTTAGGGTTGTTTTTCCTATCCTGGTCTTTTTGTGTTTTCATAGTAATTTTAAGATTTTTTTTCAATTTCTTGGAAGAAGTCCATTGAAATTTTGGTTGGACCTGCACTGAATCTGCAGATTGCTTTTGGTAGGATGACCATTCTCACAATATTAATCCTACCACTTCATGAGCACAGGAGGCCTTTCCATTTTCTGCAGATTCTCTTTTCAATGTCTTAAAGCTGTCATTACATGGGTCTTTTGCTTCCTTGGTTAGATTTATTCCAAGATATTTTTGAGGCTATTGTGACAGGAACTTCTTAAAAGCTTATAGCATGGGAAGGAATAGCGTGGGAGGGACTGGGGGTTCCTGGAAGAGCCAGGAGATCTATAGTGTATAGCAGAGGATTCTTACCAGTGGCTCAAGGAAGTAAGACCACAGGGGAGTTGAAGTGGCTATGGGATGGGAAGGAGCAGAGCCTAGCATAAGCAGGGAAGGATGTACCAGATAAGGGGTGAGAGGGTGGTCTAAGGGCATGGAGGAGCAGGCCTAACCGGAGGGTCAGGAAAGGATTAGATGAACCATTAGGGTAGGAAGGAGGGGACGAAACTGGTGGTACAGGGGAAGGGAAGTCCTGCATGAGTAGGGCAGCTTTGGAGGTAGTAAAGAGTATATCTCTGTGGTGTCACAGGAGGAGAAAATCTCAGAGGAATCTGGTGGGGCTAAGGGAAGGAGAAGCAGGCCTACTTGGTGGAAAACAAGCAAGGTGAGTTCAGGCAAGCCTTTGGGTTTGGAAGAAGTAGACCTGGCTGGTGGCTCAGGGGTTGTGGGTAGGGAGCTTCAGAGGATCTGCACGGGCCCTAGCAGTGAGAAGGAACTGATCTAGCTGGAGGAATGGGAGAAGGAAGTGCCAGAGGATCCTGGTGAGCCCGTGGAGATGGAAGGAGCAACCTACCTGGTAGCACCAGGAAGGAACAGGCGTTTTAAGCCTTGATATTATTTTTCAAACAGTCTAACTCAGTTTAGTACTTTTTATTTTTTATTATATTATTTTATTTTTTGTGCCATGGCACTGTGTGGAAATCAGAGGACAACTTATAGGAGTCAGTTCTCCCTTCATATCATGTGGATTATGAGGATTGAGCTCAGTCAGGCTTGGCAACAATAAAATAAAGGCATAAATCGTGCCTTTACCTATTGAACCATCTTACTGATCCTAGTACTTTGAATTCAAACAAACAAACAAAACAGTTTTCACTCTTTTATAAAGCTATCTACACCCCAAATTCAAAGTCAAAGCTGCCCTTTCTATAAGGCACATAATGAACTTGGAGCATGAACTCTTGAGTTTTCTACCTTTCCTTGCAGATCAATATATAAAGTGTTTTCTTTCCCTTAAGAAATGACTGTGATGTATCCGAATGGAATTTAGCCAAAGGCTCATTTTGATCTACCAGACTAAGGGTCTGGAATGACTATGAAAGTTCCAGGGAAAGTTAGGGAAACCTTACAGGCTGGTTTTATTTGCCGGCATCTTCACTTGGGGTGCTGTGGCTTTTTCTTGATGCTTAGTCACTAAGAGGATCTCAGAGGCAGCAGCATCGAACCAATGTAAGAGGCCACAAAAGGAGGAGGTGATGGAGTGCGGTGGATAGAACACAGAAAGAGAGGCCAGACAGACTCAAGTCCTTGACCAGACTCTTGTCCTTTGTAACTGTGCACACTCTCATAGAATGGCAAAGTTCTGTCTAATTGCTTTGGTCAAATGTTGGTATTTTTTCCCATTCACCTCACAATTATAGAGATTTTATACACATCAAGGATTTTATTCTTAAAGACGTCATTTGTAATTCATACTTCCTTTTGTTTCCATATTTGACTAAAACAAAATTTTGAATACTGTTACTGCCAATAGTTAGTCGATTGCTTCCTTTGTTTATCTCTCTCTAATAAAAGATTGCCCCATTTATCCTAATGTCAATCATGCAACCCATATCACAAGGTAACAGTTTTCCTAATGTCAATTGCATCCCACCTCTTTCCTGATTAAAATGTTCAACAGCTTCCTATTTTGAAAGACTATAACCGCCAAAGTGAGTATACATGATATTTCATCATAATTCTGGAAGAAAATACCAAACCATACACATACTTTAGATTTTTAAAATATACGTAAGAAAAACACATACAACATACAAAAACATAAAACATACAAAAGAAACTGATGTTTAATTTGTCCCCTGTGGTATAAGATACACCATAAATTTAGTACAATCTCACAATACTCCACCAATAAGATGGATAAGAGGGCTCCTGATATCTTCATAAGGAAGTTATAAAAGTGGGGGCATATTGGAATAGCTCTTTCTGAAGGACATTTTAGGCAGAACTTGCTACTTGTGTTATGGTTCCTCCAAAGCAGCCTTTTCCTAGGAGACTGTTGGAGAAATACCAAACTCCTGAGGAAAAAGTTAGGGTTTTAGCATATCACTCCTTTACTCATATCATTCCTTTACTCAAAAGTTTTCCAGGGCTGTTTATTATCTCAAATATTTTTGTCTTCATTTAAAATTAGCCTTAATTTAGGCCAAACTACCATTCCCATTCTGTTTTAAGAATACTTATGGAGAATCAGTCTCAAAACAAAACAAACAAAATAAAAGGAATACTGCAGCTGCCACAGGTGTCGTCCCCCCCCCCCACATCATATATCTCTCCATTATACGGAATTTGTCATCAAAACCCAGCACACTTATTTAGAAAGAAATGAAGCAATTTCAATAACCTTGATTTCTAGGCAGATAATTGATAGGAAAAAGATATCCAAGAAGCCCGAAGAATGATGTGGTACGTTCAGACTGGAAATAAAACTGTGCCCCATGGGGGAAGGTAATCACTTTTATCCTAATAAAGGTTTGATAAAAACCTGTACTCTTGTCATTAGGTAGCAAACGGTAGTGTACTTCTGAACTGCAAAGGAGCCTGGGATTTAATGAGTGTGTGGAAGAAATGAGAAAGAAGGCTGTTAAATGAATGGTATCAAATGCTGTCAGTTAGCCAAGCCAGGCAAATACCACTGGATCCAGCAAAGTGGAGGTCAGGGGTGATGTTGCCATAAAGAGTTTTGGTGGAGTGATCAGAATGGGCATAAAGGGATTATGTTCAGAAGAATCTGGGAGTGGAGAACCAAGAAGTAGAAAACATATGTAACTTACTAGTTTGAGTGATTTTTTTTTTCCCTAAAAATGAATAGAGAAGTGAAGTGATATGTAGAAGAAATGAAATCTGGAGAAGCATGCCCTAAAATGTAAAAGAAAATAAAACACAGGATTTTGCCTGCTGATAGACAGTCCTACAGAAAGGATATAGAGAGGTAACTGCCAGAGCCATGGTCTGCAACAGCCAAGAGATGGTTATATCCAGAGCTTAAGTGGGGGAGTTGGCCTCACAGAGGCAAAGATATGGTGTATCCTTGGCAACAATAGGAATCACAAAGTGCATGGAACAGGGGTGGGTAAGGAAGGCCAGGTTGGATGGGGAGGGTTATAGAAGCTCTGTTTCAGTGCATCTGTTTTCTTAGATATACAGGAAACAGGGGCGTCACTTAAGAATGAGGGCAGTGGAGAGGATCATGGGGATCAGAGGAGACAGGGATGGTTTGGAGCAGTATCCTAAAAAAGTAGGCTAATAAATGGACCTTGGGAAATGTATGCTGATTAGCAGACAGCATTGAGAGGAATACTTAACACTAGTAATTATGAATTTGAAAGGCAACTAGTGAACAAGGATCTGTAGGTCTTTTTTTTTTTTTCTCCCAGCTGTGACCAGTTGTAAGGGGAAAAGACCCAGAGGAGGAGAAGACGAAGAGAGTGGGATTTAAGCAGAGCTGATATTTAGCCAAGAGAGATTAATGATCAGAAGGTAGGGTAACAATGGACAGTACTTTCTCCTGGATGATGTTGGTTCCTCAGTGCAAGGGGAGGATCTGAAACCGTCAGGTCCTTGGTGCTAACACTTGGGATCCTCACATTGTGTGTATTGCTCAAGGCAAAAAAAAAAAAAAAAAAAAAAAAAAAACCAACAACAAAAACCAACACACAAAAGAAAACAAAAGTATGGCACTTCTAACAGAGTTTAAAATGTGATCTAGTCCCGACAGCCCCTCATAAGACACACTTCTTCATTCAAATTTCCACTCATTAGTGCTGCCTTTTTTTTTTTTTTTTTTTAAACCATTTTCTGAGTTGCATCAAGATGAAAAGTAGTTTGGCTCCTGCTGGAGGGATTTTTTTTTTTTAATGCCACTATTCACTGTTTTGTGTTTTCCTGTATTGTTCTCCCGAATTGCTGTTTCCTCAGTTTTGATTGTTGATGAGAACAGACTAATACCTGCTCCCTGTGGACTCGTGAACATTTCCAAGCATTGATTAACCCTTCATGCATGCTTACCAAACTGCTTCTATGCACAAGGTCAGGGCTGACAGAAGAATAGTCTACGCACTTTTCCTGATGCTGAAGACCTTCAAATCTTACTGGGTAAGTGGTAAATACTAAAACGCACTTTATCTACATAGCAAACAACAGGAACATGTTTCTAGGGTTTCAGAAAAAACAAACCGAGCAGGCTGTTTAGGGTAGGCTCCTCAGATGTTGGTTTTGAGCTATGGAAGCTGCCGACTGGGGATAAAGGGAAATGTTCCGGGAGGTACTTTTGTAAGGAAGATGCTTGGACAGGGTAGGGGTGATGGACTAAGATGGGGGGTGCATTACCTCAGCCTTGTTGGGGCAGTGCTCTTGAAAACAGAAATTTAAATCAAATTACAAAGTCTTAGGAAGTCACTAAGGAATTTTAATTTCTTTTGAGACAACCCAAAACCATTTAAGGTTTTTAGAGAAAGGGTGAGGTGTGAGACTGGAATGTCCCCATGGGCCTTTCTTGTTGTAGCAGAATGTTGTTAGGGAAAGCCATAGTTTGAAGATGGGCTGGACATCAACATCTGTATGATGTTTACTGTGTGACTTCATCATAATTTACAGACTCAATCTGTGTGTTTTAAACATTTGACTCCATATTCTAGTATTAAGAGCTGTATGATAGGCTCTTTTATGTGTTTACCTATATGCTTTCTTGCTATCTGTTTATTTCTTGTTATATATATTGGTGCTGGTGAAACTGATAGGTATATGACTAATTTTTCATTTGTGTGTTATCAAATTACTGTCCCCAAATATATATCAATTACATGCACACACATTGATGTATGAAAGTATTTTATTTTCCAGAAACTTTTTTGTCTAATCTTAACCCTAACCCCAGTCCAGAAACTTTTATAAGATGACATTTCAGCATACTTTTGCTTCTTTTGAAGGGGATCCATTTCCTTTTTCAGTGTATGTCTCTATGACTGAGAGTCGGGTTGAGCTTTTTCACATATGTATATGGATGGTTTAGATTTATTTGGTTGGTTTGGTTTGTAATAAATTTTTCAGCAGTTTGTTTAGCCATAGGGAACATTCATTGTTTTGGGTTTGGAGAGGGTATTTATACGTGTGTGTGTGTGTGTGTGTGTGTGTGTGTGTGTGTGTGCATATGTGTGCGTGTGTGTGTAATCGACTTTTTTCCCTGTTTTTCATTTGCCTTTCAACTTTGTGTATGGAACTTCTTGGCATAAATTACATTCAAAACTCAGCATTTTAAGCCGGGCGGTGATGGCGCACGCCTTTAATCACAGCACTCAGGAGGCAGAGACAGGTGGATCTTTGTGAGTTCAAGGCCAGCCTGGGCTACAGAGTGAGTTCCAGGAAAAGGCACAAAACTACACAGAGAAACTCTGTCTGGAAAAACAAAACAAAACAAAACAAAAAACACCTCAGCATTTTAAACCTTCTGTTTTATGGTAAGGTGTTATGTTTAAAATGTCTCACTCAAAGATTAGATATATATATCCAAAAGTAATATATGTGCAGTGTGAGGAGGGACCCTAACTTAATCCTCTGATTGCCTCCCAAGTGACTAGGCGTCTAAACTGCCTCTAGCCCTTCACTGCCATGGCTGATGCTCTCTGCCTCACATGCAGCAGCTGTGGTCCCTCCGCCCTACAGCTGTGTTTTGTTGCCTCCTAGGCACTAAATTGTTTTACCTCTAATGGAACTCAGACCTCTCAAACAGTTCTCCTCACTCTTTTTCCTTTTCACATCTTTTTGGAGGCATTGTTAGTCACCACACAAACAGGCTTATCCATTCCCCCACCCCCTAAAAAATCTTCGTAATCATTCTGACAATTTATACCAGTCCTTTTCCTATGCTTGACAACACATTAAATGGATAGATTAGTTTGACAAGAATTGAGATGCCTAGAATATTGAATATACTATTTTGGCACAATGCTATAACTGCTTGTTTTTATTCTTCCTTTTTTAAATAACAAAATGTTGTTCATACTTTATTCGGTCAGCTAATTGATGCCCAGTGGGAATTCCCTAGAAGCCAGTGACATGCCAAAACTACAAAAACATAACTAAATATACCAGTTTTGTTTAGTATATCGACAATATTTATAGATTATCCTAAATTCCTTCCTGTTGAGAACATAATCAGAGTTTATATTTGCTGGAGTTATTTTCATTTCACTACTAATACTTGTGTTTTGTAGTTTAAAATGTAAATCATAATCTAATATGCATTTTGTCACATTACTTCATGTCAAGGGATTCATCAGATTAATATCTCTTAAATCTCAGGCAGAGAAAGCAAATTATTCTAAAAATTCTCATTGCACTGAATACCTGGCACATCTACTTTAATATACTTGACTTTCTTTATGAAAACATGTGCCCATTCATTAATGACATAGTCCATTCAGCCTCCAACTGTGTTGTCTTTAGGGTACAAAAAGTTAAGCACAATCAAACATTGCTCCAATCCAACACACGGGGAATTAATCATCCAATGCCAGTAACAGTCATGAATCAAATAAAATAAAGCATGCAACCATGAATCTTGGTAGCTACTAAATTCCAAAATATATCTTTCAATTATTATATTGGAAAACAGTTTGCGCATAGATTTTTTTATATGATTTAATTCCTTGTTTCGTTACTTGCAAAACTTTGCAATTAAATCATAATCTCAGAAATAAATAAATAGAAAAAAGAAAGCTGAGGGTGGAAAAAAATACAATAAAAATTGTGAAATAACCTTAACCCTAATTCTCCTGCTTTTTCCCATCTATGTAATATTTTTAGAACTTTAGAGTTTGTAGAAAAGAAAAATGACATGTACATTGAAAATTACAGAGAGAAACTAGGACTCTGCATTTACTCGTCAGGCTTTTCAGTTTGGTATGAAGTAGGTTGTCTTATTCCTAGTTTTTTTCTTAGGACTCTATATGCTTTTCCGTTTCTCCACATGCTCTGCAGATGTCTGTTTATCTTTAGGTGGCTTCTATTGTTCTTAAGGTATGAGAGTGAATGGATACCCCACCCAATGTATTTTCTAACTAATAATTTCTGGTAATTCAGACAGCTATTTTGGACATTTCCCTTCCATGAAAAGCTCTCCCTCCCTTGGTTTTATGGTCCTTCTCTGTCCTGGACTGCCCAGTTTTCACCTGAGGAGGCAGCAACCAGCAGCAGCACAAGCTTTGGAGTGGAAACACATTTCTGGCGCGTGGTTCTGCACCTTAGTCATGGTGCTGCCTTGAGCCTTTTTGTAACCGGCTCTGAATAGCTAACTGGACCAAGCATTAGTTAGATCACAAAACTAAACTCATCATTTTCCTGTGAGTATTAAGTGAGATTGCAGGCTAAACATATGCTAAGATCCAGTTTCCAATCGCATGTGTAGAAGAGATGCTCCATAAATGTTCATCAAACAGATAGTGTCAACCGAGAGCCTTAATTCATTAATGGTCAACTGCAAGCTTCTTTGCTTGTTCTTTTTTTTTTTTTTTTTTGGTTTTTCGAGACAGGGTTCCTCTGTGTAGCTTTGCGCCTTTCCTGGAACTCATGCTGTAGCCCAGGCTGGCCTCAAACTCACAGAGATCCACCTGTCTCTGCCTCCCGAGTGCTGGGATTAAAGACGTGCGCCACCACTGCCCAGCTCTTTGCTTGTACTTTTAAGAGAAGAAGATAATGTAGTATTAGTAGATGGCTTACAAAGCAACTTCTAATCTGTAGTCTAATATTATGAGTGAACAGCCTCAAAAGTAAGCATTGGGAGATTTACTGTGAGGGAAGTGGATATGAACGGGAGCCCAGAAACTCCTTGTTCATACACCATCCGCCCATCACCCACCATAGCTGAGATTATATACAGAGCCTGCTGTGAGGCCAAACAATGTTCTGCTCTTGGATTTCTTTAGAAAACACAATTATATTTAGACACTAACAATTTCATATAAGTTAATGCCTCAAATAACTCCTCACCCCATGTAGTTGATCCAGGGGTCACAATATTCCTGATGTCCATGGAAGGAGAAGGCAGAAAACATGGGGATGAGGAAACCAAAGAATTCATTTCACTGGCATGCTATTTCCTTCATAGTCATTCTGGAAAAGGAATCCTATCTGAAAATGTCCAACTCTCATTTTCAATTCAGGGTATTTCCTGTATCAGTTACTGCCATGACTTATAAACAATGAAATTTCTCTGAGTTGGCCCTTAATGAGTGTATGAATCTGGCCATTTCAGGAACAAAAGGTCAAGAGGCAACTCTAACACACAAAGGAATGAGCTAATACCCTTTGTCTGAGCATCTTAGTCACCAAAGACTGTTGTCTGATTGCTATGGAAAGTGTCTCCTTCAAATGAGCCTGTATCTAGGCCTATCAGTACAATAGTGGTTTTCTTGCTATTGGCAGCAATAGTTAATTCCAAGAACCCAATAGAACTTGGGCTTTCCAAATGCTTCAACTTTTCTGTGCTGAATAGGAAGCAGTTTTTTAAGATGATTAGTTACAACTGGTAAAACACCAAAAATGTCCCCCCAAAAAACAAAACCACTGGTATCATTGATCCCATGCTAAACTTTCAAGCCAGTAGTCACCACCAATTTCTAGGCACTCTTGCTTGTTCATGTCTCTTTGGGATCAAAGTTAGGATAAAAATCAAATCTTCTTCTCTCCAGTTTGTTTTGTGTCTGCTGTCAATTGGAATCTCATAGGCAAACCACAAGCCTTTCACTACACAGCTGTCTACCTGGCCTTCGGCAACTGATAACACACTGAAGAGAATAGCTGCTGGACACCAGGTAATGTAGTAGAGTAAAACAAAGCAGATGTGACTGCCTGTACCCAAAGTAGTTTTCTTTCCCCTAGAAAAATGTCATGCAAAGTTCTATGTCTTTCTGGGTCTTTGTCTGCCTCTCTGTCTCTGTCTGTCTGTCTGTCTGTCTCTCTCTCTCTCTTCTCTCTCTCTCTCTCTCTCTCTCTCTCTCTCTCTCTCTCTCTCTCTCTCTCTCACACACACACACACACACACACACACACACACACACACACCTGCCTTAAAAGAATTGTCTCTGCAACTTATATTTCCTAATTTTTCAAATTTACTTAACATTTGAATTGGGCTCTGTCTCATAACTCCATTCAAAGTGCTTACTAAAAAGCCCATTATATTCCCAAGCCCCATGGTTATTTCTGGACTTATATTATTATCAAATTCCTCTAAGGTGTCTGCCCTGAGGAGATCTCTCCCAGAGTCCCTGGGAAGACACTACAAGTGGCTGGGATACTAATCTGAGGGATATCAAATGAATCTTAGTCCATTCACTTCATTCTTCTAAGTCAGTTCCATCGACACAGCTTCTTTTCTGTTCTCATATTTAGCTCCTCTCTGTCCCTTCTCCTGCTGTTTTCTCATTGTTCTATCTTTGTTCTTTCTATCTTCGTTCTTCCTCTAGTTCTGCAGTTTCCAATTTATATACACACACACACAATCAGCAATTCTCTAGGTGTGCTGCTTTCTAGTAGGGCGGGGGAAGTTTACTCGGTTGCTAGGCAGCCTATGTCACAATGTGTAGTATTTGGTTAGTAAAAGCACTTTTGCTGTGAGTTAATTGCTAAGGGGGATCTATAAGTAGAAATAGAACCTGAACTGAGATAAAAGAGTGAGGTTAAAAGCTTGATTTGTACAAGAAATGAAGCTTGGTACCTATCTTCTGCCTGGCCTTATCAGTAGTCTCCTTGGGTCAGTGGAAAATAATTACCTTTACACAGTAAACTACCAGGTAGCCAAAACATCATCCCAGAAATGAAAGCAGTAAATCTCTTAAATTAGGGTCTTGTGTAAATAAACCGGGGTGAAGGTAAGGAGTTGAGGATTCAATTGTTAGTAGTTATTTTCTCTTATCTGTAGGTGAGATGAGCTAATGCTTATCTATCTGCAGTTTGTCCTTGAATGTAGAAAGGTATCTTAGTTGAAATACTTTTGTTTGGAGAATGGCCTTGGCCAGATGTTTGCTAATGAAGAATAAACACAGCTGGGGAATGTTATCCAAATACTCCAAGTGTACAGGGGAAGTTGTGCCCAAATAAATGATCAACACACTGTTAGAAGTTCTTGTGAGAATAATCAAATGGGAAAGCTACAATAGCACACAAGAAATTCACTGCAGGAGACAGCTAATACAGCCAAAAGCCAATATCACCAAGACTCTTTGAGTTTTTGTTTTCCTCTGGAAAAATCCTTGACTCTTCCAGGTAATAGCTTTTGCCATTGTCACCTGAATTCCTACTTCATATTTCTTTGGCTCACATCATTTATAGAACTACTCAGGAGTCAACAACTGCTTATTTGGAGCCCTGTCTTCTCTTGTCTTCTATGATGTCTCTTCCTGGTTTTACTTTTTGCTTCATCAGCTTCTCAGCCTCAACCTCTTGGGCCTTTTATTATTTCTGCACTAACTCTCTAAATCCACCCTTGAATTCTTGGATTTCTTTGCTGGGTATCAACCTTAATGTCTGTGTGTGCTAGGATTCATTCTACACTGAGCTGCATCCCCCACTCCCTTCATTTCTTCTTATCTTTACCTACTTTGGATAACTCATCTTCACCCTTGGCTTTAACTGCAATGCATGTGCAAATAACTCTCAGCTTAACATCTTTCCCCTTACCTTCCTACTTAGCATCACTCATATACAACCACCTGATGAAAATCTCCACATGGCGATCTAATAGGCCTCTCAAAATTAATTTCATGGTCCAAGCTTGCAATTCTTTTTCTTGCTCTTTACTTCTATCTCCATACATAGCACCTACTCATTCAGTTGCTCAGGCACAGATGTAAGAAGCATTGCTAATACCCCCTTTTCATACTCTCATGTATTATTAGTAAAACAATAATTCTAGTTCTAGTTCTCCATGTAAAATTGTAACTTTAATATGTAAATTCAATTTATGTATATGGTTACAATTCTAGTTCAAGCTTGTTGGACCTACAGAAACAGCCCATAATTTAACTACTGTTTCCTATATGTAATTAATATTCCAGAACTTTTTTTTTGTTTTGATCTGTTTCACTGAAACACAACCTCACTCTATATCCCTGACTGGTCCAGGATTTGCTATTTAGCTCAGGCTGGTCTCAACTTTACAGTGATGTTACTGCCTCTGTGACTGAGTGATGATAGACTGATTACAACAAGTATGTGCCCCTATCCCTGGCCATAACCACATAACTATATCTCTACATCTGAAGAGATGGCTCAGAAGTTTAGGGCACTGTTGCTCTTTCAGAGGAATCAGGTTTGAATTGTAGCACTCACATGGTGGCTCACAACCATTTATAACTCCAGTTCCAGGGAATCTGACCTCTTCTTCTGAGGCATGCATGTGGTACATATACATGCACATAAAATAAAAACTCTAATTTAATATGTATATATATATATATATATATATAATTTATCAAATATTCTGGAAATAAGATCTAATTTCCTATTATGGCCTATAAGGGGCTATATTATCTGGACCTGCTTATAATTCTCATCTCACCATATACCATTTCTTCCCCTCCTGGCTCAAGGCACTGAAGGCAGCTAATATTCTTTTTGCCCCTTGAATAGACCAACTTGCTCACCTAATGGTGTTTATACTTGTGATTCACCCTAAAAGTTCTCTCTCTACATCTTTGCATGTAAAATGCTTTCGATCCATATTTGTTTCGTGACCAAATGAAAGACTTTTCTGCTGCTCCATCCAATGTGTATCGCAGGGCTTACCAGCTAGCCCCTTGCTTCCTCCTCTAATCTTGTATTTCACTACCCAAATCCCCTTCTTCTTCCTGACTTTGACCATGCACTAACAGTTTTCTGTATCTGGATTTTGGCGTGCATTGTTCTCTTCATTGGTATGCTCTTCCACTCTTTGTATCTCTCTTTACCTTGTGAATTTCTACTTGACTTTAAGCCGTAGCTTAGACACCATTTTCTCTAGTGGTTGGTGATCTTGCCCATCTGTTTCCTCTTCATACCGAAAAGCTTGGAGTCCTCATTTAGAAAGTTCAGAGGTTTCCATGTCTTCTTGGAAGTAAATATTTCCATCACTGTCAATAACAAGAAAAATATTGGTGGTTTTTGGTAAGACAATGGTGTGACGATTCCTGATGAAGGCTTGTTTTAAGTCAATTACCATAGCAATCAAAAAATAGCTATAGTGACTAACAGAGCAATAAAAGTGAAAAAGTTAGGCTGTGCAAGGTGTTTCCTATGCACACGGCCGGCTTTTGATTTCTTGCCCCTGTGCCCTTGCATTCCTTAGCCCGTTATAGCATACATTTTCTAAGGAGAGATCATGTCCAGGAATTGGCCGCCAGTCCGCAAGTCTCAAGAGACTGTTTCTAAGTCATACCAGATATCTAATTATTCGATGACTGAGCAGACAAGAGTGCAGTGTAACTAGTGTCATAAGATCATACTGACGTCTGACCATGCCCAAGCTAAGGGAGAAATATTAAACATTCATAAATGCACAAATGCATAAATGCACAAATATTATGCTAAAATTTTATGTCAGGAAAATTAATTTTGGAATGTGGAGTGTGTTTAAGGATGAAGAATGCAAAGTAAAGCTGGGCATGGTGGCACACACCTTTAATCCCAGCGCTTGGGAGGCAGAAACAGAGATTTCTGTGAGTTCAAGGCTAGCCTAATCTACGTAATGAGTTCCAGGACAGCCAAGGCTACATAGTGAGATTCTGTCTCAAAACACAAACAAACAAACAAAAACAAAGAATTGGAGTTAAGAAAACTACTTGGAGACTATTGAAGAAGGAAGGGAAAGATTAGGTTAATCGTAGCTTGGGAAGGAATGCTGGCATGAGAAGGCTAGCAACCAGCAGTAGAGATGAGAGGTGCCAGGGAGATGGTAATACATTGGGATCATAAGAGTGAGTGTTGTTGACCTCAGGTTGGGTTTTTTGGGTCCATACATTCTTCAGGTATCTACAGTCTGCTACCACTTTTATGATTTCTAAATCTAAATTGCAAAGGAAGATTAGAATCTTCTTCCCTTCCTTTCTTCCTTCTACCCTTTTTCTCCTTTGATAAATGTTAACAGGCATGAATGACATGATAGAAAGATAATAAACGTATCTACCGCCCCAAAAGTTTTTATGTGTTGCTTTCTTAATCCATCCTCCCTTCCCTGCACATTCTGTAACCTCATCCTCTACCAAGCCACTAGATTCTGCTTTTGCCACTCTAAGTTAGTTTCATGTTCTAGAGTTTGTTTAGTTTGTGTTCCTTTTTGTTCACCTTTAGTCACGTGGTATCAGATGGAGAGTTTCCATTATGGAGTGAAATGGGTAGAAATGAGAGACTAAGGCACATGATTTACACAAGGTAGACAAAGCTACCTTCTTGGAGGGCTTCAATTCACTAGCAGAAGTGATCAGGCTGCTGGTTTAGGACAGGGGGCAGTAGATTTCTCTCACTTTGATGGTACTTTCCATTAGCTGTGAAGAAAGATGTCTTCCTTCTCAGGAATAAGCATCGTGGTCTTGCACTGGTGGGCTATCTGATTAGCTTTTCTCAGGAACTTCTGAGTCACCATCTTGCATAAATATCCTGGCTTCACTGTTTGGTATGGCCCTTATGATGATAATGAGATGCAGCCAAGTGTTAGAACTGCTGAGAAAGCAAGTAGATGGGGTAGAAGATGCCCATGCCAAGTCAAATGAACAAGGGGACAAAATATTTCAACTGATACATGCAGGGCAGAGTAGAATCTGACACAAGGATTAAGGTAGCAAAGGGGCTAGCTAGAAGTGTTAAGCTTTTTATTCTGTTTTATTTACTCATTAGATGTCTGAAGATTCAAGGGAAGAGTTGAGCTTTGTAGCAAAAGCAGTCTTCAGGTTCTAGAATGGTAACCTAGTCAAATGTTATAATCCCATGTCAGACATGTTCTCTGCAATCAAGTTAATGAATGGCTACTAACGTATTTCATCACTATGTGAAATCCAGAATTGGTGATTTTTAAGTCAAATGGGATCAAATGCTATGTTTTGCCTTTGATAGATTTTCTGACATCTGGGTTGATTCTGGGGTCTTTCCCAAGATATTTTCCCCATCTGTCATTCGTGCATTCCTCTTAAACCTGACTAGTCTAAGCTCTGCCTTCTCTTCTCTCTCACTGTAAGTCTGCTTAAGAGCCATAAACAGAAATCTGGCTGAAACCTGGATGCTGTGCTAGCTTGACATGTCTTCTGCCAAACCATTTAGTCTGTTACTTTTGAATTCAGCCTCACTCAAAATTTTAGTACAGAGATAAAATACAGCCATATTCTTTACCACAATATATCATGAATGACCTCTGACTGATTCCAAAGAGTGTTTATTCTCCTCTGAAGCCTCATGAACCTGACCTTCACTGCCCACATGTAAGAGGCATGACGTCTGTGCGCTCACAGATAAGTACTAGGTGAACCTGGAATGTTAAACACCGAAGGTGGTTCCTTCACAGGCAGGGATGTATAACCTGTTATCTGCCCAGAGGCTGGGAGTGGACCTGGTTAACAGCCTGGTGACTTGTGTGCTATCTGTGTAATGGAGACCACACTGGATCCTCCCTCAGACCATTATCATAAACTTGCCTTTCTTAGTCAATCTATAGAACTCATTTTATGGAAGGTGTCATATGAACTTTTCAAAAAGTTTCAATGTAGTCACGTGGGGTCTTTATTTAGCTTACTTTGTTCCTCAAGGAGATTTATGTATGCTTTATTTTGCACACAGGATTGAGTTAATTATCACCAGGAAAGTTTTCACCAAATTGTGCTGTGCTTAAGTACTCCTAAAATAAATTCCTTGGGGTCAGACTCCCAAAGTTTGAATCAACACTGGCTACTTAGCTGTTTTGAACTGACCTGCCTTCTTGCCCCTCTGGGATCATTGCTTTGCTGGTCGCAGAGACTGCCCCGCCCCCCTCACACACACACAAATAGCACCCAACATGGAGCTCAACCCTCAGAGAAGGTAAGAGAATTTTTTCTTTAGATAGTAGTGGAGGGTAGGAGTTCTGCCCTCTCACCCAAGAAGGACAGTAAATGAGAGAGTGAAATAACATGGGCTCTTCTCAGTCCTCTGAAGCAAAGCATTTTATGCAATTACTCAGATGTCTGTTAAAATCCAGGGGAGCAAAATATTCAGAGTAAGAGCTCAGCAACTTTGTACAAGTGACTGTAAAATTCAACTCTTGGTTTCCTGAACAAGGAGACACAGATGCTGACAATTGGAAACATGTAGGCGCTAATGTAAAAAGAGGCCATAAAAGGGGCACAAAGTCCCTGTCCATTCTTTCATAATCTGAACTGCAGTAACGTTTTGATTGGACCTTCTCAGGAAGATCATTAAAAAAGTGAGCCAAGTGGACTCTATGGTCGCTCTGACTTCCCAATGGTTGGTCACCAAGCCAGGTGCATGTTCTGAGACTCAGGCCAGGCACTGCAGTGGTCTTTTTCACCTGACAGAGTCTGACTAGACAAGGCATGTCCTGGGATGGATGCAGTGGCAGATGGGGCTGCAGTAGAGCAGGAGCACCAGGCTTCCACCATGGTAAATAAAAGAGCAAAATCTGAACAAAGCACCACATGAAATACAAAAGCAATCACCTTACAATTATTTAGGATATATTATTACTCAACAACAAATGTGCCATCATCCTCTTAATTTAAAATGTACCCTCAATTACTTACAAAAAAGTGTTGGTCCATGTCAGTTTGATGTGTTTTTTTCTGCCTATCTTGACTATGGACTTGGCTCTGGTCTTTAAGTTGCTTTCTGGAGACTCCTGGTTAAACTCTGTAAAAAAAAAAAAAAAAAAAAAAAAAAAAAAAAAAAAAAGCATAACACCTGAAGCAAAGTGAGTTATTAGTTTATTAAATAATGCTGCTGCTAAAGTATTAGTTCATGGAATTAATCCCTTACTTCCCTATCAATTACATATCTTTCCTTCCTCCTCATCACTGACTGGGATTATATCTCAACAAAGTAACAGTATTATAGAAACTTATGCATGTCATAATTCCCCACAATTATCTATAACTCCTTATTTATAAGAAGTTCTAGACTTGATAATGATGGGAAGGACATGTCTTAAACAACCTCCTAGTAAAGAGCCTACAGAAATCATCATGTCATTAAGTAAAATGCAGGTTGATTAGATTCCACACGGATAATAATTGGGAGGTACCATTAACCTGTTACTTGGGATCTATAGATAATCATTATCCTAAAGATCTCCCTTTAAGATATTTTGAAGATACTCCATGCCTCTTACCTAAAATTACCTCTAAAAATTCTGCTTTTAATGCTTTTATGGATGACTCTTCAAAAGGACAAGGAGCTTATATTTTATATACAAATTCTCCAAAATGATTGTACCCCCACCGGCTGTACAGCTGAACAATCTGAACTCAGCTGTATTAGATGTTTCTTAGCATTGAATATTTGAACTGACTCTGCATATTGTGCTCAATCTGCTTCTCTTTCAGAAACTGCAAGACTTGAACTCAACCCCACTACTAACATTTTTTCCCAATTATTTTTCTTCCTTTAGATGTCTATATGACAACGAACTCAGCCTTCCTTCACAACTCATAGTCATGCTCATTCTAATCTGCCGGGTCCGTTAACATCTGCTAATGGTCAAGCCAAAGCGCTGGCCTCATCTGTGCTCCTAATGCTTTATTCTCAGTCCAGTCAAGGAGCTCCTGGACTTCTTCACCTTCTTGGTTCTTCATTCACACTACTGCCATCTGTTGGTGGAATTAATTCTTGGGGACTTAAAATCTAACTCCATTTGTCAGATATTACTCATACCTCAGAATTTGGACATTTATGTTCATGTAACAGTTGGTACCTTTTCTAATATGATTATTGCTTCTGATCACAGGGGTGGAACAACCTCAGATGCCATTAATCATTTATTACACGCCTTCTTCTTTCTAGGGCTCCTATTACACCTAAAAACTGATAATGGTCTTTCTTCTACTAGAAAGCACTTTAAGGAATTTTGCAATTTATGGAACAGTTTTTCTTGGCTCACGCTTTGAGAGGATACAGTCCATCACAATGGGGAAGGCACAGTGGAGGGGCTCCATGACGGAAGGAGCTTGAAGTGACTGCCTGATTTTTTTTTTTTTTTTTAGCAGACCAGAAAGCAGAGAGCTAGTGCTGGAACCTAGACAGAGCTATAATCCTCTAGCCCTGTCCTAATACAGTATGAAGGCTGTCCTGTAGCCATGATGAGTGGAATTCTACCAACTCTTCAAGTGATCTGGGGACTGTCTCCTTCCCTAGAGAAAGGAATAGTGTGACACTTTAACTTTAGTCAAGTGAAACCTGAGTTAGAATTCAGACATGTAGAACTTTAAGATAATAGTCATGTTGGAAATCTGTTAAATTTGTTGTAATTTATTGCTGTAGCAATGAAAATCACATCTTCCTGTCTTCTTTTTCCACTGAACATTGGGTGGCCAATGCCACTTAATGGTAGAATATAACTCATTGACCTTTTTGCTCTTAGTATAAATGTGCACTAAGAAGTTGCTTTGTTAAAAGAAATCTATTTATAGCTTGTCCTCAGATATCATGCAGTATGATTACTTTGCATGGTTGTAGATGAGGAAGCCAACCTGATTTCCTAACAGTAAGGCATATGTTCAGGAAGTGTCCCAATTAAGTTCATTTCCAAATGGCTTTGTATGATTGGTGTCTTGGGACATCAGAAACCTTGGGAGACTGAGCCACTGGTACTGTTATTTGCTTCATCATAATCCAATTTCAGGTTACTATGACCATTACTAACAGCTCAAAAGGGAGAGATTCACATGACCCAGGATGAGAACTCTGAGAAGGTGAAACCATATCCTATGCCTTGATTTCTTGTTTGTGATAAAAAAATCATTTGGAAATCTCATCTTTTCTTCTTCCCTGTTCACAGGCCAATTTTGACTTTTTTTTGGTTTTTGGTTTTTGGAGTCAAGGTTTCTCTGTGTAGCTTTGGAGCCTGTCCTGGAACTCGCTCTGTAGACCAGGCTCACCTCGAACTCACAGAGATCTGCCTGCCTCTGCCTCCTGAGTACTGGGATCAAAGGTGTGTGCAACCACCGCCTGGCCAAATTTGACTTTTCTATGCACAGAACTGACATTAGGTAATCCAAAGGAAGTAAGGCTGGAGGACAAAACATACTAGTTTTCCAAAAAACCAATTAATCTAGGAAGTGTGGCTTTGGACTGGACATTTTCAAAAATATCAGGGAAGAATTCCTTCTCTCTCTAGGATAGTTATTTCCACCAGGCTCAGCATGGCCATCTCCATCATGAAGCAGAATTGTTGTGTGATCTATACAGCTAATAGCTTGGTCTGTGGTAATGAGGCTGTTAGTATTCCCTCATGAAAGAGGGAGCAGGCACCAGACCCTCATTTCAGTCACCAACCCTCCCAGACAGGCTGCATATGGTTTGGGGGAGTGATGAAATGTATAGGAGTTGAAAGGTTGACTTGGGGTTGAGACTTTTCAGTGGTGATGTACGCTGTGTCATCTATGCATGAGATAGAAATTCCTGGTGCTGTACCTACCCAAGAGTCACCCATGCTCCTTTAAGTAACCCAAAGAAATGTATTGCTTCAGCATACTGGACTTGGACAGGGTCCTTTTCTTAGTCCATTGGCTCTTTAAAGAGTAGGCATTGTTTTCCTGTCTTCCCAGCAAAAGGTATACAATGTCTTCTTTCTCTCTCAAATGTATCTGCATTTGATTTTCATTCTTGTGATAATCAACTACCACAAATTAGATTTCCAACATGACTATTATCTTAGAGTTCTCTATGTCAGAATTCTAACTCAGGTTTCACTTACTGAATTTAAAGTCTCTAGGGAAGGGGACAGTCCCCGGATCACTTGAAGAGTTGGTAGAATTCCACTCATCATGGCGACAGAATAGCCTTCGTGCTGTTAGCCCAGGGTTTTCCCCAGTGTTCCAACAATACTTACACTCCTTGTCTTGTGGTGCTATTCTTTAATCTTTGAGTTTAGTACTAGCATGAAACGTCATTCTTACACTTCAAATCTCTCCCCCGTTTCCTTCTGTCTTACCTCTCTTCAAACTGTCAAGGAAAGGTTTTCTGCTTTAAGGTCTCAGGTGATTAGTCTGGCTCTGTATAATCCAGAAGAGTCTCACAATCTCAAGATGTATACCTTTAACTGTATTAGCAAAATCCCTTTTTGCTACAAAATATAACCTATTTGCAAATTCCGAAGATTGGAACTTGAAGATTTCTGGGGTCCATTTTCGATCTACCATTAAAAGGAATAAGAATTCATTCTTTTTCCTTCACAAGCCTTTTATTTCTTGCTAACTAAATGAAGTAAATATGCTGCAATTTAGTGTCTACTGTATACAAGACACCATGTGAGATGCTGAGTGTTCTGTCCCACACCCTTTGTGAACTGTGCAGGGTGACAAGCATTTGCAAGCTACACAACTTTATTGGTTTTTTTCCCCGAGGCACACGGTACCCATAAGAAGAATAAGATAGAAGGGATTGATGCCACAGGATCCAGCTCAGTCTTCACAGATTAGCAACTGGGCGTGCAGTGAGGTGTTAAGGGTGGGAGTACTACTGCCATAGCAACACTGTCACAGTTATTAAACAGGAAAGAATCAGCTGACCTAAGTAATGTGGTGATTTTGATGTGTGCTGTGGTGTCAGCCTAGTGTACATACATACATACACACATACATACATACGATGTTTGTTTGGTAGGAGCTCACACTTTAGTTCATAAGATGCGGAGCTCCAAGTAGTTTGAACACAAAGCAGAGCAGAAGTCCAGGCGTTCAAGGAAAATCATGCGTGCTCTGTATCTTTGGGAGCTTGAGAAAGTCATAACCGATGTGAGCAAGAAATGGAAACTTTATTTCTGTCAGCAGGGAGTGCCTTCTGAAGTGGAGGAGTTGTTGGAGGGGAGATCAGAATTAAAAATTCCATGCTGTGGCCAGGGCACTTCACTAATAGATGAGCAATGAATAAGAGACACTTCTGCCATTATCTATTATCTGTTTTCTCTCTTGGAAATGAAAATCTAGAAGTTAAGTTAGAACCAACTGTAAATGCCCAAAACACTAAAGACACCATACTAAGAAAGATAAGGAGGAAGAGGAATGCCCACCTTTGTTGGTGAAAATGCAAAATGGTAAGACTACATAGAGAGACAGTTTGGCATTTCCTTATAAAACAACACACACTCTTTTTTAATTATCTAGCTCCTTGATATTTACCCACAAAAGGGAAAATTTGTGTTAACGCAAAAACTTCCACACAGGTGCTTATAGCAACTTTGTACACAATTGCACAAGTTTGGAAGCAAACAGGCTTCCCTTTGGTAGATTAATAAGTCAATAAGCTATGGGACACTTGGTGGAATTTTGTTCAGTACTTGTCATACTTAGGGTTTCTACTGCTATAATAAAAAAAAAAAACTAGGGCCAAAAGCAATGCGGAGAGGAAAGGTTTTGTTTCAGTTTATTCACTGTCTATCATAGAAGGAAGTCAGGGCAGGAACTCAGGCAGCACGGCCACCTGGAGGCAGGAACTGAAGCCATCGAAGGAGTACTGCTTACTCACTTTCTCCCTGTGGCTTGCTCAGACTGCTTTCATATACCACTCACAACCACATGCCCAGGGCTGACACTGTCCTGCTGTGGGCAGGGCCTGCTCACATCAGTTATTAGTTAACAAAATGCCCTACAGACTTGTCTCCAAGCAGTCTAACGGTTTAGGCAACAGGATGCTAACTAACACAAACAGGAAATATGGAAGTACAAAATTAGCTAAGGGCTCTTTCCAAAGAATGCTGTCAAAGGTCGGCTGTGCTTAGGGGTTCTGGTTCCACATTTGAAGGAACAGTCCTGAGACCAACTCTCCGGACAAACCACCTCGAACTCTGGACCCTGAAGAAAAACTTTGAACAACAGGTGATGGAGCAATGTCCATCCTTGGACGAAGGAAATAGCATGGAGACAAAAATGTCCTGGGTTTTGTTTGATGTTTCATAGATTTTTACTTAAGAGAAGACTAAAAGTTAAAATTCAGACTCTGCTAATGACTGGATTAAATCACTGGATAGACACAGTAAAGTCAGGAAATTGAAAGTTAGTTCAACAGGAAATCATCCAACACGGAGAGCAGAAACACTGGGTGCGAAGGGAAAGAAGACTTTCATAGACACGTGGAACTCATGATATGGAGGTAAAGTGTGAAGAGATGATTTTTTTACCTTACTGACCTTGCATTTTCTGTGTTCAGAATACCTGTGTTCGCCTATACTAAGTCTTGTCCCTTTCAGTTTTGAGTCGATGCCCAGTCCACAGCTTTCTTTCCACGAAGTTTCCTGTACCCATTAGCCATTAAGGTTTATTTCCTCATCTTTTACCTTGTAGATTTGTAGCGTTATTGTATGCCTGCATTCATACACACATCATAAAGTGTACATAGGATTCTGATTTTTTTCTATAGTAAAATGCGTTTTATAGGATAAAACGTATTTGTTTTAAATCAAGGAGTAGATTGATCAAGACTTCAGACTAAATATACGTATATATTCCCTAATACAATGTGCAAGCAAAATAGTATGAAAGATCATTTAAAGATAACAAGTGTAACTGGGCAGTGGTGGTGCACGCCTTTAATCCCCGCACTTGGGAGGCAGAGGCAGTTGGATCTCTGAGTTTGAGGCCAGCCTGGGCTACAGAGTGGTCTACTTCCATGACAGTCAGGGCTGTTACACAGAGAAACCCTGTCTCAAAAACAGAACAAAACAAACAAAAAAACCCAAGTGTATTAAGACACTAGCTAGATATTGACAAATTGTACCTTTGTGTTAGAACAACTTTGAGCAATTCCAGAAAGACTGATGTCAATCAGAAACTAGATTAACACAAATGCCCAAAATAAAGTCCAAAAATGTGTGGAAAAGTAATTTCAAATATAAGAATATTTAAGAAATATTAAAAAAAATACAAGTTTTCCAAAACTAATAAAAATTTAAAAGTAAAGAAACCCCATTTAAAGGTTATATAACCTCCCCCAAGGCATCACCATTTAGGGTGTTCAAATACACTATGGGAGACATTTCTCATTCAAGCCACAAAACATTTAGGAGCTTCCTAATTTTTCTTTTTGTATTACAAACAATATGTCAATGAACAACTTTTAATTTATAGCCTTATTATTATTTCTAAAAATGAAATGTAATTTCTGGGTTAATGAGCAATTCTCGTAGCTATTGACTAGTTTCTGCCAGGCTATCTTGTAGCAATGTTTAATCCCATAAACACAACCTATTATCTCGTCATTTAGACCATTATATTCTTATAGACATATCCACCCATCTATATATCAACACTGCTAGTAGATAAAAAATCTGTGGAGCCGACTTACTAGCTGGAGAATTCTGTAAAAGATAAATATTTGGGCTGGGGACATGGCCCAATAGATAAAGTGCTTGGTCTGTAAGCATTGTGACTGGAGTTTGAAATCCCAGCAACTCCAGCTAGTCAGCTGTGAGTACAGCTGCAGGTATATCCTGCCTCAGCTGGAGAGCTATCAAAGAAGACAGCCAATATCAACCTCCAGCCTTCAGGTGTGTGTGCATACCTGAACACATATACCTACACACACACACACACACACACACACACACACACACACACACACATACGTGCACACACACACACACATGCACACATTTGCACCTATACACATACAGACATGCACGTATACCACACATGCATTTAAAAAAAAGACAGAAAGAAAAAATAAGAAGTGAAAATAATGTGCCGTTTTCTACTTCCCTAATAATACTGCTTCAGTTTAGGTCACTTTCTGTCCCCTTCAAATATAAGAAGTTTGCATGTATGTTTGTCAAAAGCTAAATAAACTTCATTTTTTGCTTTTGAGGTAGGATCTACTGTACAGCCCAAATTAGCCCCAAGCTGGTGATCCTCAGTGGTTCTTAGCCTGTGGGTCGCAACCCCATATGCAGCTCAGATATCCTGCATATCAGATATTTACATTGCAATTCATAACAGTAGCAAAGTCACAGTTATGAAGTAGCAATGAAATAATTTTATGGTTGGGGGTCACCACAACATGATGAACTGCATTAAAGGGTCGCAGTGTTAGGAAGGTTGAGAACCACAACTCAGTTGAAGAGTCCTCTACTTCTAAAGTGCTGGGATTACTTCCATGATGTCCAGCTAATTAAAGAAAAATTAACACAATCCCATTGGGAGTAGAATAGAAATGTTCATTATACACATGAGGAAATGGTAGAAACTACAACAAAACAGAACAGTCTAACACAAGCCTCTTTCCCTTTAGGTGATAAAGATAAGTGCAGAGTCTTTAGTATTTAGAATTAAAATAATGTATCAAAATGTTGCAAAAACAAGACAAAGCAAACAAACAAATGAAAAACAAAACAATACAAAACCCGAACCCTAATTCTACCACTCTAGCACAATTATTTTGTGCCTCATTTTATGTTTCTATGCCCCCCTTTTCCTGGAGCAGTTGTATTTGGAGTGCATGTAAATTTTGTGCTCAGCTTTTACAATTTAACATCATAACTATCTTCTGTTTTCATCATCTTCATAATGAGTAACTTAGTAATTGCATATTAAATGATTTCCCCAATGGACCCTTAGGTTATTTCCAGTGTTTGGTTGTCCAAGTCAAATTATGCTTTGTACTAATAGCGTTTTGTGACTAGTAAATTATTTCCTCAGAAAAAATTCCCAAGAGACACATGCTTGAATAAAAAGGCTATAAACATGTTTATTGTCCTTGCTACATGGCACCACATTGCTAGGCAAAAGGACTCTAGGAATCCCAGTGAGTGTAGAGTCAGACCCATTCAAAAGAATCCATGCTATTCTCTTTCATTTCTGACAGTTCAGTGAGTTAGAGACATCAAAAGACCCTCTAACTTAAAATAACCAAATATTTAATAAAACATAAAAGCCATCTGCTTAAAGTGAATTACTGAACTGTCAAGAAAATAAGGAACCTAAGATCTTCACAATGAATCAAAACCAACCACTCTGTCTTGCAACAAAGCTGGCCATCACCCTGGGGGCTTTGTAGCACACAAAAGGAAATGTGGATGTTTCATCCTTCCTGGTGCATCTTTTTGGGAGACACATGATTCAGTGTGACCTGCTACTGGTGATGGTAGTTTAATCACTGGCTAGCTTTCTCCATTATGAAGGGACCATTTTCCATCTGTAACCAACAATTAGAGTGATTCCTTAAGACTATGAATACTCCCCTCCTCAACTATCTTTATGCAATGGTAATACAGCCATTAATAAAGCTGTCTTGAATTGATCATTACAGTGGTCTTTTAACGATGAGTTTCTTTTCTGTTTACTATTTAATAGTCTTCAGAACAATTAGTGTCTTTTTTCCTTTATCTGTACACTTGTATTTTATTCTTTCATCGTCTATTATTTTTAATATTCCTTTTGCTTCTCAAATTGTTTCCAGTATGGTCATCAAGGATCACGTCAGGTGGCTTCACGTATCTGCTTATTCTATTCCATAAGTCTGTGAGCTTCCTTACTTCCTTACTCCTGGCCCAGGCTTACTGACCCCTCCTGCTCAAGACCTGGAATCAGTAGTTTCTCCAGGGAGATCCTGGTTCTGTTAGTAGATGACAGCATTTGTAAACTAAATTCTGAGCAATAACTCACCTCTACCAGAATATCACTGAAGCGAGACCACTTCAGTGGACAGAGCTAGGATATATATTCATATACATGTACACACACATGTATATATATATAAGTTTGTGTTATTACACATTTATTAAATATGTGTTTATATTTTTTTCTCCCACAGTGATATTGGTTCCAAGCAACATCAATGTTGACATTTACTCAATCATGTAATACTCAAAAAGTTATTCCAAAAGTAGCATATCAATGATGGTGCTGCCCAAATATCACAAGTTCAAGTTTAAGGTGTTTTTGCAAAATATTCTTCTTAGAATTTAAGTATTGTTTATAGTTAAGGAACTATTTTCCGCTAACATTTGAGCTTAATTTTCTTCCCCTGAATTTATGATATCAAAACTTTGACTTCCTGTTACATCCAATTATTTGTTTGTACTCAATGTTCATTGTTGCTCTTTTTCTTTTCTGATTTATCTTTCTCACACTTATTATTATTATTATTATTATTATTAGTAGTAGTAGTAGTAGTAGTATTGGTTTTTCAAGACAGGATTTCTCTGTGTAGTTTTGGTGCCTGTCCTGGATCTCGCGCTATAGATCAGGCTGACCTGGAACTCAGAGAGATCCGCCTGGCTCTGCCTCCCGAGTGCTGGGATTAAAGGCATGTGCCACCACAGCCCGGCTCTCACACTTATTTTTTATGAAAGCAAGTAGTTTTATATGTATTAACTTAGTTCCCCTCTCATATATTAAAGGTGCTATGTAATATACTCTTTGTTTACTTGATTTATTTCTAACTAACAATTGAACCAAATAGTTCCCCATTCTATGGATGTACTACTATACTGCATTCAATAACTCTTCTGTTTTATCCATTTATGTTCTCAATATTTTGCTATTAAAATCAAACTGTAAAGAATAACTTGGTACATTTATGCTTGGAGCGTGTCTTCACTACAGATTCCCAGAAGTGAAATTGATTGTTCAAAAGCTAAACATGTATATTCTTTTGTTAGTCATTGCCAAGTTCCCCTTTAGGGAGACGGTACTGTTTACAGCTGCCCCACTTGTTCTAGTTAGCCTTAACTGTCAATATGACACAGATCAGAATCACCTAGAGGGTAGGAGAGAGTCTCAGTTGAATAACTGTCTTCAGCAGGTTTGTCTGTGAGGGACTGTTTGGACTTTTAACTGATATAAGAGGGCCCAGGCCACTGTGGTGGTACCATTCCCTGGCGGGTGGTCCTGGGCCATATAAGAAAACAAGGCAGCACTAGCCAGAAGTAGCCAGTAGGTGGTGTTCCTCCATAGTTTCTGCCTCAAGTTCCTGCTCTGACTTCCATCAGTGAGGGACCATAACCCATAAACTGAAATAAATTCTTTTCTCACTCAAGTTGCTTTTTATCAGAGTGTTTTTATCACAACTACAGGAAGAAATGAGAAAATCGGTAATGTCTGATGATTTCTCCTCAGCCTCTCACCAAAAGAGTGCGTTGCCAAGCATTTAAAGATATCTTTGCTTTAAATAGTTTGCCCACATATGTCCTCTATAAAACACACACACACACACACACACACACACACACACACACACACACACACACACACACGACACCAGATACAGCCCAGACTAAGTTAATCTTTGACTTGGAACTTCTGTATTCAGATTTTGAGAAAAGCTGCTTAACTGGAAACAATTTTGTCCGAAGATCAGAAGGTTTTACTCTCTATCTAAAAGAAAAATGACTCTAAAAATAATTAGCTGCGAAAAATTCACATCATATCATGTTGGACTTCACAAGAAGAAAAGGCAAATGTCCTTTAACATTCCATCAGTCAGCAAAAAACAGATTTCCAAGTAAGTTTTCCTTACCTTGAACTTTTACATGGTATTTGTAAAGGGGAAGATGAGTTTCCAAGCCAGCCTAAAGATTGCTAGATAGGTGGAAAACAGCAAGAAAACAACTTCCATTCCTGCTTATGCAAGCAGAAATGAATCATAGTCTGAACAAAATGTTTTATGTATTTTTATCAACAGCACTTTTTTTTCTTTAGAGGAGAATCAATGCACAGAAACATTATGATGTTGGAATTTGAATTCTGTACTTAGCACACGGAGAGGTAAGTATAAGTTGCTAGAAATCTCCCAGCTAGTGAGGGAGCCATTTTCTCTAGGAATGTTTCTCTTAATTACATATATAACGTGTATATAATTTATGAAATGTAGGATATAGTGTTGCCCTGCCCCTTACAAAGCAGAGGCTGCAAAGGGTAGAAAGCAGGACCAAGGAAGTATCACACAGCCAGGACTTAAGGGTTCCTCTTAAGTCATATAGACTGTGGTTTAGGTTAATGATTAAGGAAAACAATCGAGTCCCAGGATTTAGCTCAAGTTCTTTTTGATATTGGGAAATGTGTTCACAGGTGTGCATCACATGTTTCAGTGGGCATCATAGCTAAGACAAACCTTGAAACAATTGACATCATGTAACTAGAAAACAAGAATTGGATGGTTAGTTAAAATAGTGGGACAGGACTCTAAAATATGAAAAGTGAAACTAGTAACCTGTTTCTCTGACAATTATAAAAACCACTGCCTATGGAAACAGTTATGTCTGCAAGGCTCCTGATCCTATGAGAAATCTAAAAGATAAATGTTTAACTGTATGTGAGTTCTTGGGCATAATTTGTTTTTTGCCTGTAATATGTAAAATGTTGAATCATGTAAGGGAAATAAGAAACATGTTGGTTTTTTAATTTGTATTCACTGTAATCATTCACTTAAAAATAGAATGTAACCACATTGTGATTTTTATATTGCTTGAAAGATTCTGCTACGATATACAAGCTGCAAGAGGATAAAAAATAAAGAGGTTGGAAGGAAGACATCAGGAAGTAGGGAGAAGGAAGTCGTCAGCAAAGAGACAGAAGGGAAACATCAGGGTAGAAGAACAGAACAGAAAAAGAAGAGAGTAGAACAAGTAACAAGAAGAAGAATAAAACAAAAAGGAAAATTTCCCCTCAGAAATGAAGTCTGCGGTTTTTCTCAGCGACTCTGCATCTCATTCCCAGTCTCTCTGACCTGCAGAAGGATGGACCCTCTGTCACATCAGGTGACTGCGTATGCCGGGTGTTTTACACATCATTGTCACCTCTCTTTATTTTTATTTACTTATCCTCCTTTTCTTTTTGAAATGGAGTCTAATTCTGTAGCCCAGACTGGCCTGGTACTCCCTGTGTAACCCATCCTGGCCTCAAATTCATGGTAATCCTCCTGCCCGAGTCTCCCATGTGTTGGGATTACAGGCATACACTCAGATTTATACTTGTTTTTAATTATTATGATGTAAAAAAAAATCCTCCTGTTTTTGTAGCTACCATATCAGATTACACACGAAGAACCTGAAGTTCAGAGAGATTTAAAGTCTTGTTTGGGGTCACATAGCCAGCTTGATGCAACACACCCAGAAGAGTCTGTTGGATTTTCAAATGTATGGGCTACTGTAAACGGATTTTCCTTCTATTCCAAACCAACTCTCAGCAATTTGGCAAAGTGGAAACTTTAGTGTATCAGACAATGAAAGCCCAGCAAAATGTACTTAGGATTTGATTTTCTGGGCATTTCCATTTGCCTGAGTTACTCATTCCCGAGCACGCTCAGGGTGCCTGACTTCTCGCAAACTGTCTCATGGCAGGCATGGTGGCATGGCCATGTCTGAGAAAAATGTCTCATTTCTCAGATTCACTAATTAAAGGAAGCATCTCACTTGTTCAAATCATAGATAAAGACTCTCCCATGCCTATTACCCTCAGCCAAACTGACCAGAGGTATCCTTTAATGAGATAAGACGATAAAGAGGAACTTCTTATAAGGTATTATTCATCTCTTGCTATCTGCTAGGAGCAGAGACAAGGGCTTGATGGCTTAGATAAATTACTATCTGTATTCCTGTAACATTCCCCAGGGAGGGATCTAGGAGACTTAACTGTTTATTCTCCAAAATCAACATTATTCAACAACACAAAGGAACCGCTGAATGTCAAAAATCAAGTGTCAACACTCAGAGAACAGGGAAATTCTGTTTTGAATGTCAGCCAAACATCTCCCATGGTCCCCTCTCTGGATAATATGGGCCCATTACTCATCCACAGATGTATCTGGTTCACCATCGAGTTGCTACAGTACACACACATTAGCTTGCAACCTGGTACACTGGTGAAGATGTTTACGGATGCGGTTGACATCACAGGTAGGTGGCTTTGTCTGCAGACAGGACATTACATTAGCAGGTGGTGCCAGGGTGGCTGGTGCAGTTGGAGTTTCCATACCAGGCACAATGCCCATTTTTCTATCTGAATGTTTTCCTAAATTTCTGTTAGCATTGTCCAATTTAGATACAAAGGTTAGAACCTGGTGTGTGTTGGGAAGGCCCAATTTACTCTTCTCAGAATTTTAATACACTTAAAGGGATTTGATGATGCATTACTGTTTTGGGAAGCACAACAGTTAGTTTTTGCCAGCTTTCCATAATGTAGTATCACTAGGAAGAGGGTCCCAGTGAGGCATTGTCTAGATAAGGTTAACTTTTTTTTTTTTTTTTTTTTTTTTTTTGGTTTTTCGAGACAGGGTTCTCTGTGTAGCTTTGTGCCTTTCCTGGGACTCACTTGGTAGCCCAGGCTGGCCTCGAACTCACAGAGATCCGCCTGGCTCTGCCTCCCGAGTGCTGGGATTAAAGGCGTGCGCCACCACCACCCGGCAATAAGGTTAACTTATGGACATGCTTGTGGAAGATTTTCTTAACTATGATCACTGAAGTGGGAAGACCCACTCTGAATGTGGGTATACCATTTCATGGGTTTGGGTCCTGGACTGTGTAAGAGTAGAGGAAGCAAGTCACGTAGTAGGTGTGCATTCATTCATTCTCTCTCTGCTATTGACCGTGGACGCAATGGGAATAGCTGCCCCAGCTCCTGCCTCTCTTCTCCACAATGACGGGCTACGACCTAGAACTGTGAGCTGAACTAACCCCCTTCTCATCTCAGTGGCTCCTTATCAGTGTGCTTGATCACAGCAACAGAGATAAATTAGGACAGAAGGGGAAGGAGGCATGAACCAGGCAGTGTAGCTGGTTCCTAGCTCCTGGCGAACAGCCAACAAGCCATAAGAACCTCGGTTTCAAGTCCATAATGAACTCCATTCTGCTACAATTTGAATGAGCTCCGAAGTAGATTAATTTCTGAGGCTTCCAATAAGAGCCCAGCTGGCTGACACCATGATGTTGGCAATATGAACCCAGGCAGGGGAGAAAACCCAACTATTCATAATAAATGTGTGCTGTTTTCACCCATAAAGTTTGTGATAAGTTGTTAAGATAATGGTAGAAAATTTAAAAGCTAGACTGCTGCGTTAGCTCAGAGAGCAAAAAGCCCACTGACCTGAGTTTGATTCCCAAGACCCACATGGTGGAAGGAGAGGACGAACTCTCTCAAGCTGTCCTCTGATCTCCACACCTGTGCTATGGCATGTGCACATTCATGTGCATGTGCATATGCTCACACACTCAATTACATAAATCATAATACAAAATTAAAAAGGAATTGAATAAGCCCACAGTATCCCAGCAAATCATGTCAGAGTGAAGACCACGTACCTGCAATTTATTGTGGAGGGCCTTCTGTGGCCACAGACACCCTCCTGGAAATGCAGAATAATCATGCCCTCCCAGGATTGTCTTACAGCCAGTGGTTGATGAACGGTAGATACATACTATGAGGTGGTTTTGTTTTGTTTTGTTTTGTTTTGTTTTTGTTTGTTTGTTTGTTTGTTTGTTGTTGTTTTTTTAGACAGGGTTTCTCCTATGTAGTTTTGGTGCCTGTCCTGGAGCTCACTCTGTAGACCAGGCTGGCCTCGAACTCACAGAGATCTACCTGCCTCTGCCTCCCGAGTGCTGGGATTAAAGGCGTGCGCCACCACCGCCTGGCTCATTATGAGGTTTTATGTAGTGTTTCACAGAATTTTCTTGTAAAACTGAGCCCTGGCTGTCTCCAGTGGGTAAATCCTTTATTAATAAACCTTCTGGTTAGATTCTTCCTGTCTCACTTCTTTATTGCTCTATATGGTTTCTGAGGATCATCTCTCAAATAAGTAACTTATACCACGTTATGACTGCGGTTCTTCAGAAAAATCCTAACCTAAGATGCTGGCCTACAGAGCCAGGGTGGGAGTAAGCTGCTGGACCATTTAGTCGTATGAAAACAAAGGTGTACTTTCCAGGTGAGATGAGGAACTCGTGAGCGCTCACCAAAAGGATTCGAGCTTTAGGGTGATGCAGATGTGGATTCGAACCCAAGTTCTGCCAGTTAGTAACTGAAACAAAGCAAAAACAGGTAAGTTTTTAACCTCTCTGGGTGTCTGCTTTGTCTCCTGTAAGATGGGTTTAATGTCTTCCTTTCAAATATAAAGCAATATATGTTCAGTAGTGGCCGGTGGTGGTTACTCATTAATGTTGTATTTAAATATTCACTGTTAGCAATACAAGCATTTCCAAATAGAGAGCATTTGTCTAATGAACAGTATCAGTTATGGTTCCCGTGACTAATATGGGTGTAAAGAGGCCTAGAATCTTCAGATGTGTTCCTATTTCTCTCAAATCACCTATTTTTAATTTAGAGGAAAAATGATCCTTTCCCCTGGCCCTTTGATACCATTTTAATGCTATTTGAAACTGCTAAATTTTCTTTCTGATAACAATAAAAAAATTCAAAGTTATATTTTCAAACATGACCAGACTGAGATTTTCTATTAGAAAGGGCTGAGAACAAACCTAAGAACAGTTTCTGAGGGAAAAAAAAAAACCCCAACTTTTAAAATAAGCTGCACAAGTGGCCGCGGGAAACAGACCCGGGCTTTTCTCCCATCCTGAACATTCTCTCGCCCTTGTTAGCATCAGCCAGGCCGTCTGGCTACACTCAGGAAGAGTTCAGCTAATTAACCAGCCCACCCCCTCACCCCCCTGTTTGCTTCTTCCGCTTGGGGAATTCACCAGAGTTGGCTCATTTAGAAGATATTCCCATTAGTTATTCCTTAAATCCCCAAACAGAAAGTTCGGAAGCTTTGAGATAAGGTGCCTGCCAAGCAGGAAACAAAGCCGTGGCAAGCAAGGAACAGAGCCGTGCCAAGCAGGAAGCAAAGGCACCTTAAGACCGTTAAGTCTCTCATCATCTCGGAAGCTCCAGGAGTGGGGCTGGAGAGTCCTCCTGAACCCAAGGGGAAGATAAAGCAAGTGAATGCACACACACACACACACACACACACACACACACACACACACACACACACTTCTTTCTTCTTTCTTGGTAATAAGCCACCTACTTCTCATGTGTAAGAATCCAGAATGGCTGCTCGTCCTAAACACCCTTTGTATTTCCTCAGCACCATCACAAAGCCAACCATCCCTGTACCTCAGCTTTCCAGTTTGGTCAGAATTCTGATACCTAAGGATATGCTTTCTTTTGTTTGAATTTGGTGGGCATTTTGTTTGTTTGGCTTTGTTTTTGCTTTGTTTTAAGACAGGCTCCTGTGTAACCCAAGCTGTCCTCAAACTCACTATGTAGCTATGGCTGGCCTTGAACTCCTGATTCCTCTAGGCTCTGCTTTTCAAGTTCTATAGATATTTACCTGTGTGTAGGGGGTGGAGACCTCACTATCTTATTCTTACAGACCTTGAACTTACTATGTAGCCCAAACAGACCTTGAGTTGGTAGTCCTCCTGCCTCAGCATACTGAACTCTGCAATTTCAAGCTTGTGACACCACACCCAGCTAAGGTCCATTTTACTGAGATGCTCAGGGGACTCTTCTCCACAATTTGGTCTTGTCCACATCTTCCCACGGGAGGGAGGAGCAGGGTGGGTAGCACTGCTCCTGCCTTAGCTGGCTATCTGAAGCTGTCTACAAATCACAAGTGAAGCATTGGGAAATGAATCGAGAGGTAACCAGACCTATTTTACATCGCTAATGTAATGCACTTATGTTCGGATCAAACAAGGAACACCACTCTGTGATGTGGTGGTATGCTGATATTAACCTTCGATTATCATTTGGATGTAGCAAAGAAGTGTTGGCCTACTATAAATAAGATTGGATCTTCATCAGGATTTTCTTCCACTACCCGTGTCTGTAACGATACTTTAGATGTCCTCAAAGTAGGAATTTGGAGGCACTGAGGCTTTTGAAAATCCAAAACTAAGAGGTAAAACAAACCTTTTCCAGAGGGAGGAGAAAGGGGAGCTTCACTCCAGGAGACAGGAGGGGAGAACACTGCCTGTACTTCCCGGTTACACTCAGCAGTGATGGTTCAAACAGGAATGGACACATCTATAGAGGTTATTTGTTTGTGTGTTTGTTTTGTCGCACATGGCTACGGCCAGAGCTACTTTCCACCTTACCCAACAACCTGCCTTCTCTGCAGGACAATCTTGATTAGAGTTCTAACGTTTATCTCACTTCCCTACCTCCTCTGTTGGACCCTCATTCTCTCAGGAGTACTGAAGTGGTTAGAATCCTCAGTGTAGAGGGTGTGGGAGTAAGATAAGGGACTTGAAGGAAAGGGCTAATGAAGCAGGGATGTGTGACACCTGGCGGGGCAGCCTAGGGTGTGCCTGTACTCACATCCTCTTCTTTCCTGTAATTGGTCACATCCGTGGAGGGCCTTCCTTCTCCCAAGGCTGAGATCCTCAAGGGTCTATATCAGCCTAGGCTGAAAACGGAACAGTTCAGAACTGACTACATCTTCAGAGCTTGGAAGGCTCAGTACAGACCATAGTACCACTAAGCAGCTTGTTTCTCATGAAATTTGTCTTACTTGAAGCAAATTAATATTCAAAACCCCGACCATTTAAGTCTCACCTAATTTCCCTTTCCACTCACCTTCCACAACCCCACAAAAGTGACTGCCCCTCATCGGTGCTGGATGGGATGCATCAGATGATGCAGCTACAGAAGGCTGGCACCCTGCCCTCCCCCGACCCAGCTTCCCCAGGACTGTTTACTACGGCTTCTCCAGAAACTTGAGCAAGAAGAGCAACTCCATCAGCTCCCAGTGTCCACCCACAGGATTTTCAGGTCCAGTCTCAGGGGCAAGACAGGAAATATCCTGGGAGAATGCGGGATGGTAGGGTGAGGGGATTTGGAATAACATGTCTCTCATTATATTTGTGTGTATCTTTAGACATAATGTAGATGAAACCTCCTTAGGTACAAATTTCCTCTATCACTGCTCTTATCTGTCTTTCTTATATTGAGTTCTTTACCTAAAGCTCTTTTGGTATAAATTTAGAACACACATTTTGCCCTTTGGCCTCAGAGAAAGGCTGCCTTTGATCAGGATCTTTTGGCAAATGTGACTTAGAGTTGGCACCACCTTCCAGGCAGGGCACAGTTAACTTGTCTGTTATTTTTCCTTTCCCACTTGCTTTCTCTTTGCCGAGGAACCAGGGCCTGTCCTCATGGCATCCTTCCCCTGCCATTTACTGCCCTGGATCTTTTACCTGCCCCCATGCCTCACATTGCTTGGCAGAAAGCTTCAATGATCCAGGGGCTTCAGGAAGAGGAAGGCAAAGACTGGGGAGTGAGGAAGAGCAGAAACCTCAGCGTGGGCAACAACCGAAGGCATCACCACGGTCTGGGCGATCAAGGGAGAGGGCTCTGGTGATTGGTTGCCTGGGTTTCCACAACATATTTCTATGCAGTTACATGAGATGAAACCTGTTTTGATAGACAGACAGACAGGCAGGCAGACAGACAGACAGATAGCTAGAACCTGGCTCCTTAATTTCCTCACTTGTAAAACAGGGGTAGGGTACACATTTCACAAGTGATAGAATTAAAAAAAAAACAATACAAACAGACATGGCAACATGCTCAGAATAAAGCCTGGCACAGAAGAAGCACCCAAAATGTTAGAGATTATAATCGGGGGTCTAGGTCATCAAGAAAGTATTGTATTCCTACAGAGATTGTATCACCAATGTCGAAACTAAAAACTGAGTTATGAAAAATCCATACATGCAAATGTATGATTGAGAGCTGTTTATGACTAATTTGCAAAAATAATGGTTAGGTACTTAATCAACATGCCAGGTAAATTTTGTTGTAAGATTCGAGTCAATGCACATGGATTTTCTTTTTCCATTTCGGGATGGTGTCTCACACTTGTAGTCAAGGCTGGGATACAGGGTGGTCTCTTACCTGTGTCAGCCTCCCAAATGCCAGGGTGATGGGCATGTGTCACACTTACTTGACTATGCTTTTTAAAAACTATTAGACCCCGAGTGGCGGTGGCACACACCTTTAATCCCAGCACTCAGGAGGCAGAGCCAGGCGGATCTCAGTGAGTTTGAGGCCAGCCTGGTCTACAGAGCGAGATCCAGGACAGGTACCAAAACTACACGGAGAAACCCTGTCTCGAAACGCCCCCTCCCCCCCTAAAAAATAGACATGCATTTGTAATTCACATGTAGATAAACAGACAGACAGATTACATATGAACACAATGTTACAGCTTTATCTTGCCTAAAATCTAAATAAGCAGTATGTGGGGTTGTATTTCTACATGTGCTGAACAATAACAACCATATTTAGCTAAATAAACTAAGATGAAGGATTGAGATAGTGATATTATTTAGAAAATGCAAGATGGCAGGAAGGTAGAAGGGGTACGTTTTTATCTCCCATTTAATCCTATTTTGTAGAAACAAGCTATTATTTAGAATAGACGGGTGAAGCTTTTTTTTTGTAACTTCATCATAACTAGTGAGGATATATGTGAGAATAAACATATACTTCATGAATCTCTCTGCTGTACCACAGTGCCTGTTGGAATGGGCTAAGGTAGCAGGTGAATAAAGAGAAAGTGGGTGTTGATGACAGCCATGCATGAGAAAATTGAGAGTGATAGATCATGAGTAATAATATATTTATAGCTTGCTTATGTTTATGAAACTAATTTCTACATGTAAGTGATAAAAGCAATCAGACTTTTTGACAAAGGAATTAAAATCACATTTGCATCATATTTAATAAAATTGCATACAAATTATAAGAGCCTAGAAAAGGGATTAGCTTAGAGGAACAGAGTTTCTGGCATCACTATGAAAGTTTTTTGATGTGGTGGGTATTCCCAGAAAGATTTTTGGATGCGGTTGAGGATTTCCTCTTTACCAGATTTTGATAATAATGTCCTATGACTCACAGGAAGCCAGCTCCGCTATAAAGAGACTCCAGCAGAAGCAATACTCAGTGGTCCTTGACTGACTACACATCAAACCTGCTGGAAGAACAGAGAGACAGAAGCAGAAGCAATACACCTGAGAAATCCAACACCCCGGCAACCATTCCACAGAACAGTAAGTGCATATTCCAAGCCAGAGGAGCCCTGGGCCCAAAACATAGGTTTATATGTGTGTGCACACATTCAAAAAGCCTTCTGGTAAAAAGATCTGTCTAAGCTGTCATAGCATTTGTAATTAAAACCTGCCTTTTCTCTTTGTTTAAAATGATGAAAAGCTTAAAGTTTGTATCTCTTCACCACAGTAAATGTCTTTGAAATAAGTAGTGAGGTACAGGAATCCTTACCTAACACCTCATGGTGTTGCCTTAAATGCGATGATAGAAGGGTGTGAGTAACCCACATTTAGAAATTTTTTGTAACTAATTCTGTACTTTCTCTCCTCAGAAAAGTATCTCCAGTCCAATTTCTGGATGAGAGGAGCTGCTGGAGTCATGAATGCCTCATGGTTTCTCTCCACTCTCACTTTGGGTAAGCTGGAGTCATTGCAGACCACGGTCTCTCATCTTCACCCTATTGAGTCTTAAGAATAGGATATTTTGTTGTGTGGGGCTGCTCTGTGCTTTGTAGAGTGGTTAGCAGGACTGCTGACTTCTCCCTATAGGGTTCTGCCCTCTGGTAGGAATAGTTAGTTTCCTTACATGGGAAGGATGGATCCTAAGTGACCTATTCAGGCATTGTAAAGATTCATTCATTTGGTTCCTGAAATGGGGCTCAAACAGGTATCATACAGCATCCAATGAAGCTTTGTTTTCTCTGACTTCCAGTGTACCATGAAATTTGAGTATTACGTTGTGATTGTAATAAAGCACCAGTGGATGGCCAGTCACACAGTGCTACACAGAAATACTAGACCCTCCAGATGTTTCTCTTTTTACTTTTAAAAGCAGTAGTTTGGGCCATCACAAAGACCCCTATAAGCCAAAAATAAGACAACATAAAGCAAGACTAAACTTTGCTATTCCTTTCTTGACCCAACCCAGTGCTTCTCATTGGAGAGAGCATAGCTTGGTATTACAACACCTCCATCGAACTCATGACGTACGATGAAGCCAGTGCGTACTGTCAACAGAAGTACACACATCTGGTGGCGATTCAGAACAAAGAAGAGATCAATTATCTAAACTCCAACCTGAAATATTCACCAAGTTATTACTGGATTGGAATCAGAAAAGTCAATAACGTGTGGATCTGGGTGGGGACCCACAAGCCTCTGACTGAGGAGGCTAAAAACTGGGCACCCGGTGAACCAAACAACAAACAAAACAATGAGGACTGTGTAGAAATCTACATCAAAAGACGCAACGACCCAGGCATGTGGAATGACGAGAGATGTGACAAAAAGAAACTGGCTCTGTGCTATACAGGTATGAAGTTTCTGGGTGGCGGAAGGTAGGTTTTGTGTGGAGGCAGCCTGGCATATTTAGAGTACTCAATATGATCGGTCTCTGCTTTGCACATTTTCTGTTTTTAAAGAGATGATTGTAAAGCATTCCAACAGTAATGACATCTTTTATTTTTACTGATTGGTATGAGTAAAGGCAAGGATGTATGAGTATACATATATGCATAGATAGTTGTATATAGTTTATCAATATACAGAGTAAAAATACTCAGATACAGTACATGTTTTAGTTGTTAGTGGCATGAAACTATCTTCAGAGATGTTATGAATTAATGTTTTTTTTTTGCTTGGTGCCAAGAACAGCTACTCTGCTGATGTCCATTTATTATCACTAAGTTATACAACAGCCTGGAACTTGGGTTGGATGTGTCAGTAAAAATCTTGAGCATTAAGGCCATTAGTGTTATCTGGATTGCACAGATTATAGACTAAAAACAAATCTAAAAAATTCATGGTCAGCACCATAGTAATTGATTGTCCTCATCTGGATTGTGCTTTCTGTAGCTTCCTGTACCCCTGCATCCTGCAGTGGGCATGGTGAATGTGTGGAGACCATCAACAGTTACACTTGCAAGTGTCATGCTGGCTTCCTTGGACCCAACTGTGAGCAAGGTAAGTCTTGTCCTCACCTGTTCCTTCTCCAAAGACAGTAGCATCCTCTCGTGGTCCAGATGGCTTGTCAGCTGGGGACATATATTTCCTCTACTTGAATACATAGAGTAAGAGCACTGTAGTAGCTGGGATTATCAAGTCAGACCCTCCTGGGTCAAACTCCAGCCTTACTGCTTGTTACTTATGGCACCTTGACAAAGTAGTCTTACAGGATGACTGAACATTTCAGTTGTATTAAACTAAACAATTTCATGTGACAACTAGCTGTATGAAGATAATAATAAAAACAGCTTTATAACCTAATGGTTCCATAGAGCCTGGGCCACAGGAAATGTTCAACGGGCAATAATTATGGTGTCCAGTACTCCTCTCTCCTAACCAAGGTGAGAGATGAGCAGAAGTGTGACTTGGTTCTTTTTTTCAGTTGTGACCTGCAAAGAACAGAAACACCCTGACCATGGAAGCCTGAATTGCACCCATCCTTTTGGCCTCTTCAGCTATAATTCCTCCTGCTCTTTCAGCTGTAACAGGGGCTACCTGCCCAGCAGCACAGAGACCACCATGCAGTGTATGTCCTCGGGAGAATGGAGTGTGCCTACTCCAGCCTGCCATGGTAACTCTCAAAATGCTCTAAACCTTCTCACTCCTCCCTATTGCCTTAGTTTTTACCCAACTTATAACTTTTTCCAATTAAGTTCTGCTGTTGTTTCATTTAGTAAAATGTATTCTCTCTGTGAGCTGTATGGGTGATCTGGTACCTGTTTGGTTAAACATAGGATTTGTTTTTCATTTTTTTTAATGGTGTTTCTGAGGGTCTGATGACATGTAAAGGAAGATGTCATGGAGACAGTGGAAACACATCTAGACAGCCTCATGACTTTCTCATGGGCTTTCCTGTTCAGTTGTCCCATGAATTGGGGCCAACTTTAGCACTGTGATGAGCAGGGAGCTTCAATATCTCTTTGCACAGTTCTCTGGTGCCATCAAGGAGATTCATGGCTCACGTCCTTTGTATGTTAATATTGCTTTTACACCAAGTCATGAATCTTGATCTAGAGGCTGTTATTTTTGTTGTTGTTGTTGTTGTTTATGTATATAATAAAATAGATCAGAGATCATCCAGCATAGTCAAAGCAAAAATCAGTAAAGAGAAACTGAAAGTATGAATAAAGACTAACACATTTTTTACGGGTCTATATGATATCAAGAATTGGCACAGGAGTTTGGGTTACACCCTTTGAAGATGGGTCTCACCTTTTATAAACCCTAATTCAGTAGAAAGTGAAAACATCTATGGAATTTTCTTTGTATAAAACTCTCTCTTCTTCATCTCTCAGTGGTTGAATGTGAAGCGTTGACACACCCTGCCAATGGAGTCAGGGAATGTACCTCAAATACTGGGAGCTTCCCATGGAACACGACCTGTACATTTGACTGTAATGAAGGGTATCAGCGAGTTGGAGTTCAGAATCTACAGTGTACCTCATCTGGCATCTGGGACAATGAGAAGCCATCGTGCAAAGGTAGAGTTCTTCCATGTTGAGATTCATCGCATTCTCTTCCTCAACTAAGGCTTGAAATGGGCAAGCCAGCCTACTGACTTGAATGGGTGTCTTTCTGACACCACGTGGAAACTTTCTTCCTTGCTCTTTGGCAATGTAAAATTTTTCCCTTTCCCCTCCCTCTGCACATCAGACCAGTGTGGAGGCACCATATTCTTGCTAAAGCTGCCCCATATTATGTCTCATTATTATGGAGATATTGGATCACATAGGGAACATAGCAGCCTTCCCAGGAATTCGTAATGAAGAATTCTCTTGAGTTCTTTGAGCACAGCTTTGTGCCAACTGAACTTGCATCAAATGGCAAATGTTCTCCAGCATCACTGTGATATTTTCTCACCCTTCCTCCGATTTCTCAGCTTTCCAGTGTGAAGCCTTATCCAGGCCACAATGGGGCCACATGAAATATCTTCCCAGTACTTCCGGACTTTTCCAAAGTGGATCCAGTTATGAGTTCTCCTGTGTACAAGGATTTGAATTGAAGGGATCAAAAAGGCTTCAGTGTGGCCCAAGAGGGGAGTGGGACAGCAAAAAGCCTACATGTTCAGGTACATTCTTTTTAGAAATTATTTCTATTTCTCTCTCTCTCTCTCTCTCTCTCTCTCTCTCTCTCTCTCTCTCTCTCTCTCTCTCTCTCTCTCTGTGTGTGTGTGTGTGTGTACTCCAAAGTCCATGTGTGGAGATCAGACAACAACTTGCAGGAGTCCATTTTCTCCTTTTCATATGGGTCCCAGAAATGAAATTGAGGTTGTTAGGACTGGCAGCAAATGCCTTTACCTCCTGAGCCATCTTGCTGGCCTCCTGTGACATACTTTGAATTTCACAGTGAGATAGAAGCTACTGAACATCTTTGTGGCTTGGTTACCCCAAGACACCTGCTATAGCCCAATGCTTACACCTCTGAATGGCTCCTCTCTTCCAGCTGTGAAGTGTGATGCTATCCCTCAGCCCCAGAATGGTTTCATGGAGTGTGCTCATGCTACTACTGGAGAATTTACCTACAAGTCCTCATGTGCCTTTCAGTGCCACAAGGGCTTTAAATTACACGGATCAGCTCAACTTGAATGCACATCCCAGGGACAGTGGACCCAGGAGGTGCCCTCCTGCCAAGGTACCATTGAGTTTAGACTCTCAGGACAAACATCAACTTAGCAGTTTTGTGGTTAGGTTTTCCTAATTTCTACCATGGATGTGTCATTGCAGTGGTACAATGTTCAAGCCTTGAAGTTCCAGGAAAGATGAACATGAGCTGCAGTGGGGCACCTATTTTCGGCACTGTATGTGAATTTACATGTCCTGATGGATGGACACTCAATGGATCTGCAATTCTGACATGTGGTGCCACAGGACACTGGTCTGGGATGCTGCCTACCTGTGAAGGTGATGGATTGATTGATGGTGGTTGCCTAGGGGAGTAGGTTGCAAAAGGGGTGTTATATTGCTAAGGAAGCTAACTGTCCATTATGTCAAAATCAGAATGGTGGGTTACAAGGGATGGATAGAAAGAAAACAACACATGATGCATGTCAGTGGAACAGGTCAAATGTTTTGTTCTTATCTGCCTCCCCAATTCCCTCTCCAGTACTCTCCATTAATCTCCTCTGTTATCATGATTTATTTCCATGGTCCTCCCTTTAGACCTCTTCCTCTTCCCTCATAGTGGGATTCTGAACATTGGAAAGGGGAGATCTAGAGACGAAAGGAGGAGATAAGCATGAGAGAGAGGGCAAGGCTAGTTGAGTATTAACCGGGGTGTGGTCTGATGATGTCAAAAAGCTTGACAAGGCTGTGTTCTGCCTGGGAACATGGGACACAGCCTCGACGGTGCTTTGGGAGAAACTGTTTAAATATTCAATGCCAAGTCTCTGCTTCATGCATTTGACTACATGCTTCTTCTGCTGACAGTAATGAATGTGCAGAGAAAAGGCTAAAACAGGGCAGAAAGACCCAAAGCCAACTGTTGCTTATGCGGTTTCCTCCAACTTGTTTCCTCAGCCCCCACCGACTCCACCCGTCCCTTGGTAGTGGCACTTTCTACGGCAGGAACCTCACTCCTGACATTATCCTCATTTCTCTACTTGTTGCTGAGATACTTCCGGAAGAAAGGTAAATTCAAGCATCCTCTGGAGAAATGATTTTGAAAATTGTGTGTGTGTGTGTGTGTGTGTGTGTGTGTGTGTGTGTGTGTGTGTATTTCTCACTGATGAGCTATGGTCTCTTGAAAGTTTTCACTAGAATCTAGAAAGTAGAACCTGCTTATTAAATAGCCCCAGCAAATGCCAGTGTAATCAAGCAAAAGTTTCATATGTTGAAAGTTTTTTGAAACCTACGTTGGCTGTGCTAACACTGCTTAACTCTAGGGGGCGCTACTCACTTCAAATTGCACCGTGCTCTTGGAGTTGCTCAATGAGAATTACGGAGTTATACCGTGATTCTCTTGGGAGAATAAGTGAAATGATTTCAAGTCACAGAGAAAGTTGCTTGGAATAGTTTATGAATATGCATATCTTCAGGAATAGGAAATACACCCATGGTCCCTTTGGTCTACAGACTATTTACATACTTTTAATTAAAATTTGAAATTTAGACATTAGGAAACTTCATGTAAAAGTGTGGATTTTGTACTTCCCGTGAGAACTTAGAAGAAAATCAGACAAGATGAGCATGCAACTATTTCCTGGTGTCAGGAAGCTGCTGTGTTCTTTGGATGTTTGATCCTCTCCATTTTACCTTAATTGCCACCAAATGTTTATTTATTACAGAGCCCTGTAGTACTGAGAGTATAAACCCAGATGAATCAAGTAAATCAATCTAATTTGCTTAAAAGTCATTAGTCCAAATTAATAATTTTCTTTCTCTTTCAGCAAGGAAATTTGTTCCTGCTAGGTAAGTTGGATTCTTGTACAAAGCATGCCGCTTAATACTCCACTCATTTTTTTTTCTGTGCGTGTGGGAAAGCAGTGCTTGACATATTTTTCTCACATTTCCACAGCAGCTGCCAAAGCCTTCAGTCGTGTGGCAACTATCAAGTCCCTTCTCAAGTCATCTAAGTTCAAAACAATCAGGTATGACTTGGGCAGGTCATGTTAAGGAGGGAAAATCCCCTTTCTCAATGACGTTTCTCCCTGACACCCTCAAACTTGCCATTGGCTAGAGGAAATCCCTATCTTCATGACCATTCATAGAAAGTTGTCTTGTTTCTTTGTGGAAGGAGGGGAAGGCTCAGAGTTCTGTCTTTCTTGGATCATTTTACTTGTGGATGATCATGGTGGTGGTGGTGAATGCTAGCCCCATTCAGCAATTAGATACTTAAGCATAGAGCTAAGCTAGGGACCCTGAGTGACTGGGACTATCCCCCTAGTCCTCTGAGATGAAGAAAATGAGGCACAAAATTTATGGGATCTTGCCTGAGTTTCCAAAACTACTGTGCAGGGTAGCTGGAATTCAAACCCCTGCTTTTTTGTGATTCTGGAATCTGTGGTCCTCAATATCTGCATTGCTTCTGGGAACATATCTGGAAGGTTAAGACCTTCCAAACGCATTTTTCTTAATGAACAGAATTTTTGGTGTAGTTTGGGACTTAGAGAAACAATGAACAGAAAGTAGATGTTTCAATTTGCCTCTCCAGCCTCCTTCCTTATTTTCTTTATTATTAACATCTTTCTTTAGCATAGTTCTTAACGATGACTAACACGGTTGAATTGCTGTTAATTAAAGCCCAAGGTTCACAAGGATTCATTCTTTAAGTTATATACTCCATAGCTTTAACAGAGTTATAAACTCTTAACAAGTTATAAATGACTGATATCTACCATTACAATGCCATAGACTAGTTTCATTGTTGGAACTGAATAACATCAACAGTTCCTATCTGGATCACTCCCAAGAAGCAGCCTGCTTAAAAGATGTAGTTTGTTGTTGCTATCCAGCATGCAGGATATTTGGAAAGTTTTCACATTTGCTTGTATTTGCAGGAACACGGATGTGTCCTGGGAAATAGAATGATATGCCGAAGTCAGCAGAAAATGAGCTGACTCTGGGATTCTGGTCTCTCTTACCTGCTTAATAACTGGGATTCTGACTTCGTGGATCAAAATTCAGTGACAAGGCCAGCCCTCCACCAGAGAGACTCAGTTTCCTCTTTCCCAGCCACAGTACCAAGAACATGCTGGCCACAGAAGTTTGAGGGTGTTCTCTTCAAAAGAGAGTGAATGGACCAAGCCCTGGAATGGCAGAATTCTACCTTAGTCACTGGAATTTGGGAAGAGAAACAGCATTTTGTAGCTTTGTTTTTTCTCTTGTTCCCCAATTTTTCAATGGTTAATTCTGTTATCGTTGTTACAGGGATAAATAATATTTATCAGCAGTTTTAAGCAAACAATTTTCTATCTCTCTCTTGAAAAAAAAAACAAAAAACAGGCAAAATCATCATATCCTCAGACTATGGCATGGGAATGTTGTTGGGGTACAAGGTGCAAATCCTGCTGAGTGCTATGTGTTAGCACTGCTAGGCAGGCTTACTGGCTTTATCCCCATGGGATTCAGTGGCCCCTGAAGTATTTTCAGACATTGTGTTCTGTGTCCTTGCATGGAATCCACCATGTTGTCCATTACTTTTATTTCAGTGCAAGGGTAAAAAGGACTTTAAAAAAAAATCAGGAATCCTGTGACCTATGACAAGGCAAAAGTTACCTTAAATCATTTTTTATTAGCAAATCCTAATGTTCTGTCTGCAGTAAACTTATCTTCAAAATGAGGAATTACTGATCAGTGTGAACGCCTGAGTATTTAACTGTAGCTGGTTTTAAGACATGGTACTATCAGAAGAATAGAAGTTGAAGAGAGAGAGTCTGCATGTTTGGGGACTTTTCCCCCCAAAATGTGGGGATTTTTTCTTTCTGAAAGAAAGAGCTTCCTTGAGGCCAAATGTTCTGATTTAATAAAAGCATAAATGCTAAAAATGAAGGTGCATTTTAAAGTATTTGTTTAACAGCTTGTCTAAATATGAATGTGCTCTGCATTCCTATAAAGGTGGTTCTTATGTGTGAGAAGTAGCTACCCGATTCTTGTATATCATATACGATTCTAAATCCATGATGAGGGTTCACAACGTAATAGATCCAGGCAGTAGATTTTGAAAGAGTAAAAGTGTCTAACAGTTATTCTGTAGCTGTTTCATTCTCTGTGTTCATATGTTCTAGAGGGGAAAGCTTGTGTACACAATGATTGTGTTGCTTTACAGAGATTAAAATTCCTAAGGAATTTCACCTGTGGTTGGCAAGGACAAATCCTTGATCACTAAGTGAGTGCCAAAGCTGTTCCCATCAAAAGTGTCCCAACTTCCAAATTAACCTCTTAGAGAAAGAGAGTTTTTGAAAAGTGCTTACTGGATAGTGGCAATGGAGAAGCCAATGGTGAACATGGAGCGTGACAAGCTTTAGTACCAAGGGGTGGGGAAAGGGGAAGAAGAGAGACCGCAAGAGCCAGAGAAGGAGTAACTGTTGTGAAACTACACAATGTAAATGCTTATATATTTTGTATCAGAAATAACTGTGTGAAATAAGAATGTGCTCTGTATCTGAATTTTATAGAGTATTTTAAATTATGATTTAAAATATTTTATGGTTCAAAAGTATGTATTTATTTAAATATGTCAAATTTGTTGTATTAACATGTCAGTATAATGCTTGACAATAAATGCATTTTTACTTATCTTTGTGTATATAAACATTCTTAGCATTTTTAATTCATCTAGATAAAAATTTGTATACCATAAAATTTACATTTTTTATTGATTTTACATACCATCCACAGTCCCCCCTTCCTCCCCTCCTCCTACTCCCCCCACCTCCCCCAACCCACCCCCATCCACTCCATAGAAAGGGTAAGGCCATTCATGAGGAGTCAACAATGCCTGGAGCTTGAGGCAGGACCAATACCCATCCCTTCCCACATCAAGGCTGAGTAAGGCATCTCCCATATGGATTGGGCTTCAAAAAGCCAGCTCATGCATCAGGGATAGATCCTGGTCCCACTGCTAGGGGTCCCACAAACAGACCAGGGAACAAACCCACATGCAGAGGTCCTAGTTTGGTCCCATGCAGGCTCCCCAGCTGTTAGTCTAGTGTCCATGTGCTCCCATAGGTTCAGATCATCTGTCTCTGTAAGTTTCCCCTTCACGATCTTGACACCCGCCCCCCCATATAATCCTTCTTCCCTCGTGTCAGCTGGACTCCAGTAACTCAGCCTGGTGCTTGGATGTGGATCTCTGCATCTGCTTCCATCAGTTACTGGATGAAGGTTCTATGATGATAGTTAGGATATTCACCAATCTGATTACAGGGGAAGGCCAATTCAGTAACTCCCCATTACTGCTGTGAGTCTTAGCTGGGGTCATCCTTGTGGATTCCTGGGAATTTCCCTAGCATCAGGTTTCTCCCTAGCCCTGTAATGGCTCCCTCCATTGAGATATCTCTTTAGTTGCTCTCCCACTCCATCCCTCACCCAACTCGACCATCTATTTCCTCATGTTCTCACCCCCATCCCTTCCCCTTTATGGTAAAATTTACATTTTAATTAATTTAATTGATTGAATGATCGTGTGTGTGTGTGTGTGTGTGTGTGTGTGTGTGTGTGTGTGTGTGTATGTGTGTCTGATTGTCACTGTGAATGTGTGGAGACCAGAGGACATCTTTGAGGACTCAGTTCTCTCTTTCCACCATGGGCTGGCTGGGCAAGTGTTTTTACCCATTGAGCCATCTTGTTGGCACAAAATTCCCTCTTTTAAAGTGGAATACCAGGCAACCATGTACCTAACTCTGCAACAGTTCTATTGCTGTAGAATGAAACCCAGTCAATTAGCAGCTTCCTCACAATCTTGTCTCTCCCTCCCATGGCAATATTAATCTACATTCTGTCTATGGATTTGCCTATTCAGCACATTTTATATACATAGAATACATTGTGACCATCCGTCTAGCTCTTTTTACTTAGCGTACTGTTTCCTAAGGTCCTCCATGGTGTAGCTTGCATCAACACTTCATTCCGTTTACAGAGAAATTATATCCTTTGTATGAATTGACCAGATTTGTGTCATTCTGCCACTCAAGTGATTGTCTTTGAGTTTCTTTTCACATTTTGATTACTGTGAATAACGCTATTGTGAACACCTGAGTACAACTGTTGAGGTGTTTCTCCATCCCCTTTTGCATTTATCTGGAGGCAGGTCACATAGGAACTCTTTTCTATTTTTAGAGGAACTCTCGTCCCACTCTCTCCTGAAGAGGCTGTTCCATTTTACAATGAGAAGGGTTCCAGTTTCTCCACATTCTAGTCAATCCTTCCCATTGTCTCTCTTTGGTCATCATTACTCCAGTATGTGTGAAGTTTTATACATATAGGCTCCCGTGCCAGTACCAAAAAATATCCAAACATGTTAATAATCTGAAAGAATCACCGAGACCAAGGAAACAAAAGTTTTTGCTGCCTGCCAGTCTCAGTTGCTGTAATTCAAAAAAGTTCATATTAATTTACACTTAAGATTCAATTATCCCTAGGACTACGCTCACAGTGAGGCTCCTCCCTACCGATACATACATTCTTCCTACCACTGTGGGGTTAATACACAGGCCTGATATGGGTAGACCTCATCTAACTCATTAAGCATCCAAATTAATGTTGGAGGAAGAACAAAGTCACCCTGAACTCTGACATTTATTTCACCCTGGTCTAGAATGCTGGTAATCCTGCTTCTCAAGCTTTGGGCCTGAGCTGAATTACATCACTCGGTCTCTGGTCCTTCACTTGTATACATACTCTCCTGTTTTTCAGAAAGTCCATTCATTGTTTCAACCTGGTAATCTATTGACCGAGGTGTTACATCCATGAACTCACTGTAGGCATGGTTAACTGCACATGTTCAAGCCAGAAAGATCAGTCAACATTCTAACAGGCAGCACTACTTAGACTTAGTAGGTTATAAAAAGCAAGAAAGTACATGAAGCTGAGAAACATGTTGGCGAGTTTTCAGGGGATGATATTAAGTAGTACTTGGGGGTGGGTTAAGCAAGGAGCTATAAAATTACCTAAAAACAAATAAATGTAAAAAATAAGACTAGTACTAGTTCCTTCCCAGTAGTATTTTAGATATTAAAAGGTAATTAACATGACCTGTTAAATTCTACTGTTGTTATTGTTGTTACTATTTTATTTTGTGTGTGTGTGTGTGTGTATGTGTGTGTGGTGGCACATACATGTCATGATGTTTGTCATTATTATTAACTTTCTTACAATGCAAACACTATTATGTCCGTGGCTGGTTTTAGATTGCCTTTAATTGGCCAAATTCAAATTTTATATGCTGTCTTATCTCTTTCACATTTTATACTCAAGGTATTTCTAAGTCCCCAAACTAGGGCCAAAAGCTAGAGCCTGGGGATTGTATTTAGGAATTGTATTTAGGGTTTACATTTCAGACAAGCCATTAACAAGGACTTCCACTAGGGGGTGAACAAGGGAAGAGGGAGGAAAGAAACTGAGTTACGCCAAGTCTTCCAGAGAGAGCTACTCATGTTCAACAGCATTGTAACTGGATCTGAAGTGACTTTTTATCTGCAGCACTTTTAGGGTCTCCTACCTCACAGTCAGGTGTTTCTAAAACCAAACAACAGGGAAACCAAAGGGAAGCCAGGAGAGAAGGAAGGGAAGGATGCGCAGGTGAACAGAAAAGACTGAGCGGATGTGCTGAAGAATCCAGTTGCCGCAGCTTCTAGTCAGCTACTGTGTTCTCAGGGCAGGTGATTGAGACCCGCTTAGGAAAGGGGTGGGGAGAGAGAAAGAGAGATGAGAAAGGGGAAGAAAGGGGGAGGAGGATGTGAGACTGGGTTAGAGAAATGAAAGAAAGCAAGCCCTGTTGGCAACACTTAGCACATTCTTCCTGAGCACAGCACGCCCTCCTTGTGCAAGAACCCCCAGAGCCCCAGGTGCTGAAGGCTGAGGGCTGCAGAGGAACTGCAGAGAGACCCAGCAAGCCATGGTGAGCCTTCTAGCTTATAAGATCTCTAGACATTCAAATATTTCCTTGGGGTTGAAAAGGCAGGTGGCAAGGGGCAAGAAACTGTCATTTCTGATTTTAAGAAAGATAGAAACAAGCAAACAAAAAAGCATGTTGTCTCAAAAAAGTGACTCTAGTCTGTTTCTTGCTGACTTCTTCCTTTGGTGTTGGCTCTGTTGAGATTCTGAAAGAGGTGCTATTGAGATTAGGACTGTGCCGTGGCACAAAGGGGCTGCCTGAGAAGTGATAGAAAAGCACAACTACAGTCTTAAGATGTGCAGAAAAATCTATGGCTTCGTTGTTTGCGCTATTCAAAATGTACTGCTTCCTACTTGGAAAAGATGAATTGTTTTCCTTTTGTGGTGTCTGGCTATATCATTGACTCACGAATCCATCATGACCTAGTGAGAGAAGACAGCAAATTTGAACATCATTAGTCCATTAAACACCAATGAACATTAGAATAACATGCACTCAAAATAGTGTTTAGTTTGATTTAAAGCTCAGCCCAAGGTTACCAAAATGCAGATAAAACATCCTATTGATAATGATCAACAACTTGGGACTGAAACATGGAAACAAAATGAAATAAAACAGTGCACCAATTTGGAGTAAATTTGTTGCCATTGTTTTCAGCCACATCCCCCAAATATTTTACCTTGGATAAAGCATTAGGCTGATGAGCTCTATTTTTTTTTTTTTTTAAAGAAAATTGTAGGACACCACCTTAAGGGAGTGTAAGTTTGTAGTGAAGAGTTTAAATATCATTTTCCCTTTCATTTACAGGTGTTTCTATGGAGATGTCCGAGGACTCAATGGGGCTCATGGAGCATCCTCAAGCTGTGGGTCTGGACAGTGCTCTGCTGTGGTAAGTCATTCGTAGTTTGCTAAGCCTTTATAGTTTGTGATTATTCTTTGCTTAATATCCATTGATACTGTACAGTTGCAGGGGAAATAATCAGGTAGATGGCTATTAATTCTTCTTTATTTTGGCTATTAATTCTTTTAAGGACTCTCTGTTCTTCCTTTGATCTTCTCCATTTCTCTGAGCCTAACACCAGTTTTTTTGTGCCACATTCTGTAGTGAAGCACCCTAATCCTGAGAACTGCACCATGGCCTTCCACTATGAAGTAATGCAGCTAATTGGGAAACCTCTAATGATACACTTACTACCTGGAACACTTACTTATTTTACATCCTATTTTCTATTAATAGTTTTCTGTGCACCAAGTGAACGTTTATGGTCACAGTGTGGGTTGCTTGAGGGCTGGGTTTTTGTTTATGTTTGGGGAGGTTTTTTTGTTTTGTTTTTTGTCTTTATACTGATGTTACATGTTTTACATTTCAAGCCTTAGAGACTCTTCATTGATAAATTTGAACTTTTTAAGCCATTGCCTAAGATACTCATGTTTCCTTCTTCCTTAACTTGGATTTTCATCTCAGAACAAATGAACACATTCTGTCTTTGTTTTGTTAATTTTTCTTTACTTTTGAGAGTTTTATACATGTACAATAAAATATGATCATATTTATATGCCTTTTCCCCCTTCAACTTACCCCATGTCGCTCCCAACATGCCCTTCCCAACTTCCTTTCTTCTTTTTTCTTCCTTTTTTTTTTTTTTTGATAACCTGTTAAGTCCAGTTAGTGCTACCCATATGTTTATGGATGTGATCCTTCTGCTGGAGCTTGGGAAACCTAGCAGTGGTTACATCCTCAGAAAGAATGATACTCCCTCTCCAGCAGCTGTTCACTGCCAATAGCTCCTCAGTAAGGGTTGGGGCCAGAGATCCTCTACCCCATCTATGCTTGATCTTGTGCAGACAATCACAGCTGCTTTGAGTTCAAGATTGCTTTCAGCACATCATGTCCAGAAGACTGCATTGCACAGCGCCCCTCCCCATCCTCTGGCTCTTACATCCTTTGTGTCTTTTCTGCAATGAGCCTAGATGGTTGTGGGTTTAACAGAGATGTCCCATTTAGGGCTGAGCACTGAGTCTCTTATTCTCAGAATTTATCAGTTACACATCCTTCTAATTGACTGCTATCCACTTGAGAAAGAACTCTCTTTATCCAGGTTGAGCGCAGCTCAGGGCTTAAGCAAAAACATTTAAAAGGAAATTTTGGTTTCTCTATAGTACTCACCTTATGAAGTAAAAACTTAATAAACTGAAATCTTTTCTTTTACTTCACAGAGATCATACCATACTTAGAAGGCCAATATCATCATGGTCACTATGTACAATTGTGTGTTGTGTTTGCTTTCTTCAAACTCCTCATGCTTGAAGCCCCCATATGTTTACTAGACACCATTATTTGAGTATCTTTGAATATAGAACATGATGTAGTCAATTTTGTGTCTTTGAATTATTTTTTATGTCTGTTGCTCTTTCTTTACAATGAGTTTAGATGCACAACAATTGGACAATGTATGGAGGCTTACCCAATAGCAGCTTATTCTAAATAAAGTTTTATTTTTTTATGTTCCAGAAAAGTACTTAAAATTATGTCAGTGTGTTTCCTGATCCTATTTTACTTTACCTAAAAGAGAAATTTCGTATGTGTGCTGTGTTAGCCTTTAGGAAGTTATCCCAGAAATAGAAAATATAGTGTGAAGTTTAGAGCTGTTAGTGACACATATTTCTAAAGTATATTGGACAAATTACACTTGAAAGAATTTTGAGAAAGGTTTTCTATTTAAATAAATCTACAAAAATATATTTATGTATACTAGTCCTGGAGTAGGATCCAAGTCTGCCAATGGCTAACACTGTGAACCTAAGATGCATGCCTGTTCTCTCGGGCTCTTGTTTCTTCATCCCTGAGTGATGGGCAGCCTGCATCAGTGCCTGGTCCTAGGATATCCTATGAGTCATCATATTTTCTGGTGTTTTTCAGACTTCCTAGCATACCATGGAACTCACTGTTGGACTTACCACTATTCTGAAAAATCCATGAACTGGGAAAATGCTAGAAAGTTCTGCAAGGAAAATTACACAGATTTAGTAGCCATACAAAATAAGAGAGAAATTGAGTACTTGGAGAAGACCTTACCCAAAAACCCTACTTACTACTGGATAGGAATCCGGAAAATTGGAAAAACATGGACATGGGTAGGAACCAACAAGCCTCTCACTAAAGAAGCAGAGAACTGGGGAGCTGGGGAGCCCAACAACAAGAAGTCCAAAGAGGACTGCGTAGAGATCTATATCAAGAGGGAAAAAGACTCTGGGAAATGGAATGATGACGCCTGCCACAAACGAAAGGCAGCTCTCTGCTACACAGGTGGGCAGTGACCAGACTCCTGTCTGACTCTGACTTGGGAGGACCAAAGTTGGAACAATCCAACTCATTACCTAGAAACTGCTAGTTCATCCGGAAATAATCCTACATAAGTCTTAAGCACAGAACTTCTGAGTATTCTGCATGTAAAGCTGGTCCCTGGGCTCAAGAACTAGGTCAGGTTCTATCCAGGTTGTATGTTATGTGGGAAATAGAGATAGACAGCCTGTGTCCCGGTGACAGGCAGAAAATTCATTCTAAAAGCAAATAAATGTATAGCCAAATGGCTAGACAATCCCATAAATAACAATTTTAGTTTGTATTATTGTGCAAAAATGTTATGAGTACTTAAGCAAATCTTTCTTGTTTATTATAATAGGGTCAAACAAAAGCTTTTTGTGTGTGTGAGGAAGGGAGTATGGATGTAATCACACTAAAATGTCTTTGTCTTATCTGCTTATAGCCTCTTGCCAGTCAGGGTCTTGCAGCGGCCATGGAGAATGTGTGGAAACCATCAACAATTACACCTGCAGCTGTGATGAGGGGTTTTATGGCCCCCAGTGTCAGTATGGTAAGCCCCTTCCTGCTTGATTGTTCGCTTGTTTCTTCTCACCCCTAGTCACAAGAACCATAATAACTTAGGAGAGCAACTGGTTGGGGCAAAATGATACACCAGGAACAACCTAATATGAACCATTCTAAGAAATGGGAAGTTCTGAATAGAAAACTGGGCTTTCATAATACTGTCTTCCTGTAAACATTTCATAAGTCAACTTGCAGTTTCAATTTACTTCACAAGTGTTTTGAAGTACCACAAGGAACGAGGTGTTGAGATTTGCCAAAGCTGAGCAGATTGCAATAAGAAACCAGGTCTTGTGGATCCCTGCTTTCAAGGATGTCATAATCTAATGAGCTTACTGGATTAAGTAGAACTCTGAAAACTGACAGAAACCATTAGATTTGCCATTAGGAGAGTGAGGTATCTGGAAGGCACTCCTGCTCTTCTATAGACAGACACGATAAGGAATAGTAAAGGAAGAACTCACATATGATTCATAGATTATGCTACAGCTATTTAATAATAAATCCTACCCTGGGTATTTGGGTATTTCTGGAGAATACAGAAGCAAGTTATGAGAGATTCTGTACCTATGGGATTTACAATTAGTTAATAGAAATTATATATGTTCAATGATCAAGCTTGAAGGAATACAATATGAACAGGAATAAGCTTGTGGGGAAATCTCCTAATAAAATCACTTGTCTTTTATTGGCAACGAGTGTCCACTCAGTGTCTTACCACCAACACCGAGGGCCATCATCCTAGAAACGACACAAAGGAGCTCTGCTAGGACCTCCAAGAAAAGGGGATGGAAAGAGTCACTGGGAGCCTTATGAAGCCACTCAGAGACGCTGGGGTAGACCTGGAAAGGAGAGAGCACACATGTGCAAAGTCCGAGGCTTGGACTCAGTCAACGACTCCTGGAAGGAGGATCAAATCCTTTGAGGCTGGCTGAGTCTCAAAATGTGTTTGATGTGTCTAACACACACAATGGAAAGCTATAAGAAGAAAAGTAGTGTTTTTCAGGAATAGAGGACTGAAACTAACATTAATTTCGGTATTAACCAACTGAATAGATCTGACTAATTTGCTAATCCCCAGGCTGTGTCTCTCCTCAAACACTTTCCCTCTGCCATATTGTTGGTCTGTCCATTTATGCCACTCCTTTTCAAACATCGTGTTTTCTTTCTTGCTTCGCATCATATCCTTTGCTGATTGTCTTTTTAATTTAATTAATAATTTATCCTGGGTTCTTCCATTGGTACTTATCCAAGGCCATAAACCCTTAGTCTTAGCATCTCTCTTTTCTATTGTTTTTCTGACTGGGTTTGTTTCTTTCATCAAATTTCCTGAATTTTGTGGATTCATACACCTATATGACCTTTGGAGTGACAAACCTGTCTTTAGCCATGACCTCTAAACATGCTAAGGATGTTGTCTTGGATGTCTACAAGTCAAGTGTCCCCAGCCAGTTTTTGTGTGTGTGGTTGTAACCACATTACATGGAAATAACACATGAAATGACTCTCCTGTGAAACTGTCACCTCCTCCAACACTTGTGTAAGATAACATAATGCAAATTCAGTTTTCAAAAACTTTGTTATTTTATGGGGCTGGAGAGATGGGTTGGCTTAAGAGCACTGGCTGCTCTTACAGAAGACCTGTGTTCCGTTCCCAGTATCCACATGGTGGCCCACAGATATCCACAACTCTGTTCCAGAGGATACAATGCCCAATTCTGACCTCCTGTGGTTTCAGGCGCACAAATAGTGCACACATACACGTGCAGGCAAAACTCCCATACACATACAATTTAATAAAATAATTCTTATTACTTTAAATTGTCTGGCACTATCACGCTTGCATATAATGCACAGTGATAACATTCACCCCCTTCCCCCTTTCCACTTCTGCCAATCCCCTTCTTTTTCCCACCAGTCCTCTTGTTAATTGCATTTTTATAACTTGGTACTTCTCCAATTTCTCTCCTGCTTGTCTACTACCCTTGCCCTTGGTGTCTTTCTCCTCTTACTGCTGTAGTCCCTAGATGAGCTCCAGAACTTTAAATTAGCTCCCTGCAAGTAAGTTACTCATACTGCAGGCAGGCTGACTGATGAAAAATAATCAGAACATTCCAGACACATATATATGACCATTCACTCTTTAATTTGTCATTAAGTTTAAACATGATGCTTGATACATAACATGTGCTCATTAGTGGAATGAAAACAATGAGTACTTTGTCTCTGCTCCCCTCTCCCTATACATACCTCAGATAGTGCTCTGACTCATCAATATCAATGTTTTGGCAATTTTCTGCTTTCCACATACACTTTGTGTTCTGGTGGCTTTGTTTATGACCTTCTCTATGATTCTACATGTGGATCACAAACCTGGTCATCTTTAAAACATAGTTCAGAGACCACTTCTTCCTAGAATATTTTTTTGGACCCCAAGACAGACCAATGATTATCAAGTAGCAGAAACAAGACTCAAATCCATCTGATCCTCATAATTCTTTCCAACCCTGCTTCTTCTCTCCCCATTAAAGTGGTTCAGTGTGAGCCTTTGACGGCCCCAGAACTGGGTGCTATGGACTGCACTCACCCCTTGGGAGACTTCAGCTTCCACTCACAGTGTGCTTTCAACTGTTCTGAGGGATCAGAGCTACTGGGGATTGGAGAAACACACTGTGGACCATATGGAAACTGGTCATCTCTAGAGCCAGTCTGTCAAGGTACGTGACTTTAGAGCGGATTCTTTGTTGTGACAACCTTGTGCCTACAATCTGAGAAAACATAGAGGAGTCTTGCCTAGAAGTCTGTTTTTTCTTCTATATATAATTTAACCCAACTTTGGTTATAGTTTGATGCTTTTCAAAAGGTTTTCTTTTTTGCCTTACTAAAATGAAAGGCAAAACTCCAAAACAAATAAGCAAAAAACCCCAAAAGTCACCTGGCATTCTATAATGTGATTGATGGCAATAAATTGGAGTTATACTCTATATTTTATTTTTTCTCATTGTCATCCCATAAAGCCTTGATGAACCTCAGTTGAACTTTGGTTCCTCTCCTTTCAATAACACCCATTTTATGTGGTGCCCTACTTAGCACCAACCAGTTTCCCTCAGAGGTAGCAGAGGTCTTTCTTGGTTGTTGCATTTGGTACATTTTTAAAGTCATCTTTTATTTGTTTTTCTCCTGTGAAAGAGCTCAGGAGAATAACAATAGCTGTGAAAAACAAAGGCCATGCTCTCTATTGTTTTCATCTGAAACAGAGTAGGTTTCACCCTCTTTTGACTGACGAGGTGTGCCACACATAGACGGAAAATAAAAACCGATGGGGTTTGTGTTTATGAAGTTCTGGTTAGGCTTTCTACATTTATATTTCTGGTTCCCTAGTTTAATTCTCTAATGAAAACCAAAATCCATCATTGAAATCATAGAACTCAATGGATGTTAAGTGATGAATTGTATAAAGTTAAGCCCGCTTTGGGGGATGGGGGTGTCTGTCAACTGCTTGAGTAGATGTTACAACACATGAGAAGAGGCTGGAATATTTGCAGGCACTGAGAATGTGCCATGCATGCTCTTGAGTCCAAGGCTGTATGGTATGGCATTTCCAGCAGGGTTGGCATGTCCCCATGATGGGTCAGCAGCCTGGAATGACTACTTTATGCCACCATGGGCTATCGGAGCCTTGTTGGCTCCATCCCTGACCAACTGTTACTCAATATCCCATTTTAAAAAATCCTGGAAGCAGTGTCAAAAGTAATTGCTACAAATTAGAAAATTAGAAATGTCTAGATTCATGTAAATGGTTCCAGTGATTAAGTCTAGTGGCTTTGGTTGAAAACTTGTGAGTGGGAGCTGGAGAGAAGGCTCAGTGCTTAAGAGCACTTGTTCCTTCAGCAGAGGACCTGGATTGGGTCACATTAGGTGGCTCACTACCACCTGTAATTCCAGTTAAAGATAATCCTATGCAGCACATACATACATGCAGGTCCTCATCTGCATAAAAGTTAAAAACAAAATGAAACGAAGAGCCTCAGGACTAATAATGAGACTGAGAGTGGGACAAGAGAGGCTAAAGGGGGTAGTTTGAATGTGATCAAACTGCAATGCACACGTCATCTATGGAAATGTCGTAATGAAATCCATTATTGTGAATTATTAGTTTATGCTAATAAAGGCTTGACAAATGCCTTTGGTCACCAACACTGTTCCGTGTTGTTGTGTCTCCGCTGAAGTGACTCCGTGCCAGCCTCTCACGGCCCCTGATCTGGGAGCGATTGAATGCAGCCATCCCCTGGCCAACTTCAGCTTCACTTCTGCTTGCACCTTCTCCTGCTCTGGAGAAACTGACTTAATTGGGGAGAGAGTAACTGTCTGCGGGTCAGCTGGTGTCTGGTCCAGTCCTCGTCCAATATGTCAAAGTGAGTAATTTTGCTCATAAGTACCAGGGACTTGAAGGGGGAACTGGCTGACTAGCAGAAGGTGGGAAAAAGCTAACAAACATTTGTACTCCATTTCCCTCAATACACGTGGCCTAAAAAAAACGTGTGTGCACTCACGTGCTATAAAATCCTTGGCTATTCTCAGGCTCTCCTTTAATGGTAATTATCTTTTTCAGTCTCAACTCTCTTCCTACTTTTAAACTCATTGTCTACTGATTTATGTCTATTCCACCACAACCTGATTTCTCTGTCAGTCCTTTAATATGCCTCTTAAAAGGTCACCAGAGACTACCTAACTCCCAACACAGCAGACAGTTCTCCATTATCCTAAGCTGAGTCTTCCAAATCTCTCTGTGCATGAGAAGAATCACGTCTTCCTCATCTTTGTCTATATACCCCCTAACAGAGCACATTAAAAAATGCTAAAAATAAGTGAACATTATATTAGCTTCTGAAATAGCAGCTCCCAATGATACCGTCTGCACAGAGTATAGAAGGTTGGGCCCCGAAGAAGCTGTCAGTGAAGATCTCTGGGCGTTTGGAGTAGAGTGCTGGTGGAGGCAGGGAGGGGGAGAGCGGACCTTACAGTAAGGCTGTATGCCAGGTTTATTCAGTACATTTCCTTTTGAGTCGACTCAGTTTTCATTTCCTCATCGTTAGCAAACGAACAGTTGCCAATACATAAAAGTATATTCCTTCACCTGGGGGTGTCAGAAGATAGATTTTTTTTCAGATTAATTTTTTTTTCAGTGAAAGGCTGTAAACAAAGCTAGTTTGTATTTACAAAAGCATGTGTAGAAGTGTCCTTTTAATTTAGTTGGGTGGAAATGAAGGCAAGTGGCACCACTGCATCACTTTAGATCACTGCAGATCCTGGATATATAAGCAATAACAGTTTTGCATACCTCCTAACTAAGGAATAGTAACACCTTCCTTTGATTGACAACTTACCCAGCTCAGATCACTGACTTCATTTTCCTTGCAGTTATATATTAAGCTTTTTAGCCCTTCTCTGTGCTCAGAAGCCAACCTTTAATGAGACCAGGGAGAGAATATCATGCTGACTACTTCTTGTCGGTATTTTTAGACTCATCCCCAGGAATTCCATGGACTGCAGATCTGAGAACTGTGATCCCGTAGGCACCAGGCTAGAGGCTAGTCCAGTTGGATACTCATCATGGGCCTTCCCATGTTACATTCCTCATCTGCTGTATATGTTATTGTTGGGGGAATATCAGGAGACCAAAATGCCAAATATCATAAAGAAATAATGCTCTTACCATATGCCTTACTGACTCCTCTTTCAGAGACAGACAGAAGTTTCTCAAAGATCAAGGAAGGCGATTACAACCCCCTCTTCATTCCAGTGGCTGTCATGGTTACCGCATTCTCGGGGCTGGCATTTATCATTTGGCTGGCAAGGAGGTTAAAAAAAGGTAGGTGTGTTCAATAACATCAAAGTAAAAACAATTTTAAAGTAGAAAAAAACGAGAAAGAAACCCCACAGGAAATAAAGTGCAAGACATTTAACTGAAGCAGGTGCCAAGCGACTTCTATGCTCCGTAGACGTAAGTCCCTGGAGACACTGAGCTTGACATACACCTTTATTTAAAAGAACCGGCCACTGGTTCACCCTCTCCTTTGCATGACAGCTTGCTATGAGGAGCTTGGCTAAATGAGACACTGTAAGGGTTCTTTGGCTCTATATCTGTTGGAAGAGAGGATGCATTGCCACCGTCTTTCCAGAAACCTGGATGACTTTGATCTTAGCACTACAGTATCATTGGGAAAGGAATCTATTACCATCTAAGGTTTTCAAACATCTGATGTCTTTAAGAGTCGCATAACTGTCTGGGTATTGACACATGGAAGTTGTATTGCCCTTAGAAGAAATCCTTGAGGATTTTCTCTGGAATCTATTCACTGAGGCTGTAACCTTGTACACCATGTACATATTGGGGAAAGAAGGCAGAAAGTTGGGGAAAGAAGAAAAGGTAAAAAGGAGGGCTTCCTCAAAACTTCATTCTCTGACACCCAGGAAGTAGAACACTACATGAGAACACAATATTCCTCCTTTTCCCCCTTCCTCCCTCCTGGATACCTTTGCCTTCAGGCGAGATCAGTATTCCAGCCACAGGTCCACAGTCTGCAGCAGCCCTTTGGGTGTGCACAGCCACCTTTGCCCGAGTTCATCTAGCAGATCTATTCAAAACTGTAAAATTCATATACCCCTGCAGCTTTCAAGATACCCCTGTATTAAGGTCAGGGACTATGAATGACCTTAAAACAACTGCTGACTCCTATGTGCTACTTCCTGTGATGTAAGCTGGTGGCCACTTACATTTCCTTTCCACCAGATTCATTAATGTGGATTTTGTTCACCAGCCCAGGTGCACTGGCAATCAAAAGAATATTATCTACCAGTCTCGAATGATCTCCCGCTATGATTTGATCTTCTGTCCAAATTTAAAAATAAGAGGTGGTAGATTCATTTTCCACCAATCCATAAAGACAACGGAGGGTGCACTACCTGTGTTCAAGAACACCACTAACTAAAATGTGTCAGCACTGAACAGGTTCAATGTCTGTTCTGCTGATGGAAATTCCGTGAGTTTGAATACTACCGCCACACAAGACTACACCATGTACTGACTACAGCGCCAGCACAAAACAAAGGATGACATTTTTCTTCCACCATTGACAAGTCTTTTCACTGAGACTTCAAAACCTCACTCCAACTGTCTTGTTGCCTTGAGTTGAGAGCAAGGCAGTCATTCATCATACGTGCTCCCTGAATACGGTGGCTACCAGTTCAATAATTTCAAGGGTGATAAGTCCTATTATTAAGGAGGGTAGTGACCCCCAAATTCCATCCCTTTCCTGGGTGGTTGTAGATTCAAAGGAATGGCATCAGAGTCACATGTGGTTGGTGGGTGCTAGCTGGCTAAGGCTGTGTTATGAGTGGGATGAGAAGGGCCGTAGGTTGTTTTTAAAAGTTTTAACCTTGGAGTCAGTCATTTCTGTACAAGATCTCAAACTGATAACCTGAAAGTGGCATGCCCCTGCTGTGGGAATCGGAGTAGGGCAAACAGGAAACAGATAACGGACTCTTGGGCTAGTGACAGTTATGCCACCAAAGAGAGTGCCAACTCCCAGAGATCACTGGCTCTGGAGGGAAATTTGGGGTAACTATGCTGTTTTCAGTAGTTTTCAACTGTGAAACATCTACTGGTCTCTCCAGCTTGTGAGTGAATGACTTTATCCTCCAAAAATTTTAGACATAAGTTGGCTCTTTACAACATGAATAGTGTCTCTTTTTTTTCCCTCTGGAGAGACACTGGTAGAATTGGTGGCTAGATCCCCAAGATAAAACCATAGAGATTAAACAGATACATTTATAAGAATCATAGTGAAAATAATAATTTTGTATTTATACATTAGTACATATTATTGGGTTAATCAAATTGGAAAGGGGGACAGGTGACAATCCAGAGCATGAGCACCAATGAAAGGACCAAACTTTCTTCTTTCAGATGGATCCTATGAACCTGGTGCAAGGACTGCCTGTGCCCTAATCATCTTGGGGTCCAGTTAGCCTTCATCTTTCCTTTTCTGGGGCCACAAACAAGCACTCTGGCTGTGGGCTCAGCAAGAAATACTCAGTACTCCTAACTTTTCTCATTCTCTAAGGCAATGGCATTTTTAGGCCAAGCTCTAAAATCATTCCTTAGTAGGAGCTCAAGTCAGAGGTGGCTCTTCCATCCAGAATAGCACCTCTAAAAAGCATTTGCCTTCAGGTTCATCCTCGGTTGGAAGAGTTTTTCACCTGACCCAACAACACACAGGGTTAGTCTAGTTCATGAAACTGAACACATCTCCATTAGTTCTCTTCTCTTCAATAAACACTCCCTCAGTAGGACTAGACACCCCCTCAGTAGGACTAGACATCCCCTCAGTAGGACTAGACACCCCCTCAGTAGGACAAGACACCTCTCAGTAGGACTAGACACCCCCTCAGTAGGACTAGACATCCCCTCAATAGGACTAGACACCCCCTCAGTAGAACTAGACACCCCTCAGTAGGACTAGACACCCTCTCAGTAGGACTAGATACCCCCTCAGTAGGACTAGACACCCCCTCAGTAGGACTAGACACTTCTTCAGTAGGACTGGACACCCCCTCAGTAGGACTAGACACCCCCTCAGTAGGACTAGACACCCCTCAGTAGGACTAGACACCCCCTCAGTAGGATCAGGTTTGTTTATCTATTGTTATTGCTTTCATTGTTCCTAAAAGGGAAAAAATTCATTTCTGTGAAGATGAGCAAACGGACTTGAACTTGATTCTCCCTGATCAACGTATTTGGTCCGTATCATCTGAAAGCTAAATTTTGAATGAAAAGGTTTGAAATACTAATTTCTAGAAATTTAAAAAAATTTAAAAAGCAATTGGAGTTCTGTATAATATATTCCTTGCCTTGGCCTGAACATTTTAAGTACCAGTTCTTTAATTAACCCAATAAGAAAGTTACACTCTGTGTGGGACAGTTCTAGAATACCAGCCAGCTTACAGTCACAGAAATACACGAAATCCTCCCCTCTCAAAGGAGTCTTCTTCTTAGAGAACTTTCTTTTTTTTCTTTTCTTTCTGATAGACCTCAGTTCTTCAGACCATTAATTAAGTAATCAATATTTACATTCTTTTCCATTAAAAAAGAACATAGTTCAGGTCACAAAATACACACTGTCTGTACAGTCAACCAAAATTACCTAAAGTGTAAGGAGAAGAAAGCCCCAACTGAGCAAGCAAAGCTAAGTTGGAACCAAGGTTTATGTTAGGACACAAACGTGTGTCGTGGAGTCCTACCCACTTGATGGAAGTGACTTTCAGATCTAGATCCCATGCAGCCAGTCAAAAGAGAAAGCAGATGTGTTATGAGATATGAATTTTATATATGATTGCATAAGTAGATGAAAATACATTAGTTACTCAAATTAGGCTGCACACTTCCCACTGATTCTTACTAACTAATAAGACCAGAGTAAAATTCTCAGGATACACATAAGAGAAGCTCAGAGACACTGACACATTGGTTCACAGTGTTAGCACCTAAGTCCTTTAGGGAAGGGCTAGAGCTTGGATGAAGTGTGATATAAACTTATGAATGGGACACTGGGTCTGACCTGGAGTGAATCCAGCCTAGGCTCTGGCTTCAGGAGCAGCAGAGCAGGTGGAATGGAATCCCGAGAAGCACATGCATCATGCTTGTTATGTTACAGCCCCGAATGTTCACTGGTACCCTAGATCCATGTAGTCACACATGGATGCCCACTTATAAAATGTATAATGTACTTCAAAAGATAGTTATGGGGATGTGCATAGCCTTTACTTAAAAAATTGAAATTGTCTACTTTTTGATGATACCATTTTCCTATTCTCTCTTCTATTTTTAGGCAAGAAATCTCAGAAAAGGTAAGTTTTTCAATGAAGAATTTCCACATGTATTTTATCTCATCTCTATATTACCTTAGGGTGCTTCCTGTTATAGTTAGAACAACAACCCCATTGTAGTTATTTATATAGGGATCTCATACAAATGGCATTTCCAGGTAAGGTAGTTGAGCACTGGCTTCCACTAAAATCTTTAAGTTTTTGACGCTAGTGGAATTAAATGAATGGACATACAAACATATCTATTAAGAAAGAATATTCCATATGATGGGAATGTTTCCTGGTAGTCTCTGAATTTTTCTTGAGGGTTAGAAGCATGCTGTTATGTTTCAACTTTTCTTGGCTTACAAGACCAACATCTAACAATTGAGAAACATTCAATTCAATGAGCATTTCCAACAACTAACCTATCTGTAACAAGGAACTGCCCAGGCACAGACCCTCAATACTTAACACAAAAGAGTGAATGACTACTACTCTAATAAGCACTGGCCTTCGGAAATGAGAAAAAGCTGTGGAGTGTGAATTCTACCCACTGCTTCCCTAAAAAAGTATTCGCTCCAATCTGTTCTCAATGCTCTAGTTCTATCGTTAGAGTAATAATATAGATTGCTGGGGAAAGACACAGACACAAGGAAGTGCCTGGCCTATCTGGCAGGAATGAAGAAAAGGAGGATGAAAAGGGGTGTCAGAGAGACAGATGAAGGAGGATGAAGAATATCTGGGAAGCCCAGATCCTAAGGAAAGACAAAAGTGGGAAGTCTCAAATGCAGTCAGAAGAACCATCACGTTTCCACTGTGTGCATTAAGGGCATCCATGGGAAGGCCACTTTCAGCACATAGAACAAGACAGAAGTCAGCTGGGGAAGGGATGAGGACAATGAGCTGGAGGCAGAGCGTGTTCTGTTTTCTTTAGAATTTGCCACAAAGAAGGGGAGAGTGGTGGGAGTGGGAACAGAGTGTTAGTGGAGTCTTCCTTCACTCCATTTTTATTACTGTAATTGTGTAGATGGAATCTAGTAAGCAAAGGGTCTCTTTGGGGGCTGACCTCCTATCTCTGTAGCAGGAAACCCACAGGATGTGAAGATTTCTTCTGTGCTCCTACCCACTGAGTGAAAGTCTGTTGGCACAATCTATCTAGTCAGAACGGTGTTCTGACCACAGCCACAGCTGCTTTCATAGCTATGGAACAAAAGCAGTTCAGTTCAGTTCAAGGATTGGGAGGCCAGCTGAAGATGCTGGCCAAAAATAGTTAGTGTATAATCAGTTATCAATTGCTTATTAACAGTTTGTTGATTTTTTTTTAATAATTACTCAAATAATAGTTGTTTATTGAACATTTTTATGTTGGAACAATACTAAGCTTTACTGAGACACTCAAAGCATCAAGTCCTTGACTCTAACCTCAGGGAAATAATTATCTAATTGGAGAGTTAAGAAAGAAATATTTAGAAGTGCAGAACAATAAAAGACAGAAATGATAATGAGTGATAAACTTTGTACTGATAAAAAAAATCATTGGTCTAAGTGATCACAGAAAATCTTACAAGAAAGGCAGAACCTGGGAGAGAATCATTAAAGGTTCAGCACAGAAAAATAGCTCAAACAATGGCATAATAAAGTGGGTCTAAAAGCAAATTTGGGGGCCAGGATTGGAACTTCCTAGAGCCCCTGGTTTACTGAGGATCTGTGCAATTGAAGTTGAAAGGAAGAGTGTCTTCCTCATACCAGCATGTCCAGAGCAGTTCACTACCAGGTATTCTAGAACCTATCAACTGATTGGCTGCCCTGTGACATCTCTCATTGATTAGCTAAGGTGACCCCAATTCATAAAATGTTAGGCTAGAAAGATGGAGGACACGACGTTAAAACTATCTTTGTGGGTATGTAAATAACTTACCTACAGGCCTTGAGCCAGTGACAGAGTTACAACAATAAAGAATAGATAAAAATAAACTTTCATCAAATATACATTCCACGTTGCATACTATTCTTAGTGTTTTAAGTCTGAAATGATTAAATAGTGCCTACAAGTCTGTGTAGATAGGGAGCATTGCTATCCCTAATTACAGTAAAGAAACAGAAGAAGGGGGAATGACCGGAGCTTAAGGGAAGTCATTGAATAAAGGGAGAAGCTGAGATTTGTAGCACCTGCATCCAGGGATAATTTGGAGAAGCTGAGATTTGCAGTGCCCGCATCCAGGGATAACGAGATCTCAAGCTCCTTGACTTCCAAGTTAAAGTTGTTAGTACCAGAGGCCCACCTCTTCCAGTAATGTGATTTATTTTCACACTAAACCATTGTGTGATAGCACTGAGGAAGGGTGGGGTGGAAGAAATAGGGTGTGTCTCTAGAACAAGCCAAGGGGAAGATGAACACTACTATCACACTAAACACCATATGATTTTTTTTTTCTGACTTAAGTTGATTCTCACAGTTCTTTGTACTCATTCCTATTAGTGTTTGGCTAATGAATGAATGACTCCTTGAGCATTTGTGGTTTTGATTCTTGCTAGCTATTTTGACTCTTCTGCAAACGGGTTCTGTTTATCACCTCATTTGGTTTCTAGTTTCTAAATTCTACCTGGGTAAAAGCTACACCCAAGATACACAGGAAGATATGATGCCAACCTCAGAGGAGGGTATGTGCGAGATTCTGCTTTCACAAACGTTTTTTATTTCTACACTGGCAAGCAAGTTTGCAGCTGTCATGGTGGTTTACCCTGCCAGTTCATCACGAGACCAGGGCCTCAGAATCTGGTTCTCCTTTTGAAAGGTGCAAACACACAGAAATGTGGTTCTCCTCCACCCTTTCCAAGAATGGCACAGTTGAAACATAGAATAAGGTGGCACCTATATTCACAAATCTAAATTTGTGACCATTTCTCTAAGTCATGTTCCACCAGAACCTAGCATTTAGAACTGACACCACCGTTTTCATGGGTTTTTGTTTTCTCTGGTCTCTCTTTTCATTTGAGCATATCACCTTCCACTCCCTCACCTCTCCACTGTAACTCAGCATGCAGTGTCCTTCAAGTGTTAGACATGGAAATCAGCAGCATTGCAGAAATATGACTAGATGTGGACCAGCAGTAGGAACATCACTGGGGAGCTTCTCAGAGAATCAAGACTTCAGGCTGAATCAGCGTCTACATTTAAAATATTTACTTGGGGTAGCAGAGAGCTGACTCAGCAGCTAAGAGTGTGCACCGCTCTTGCAGAGACTCCAAGTTCCTGGCATCTGCATTGCGTGTGGCTCACAACTGCCTGTGACTCCAACTCCAAGGACTCCGACACCCTCTTCTGGCCTCCTCAGACAACTTCACTCATGTGTGCACATACACATATACACATGCACAATTAAAAACAAAATAAATCTTTAGAACATTAATTTGGGGGTGGTAATACATAAGTGTGTAAAATGTTGCTTTACTGTCTCCTCTCCATTTGTTTTAAAATGTTCCACATCCTGTCCACAATTCCCAACTGGAAGCAATTCCTTTCTCTTCTTCTTCATGTTAGTGGCTGTTTACCTCTATCATTATTATTACCATCATCATCATCATCATCATCATCATCATCATTATTATTATTATTATGAAATTTCCTTGCCTCTCTCAGATAGAGAATATTCATCTGTGTTACTAACATTTTTATTTTTATTTTATTTTTTGCCATTTTTAAAAGCTCCGTAGTTTAATTTTATAATCTGTTGCTTCTCTTTCAGGGTGGATGATCCATACTAACTCATCCTCTGTGAAAGGAAAAGTCATGAGGTACTAAAAAACCACTGGGAAACAACTTCAAGTCCTCCCTCAAAGATTTTGCACACAGGCATCTCCCACACTGAAGATGAAATGTTTGCTTCAGTGTCTCTGGAAGGATTTCTACATGACCAGCAGTTCCTCTAACCTCCTCCCTACCTCCTCAGCCCCTTAACCCTAGCCCATAATTTTTGTTTTTGTAGCTCAGTATTTTATTATCTTTTCTGTGGAGGAACAAATAAGACTATTGAGGAAAAGGATTACTGTGGAATATAAAGATGTCTGATTTTCTCTTTCCTAACTCTCGTTTCCTATATCAATTCAGTACTGGACCTGATGCCAAGCACAGTGAAAATTTGATACATGTGTAACTGGAAACTCATACTGCTTGCACATAGTCCATAAACTATGAAAAAGTTCATTTAAAAAAAAGCTTTGCTTTCCACCTCCAAAGAATGGTGATCTATCCAAGTTGGAAAAGTCTCCTTTGCACTGTAGCTCTGCTCTCTGTGAGCAGAAGCCACTGTGGTAGTTCACATCACCTTCCCTGTCGCCTTTGCTTAGGTGGCTAACTTCCACACACAGCATTTCACAGCCACTGAACAAGTAAGAGAAAATCGTCTGCACTGACTTTTAGCTTTGAGTTTTCCCTTCTCTTTATTAGACGTCACTAGCTTCCTTGGGGTCAGTGTTCTGACGGTCACTGACTGTTAATAATGACACAATCCACTGTCCTGGAGCTGCAGGTAATACATCTTTGATATTAGGAAGATGAGATAAAACAGGTAGAAAGATTCCTGGGCTCAGGCTGGAATGACACCTTTCCCTTTCCCCAATATCTCCTACTCAGATATATGAATTCTACTCTCTAAGTTTCTCTTTTATAACTAGCTCTTTAACTTGCTCAACCCATAGGCTATCTCATTTTTTGACTTCACTCTGCAAATGTGTAACAGGATTCATTTAAATACAGCAGAATTTTTTAAACTGTTTGTCTGTTGTTTGTATATGAGAACATATGCTGGTTTTTTCCTAGATGAGATTGTATCTTTCTTGAGGGAAGAGATTGTGCCAGATCTCTGGAGTTCCTAGTTTGTTGCTTGACACTTGGTAAATTGTCGGAACACAGTCCATGAAGAAAGCTGTGTGAGAAGATTTCTGAGAGCTTGTGAGAAAACTCCGAGTAAACAAGACAAGAGACCTGGAACCTCTGCCCCTGCATAACTGGATTTGTTCTTGAAATATGCTCTCACCCTTGCCGGTGTGAACAGGAGTGGGTTTTCTTCGGATTACCCATCATTTTGCCATTATTATTTAGATGATGTTTCCAAGCGCAGGCTGTCCTCGTGACTGTATATAACTTGAACTAATGTGTCCTTGCCCTCATGACTGTGTAAGACAAAACTCATGTGACCTTGCCTAAACTCATATGACCTTGCCCTCATGACTGTATACTGCCTGAATCCTCAAACTTTGCTCATGTAACTTTGTCTAACCCTCAAGATACATATTTTCTGATGCCCTGAATAAAGATGACTTTTGTATGAGACACTAGTCCACCTCATTTTTAGTCTCCACTCTCCCAACTAGAATAGTAACAGTAAATGAATAAAATACATTCAAATAAATTAGAAAAAGTATATAAGTGCAGTGATAAGTATTCAGCTTATCAGAAATTCAGAGCCTGAATTTCTATGGGAGGACAGGACATTGTTAGAAACTGACTGGAGTTGGATGTAGCGGCACATGCCTTTAATGCATGCACTTGGGAGACAAAGACTGAGGCAGGTAGAGCTCTGTGAGCTCAAGGTCAACCTGGTCTACATAGTGAGTTCCAGGCCAGCCAGGGCTACATAGTGAGACCAAAACCAACAAACAACAAACAAATAAATAAATTCTGAGACATACATAAATAAATGAAAGAAAGGAAGAGAAAAAGAAAAGAAACTGGCTGGAAATATTTTCTTGTTTCATGACCAATGCTGTTTTTATGTACATTTTCACATCTGTGAGAGTATTTTTTTTAAATAAGGATTTTTTTCTTTCTTAAAGTCATTTAAGATTCTATCACTATTGCAAAAGACCCTTCATCCAGTGTGTCTACTAGTAGGTGTCAATCACACTCACGTGGCTTAGGGTGCACTCTACAGAGATGTATAGTACACAAAGATAGACTCAAGCGCTCACAGCCCTGCCTGAAATGCTTAGTCACTTAAAACATCGGGGACAAGGAACCAAAATGAAAGAGACTATTTCTTGGGGGGCACAATGTATAAAGATTTCAAAATGCGGTCTTCTATTCAGGATGGAAGTTTAATATGTGATTTTAAGGATTTTATTACAATGATGAGATAAATCTCAAAGACTATAGAGTTTATTACCTTGAGATTTAGTTTATTTGCCTTTAAAATAAGGAAGCCTCCCTGTTTACATCATAGGATTACTGTGATGTTGTGAAACTGCTTTGTGAACTGAAACTTTAAATTTTATTATTGAAAGAATGTTACTGCCAGCCGTATTTGGTTCTATTCTGGGTCTTTGGACTGTCCTGCCTCTGGTTCCTGACCATCCAGGCAGTGTCAGGCATGGGCTCCCTCTCGTGGCCTGGATCTCAAGTTGGAACAATCATTGATTGTCTACTCCCATAAATTCTGTACCAGCATTACCCCAGCATATCTTACAGGCAGTACAGATATTATAGGTCAGAGGTTTTGTGGCTGGATGTCCCAGTAACACTGCTAGGAGCCTTGCCTGGTTATAGAAGATGGCCAGTTCAAGCTCTGTATCTCCCATTGCTAGGAGACTTCACTACAGTCACTCTTGTAGATTCCAGGGAGTTTCCACTACACTAGGGCTCTACATCATACTCCAAATGCCCCCCAGTTCCAGTAGTCTCTCCCAGTACTGTCTCCCTCTATCCCTCTCACTCCCACCTGACTCCCCCTCCTGTTCCCATCCCCACTGGCTCCCAGTCCACTTACAAAATCTATTCTATTTCCCCTTCTCTGGGATATCCATGCATCCAAACACTATTGGCAGAAAAAAAAATCAATGAAATGATTCCTAATGATATCCTGCTATACTCATAGACAGGTGTCAGTTGTCATAACAGGAGCATCATCTAGAAACTGATGGTAGCAGATGCAGAGACCCACAGTCAAGCACTAGGCAGAGCCAGGGGAACCCCACAGAAGATGGGGAGGAAGGATTGTAGGAGCCAGAGGGGTCTAGGACACCACGAGAATGTGGCCCACAAAATCAACTAAGCAGGGCTCATAGGGCATCACACAGACCAAATAGACAAACAAGACCTTGTATGGGTCTGAGCTAGATCTTCTGCACATACCTTAGGGCTGTGTAGTTTAGTCTTCTTGTGGGACTCCCAATAATGGGAGTGGGGAGTGTCTCTGACTCTTTTGCCTGCACTTGGGACCCTTTTTCTCCTGCTGGATTTCTTGGCCCAGCCTTGATATGAGGGTTTGTGCACAGTCTTATTGTATCTTCTTAGGCCATGTTCTGTGGGTATCCCTGGGAGGCCTGCTTTTTTTTTAAGGGAAACAGAGGAAGAGTGGATCTGGGGGAGAGGGGATGTGGGGGTAGTGACTGGAAGGAGTAGAGGGAGGGGAAACTGCAGTCAGGATGCAATACATGAGGGAAGAATAAAAGTTTAAAAGAAAGAAAGAAGGAAGGAAAGGAAAGAAATGTTACTGAGCCTATTGCTATGCAGACAAATGTTACTGGCTTAAAGAAAAGCAGAGATGGAAATGGCATCACATGGCTTTAAATTTCAAACTAAAGCTCATGAAGCTTGTGCCACCATCTTTGGAAAGCGAGAGCAAGAGAGGGACAGAATCACAGCCACATCTGGAAGAGGAGCATATTGATGATTAAGGAGGGAAGAGCCATGGAAGCAGGAGGTGCAAATCATTAAATGTAATTATCCAGGCACGAAGACAGGAAGGTCCCTAGGAGGCATCCTGAAGCCTTTGTTCTCTGATTAGTGGAAGGGTGGAGACTAGGAGGGAGTCCACCAAAGCCCTCAGAAAGGAAAAACATAAAACAAAGATGCTGGTTAAATATGGCTTATGCAAATGTCCTTTTTTTTTCAAAGATCTTGTAGGAAAGTCCCTCCTTTGTTATTTTTCCCCTATATGAACTTATCTTCTTTATTCTTAATACAGGATCAAGTCAAGGATGTAGCACAAATGCCTGTAAACTCACAAAGACAGTTGGAGAAGAGTGGGAATTGGGGAAAGGCCCCAGATCTAAAATGCTCTTTAAAATGTAGTTGGTAATCAGTTTTGCCCACTCACAAGAAAACAAGTTTTTGAAGTTTCATGAACACAGTTTAGGTAGAGACACTAATACAAACTGGTCAGCCTCTGTCAGAGTGCTGGGAAGCTGTAAAAAGCTCCTGTTCTTATGTTGGATCCACATTGGTCTGTGAAGTTGGTTTCATGTAGATTTAGAGCAAGAAGGTAGCAAGTGTGTTGAATGATGGACTGACTTACACAATTGTACTACTTGCTCTAGAGTATTTCATAACCTTCTAGATAAATTGGTTCTCCTTAGAAGGCATATACCTGCATCAATAGTTGCCATAGTTTTCTATCATAGATGTGCTTATTAAACTGCAGGGTGGTACTTACATTTTAATATTTAGAAGTAATTAAGACAGATATGGGAACTCATGCATGGTCAAGCTATATTCTGACTTCCAAGTCTCTTTTCCTTCTTGCATAAGAAGGCTCTTGAGGCTGGTGGTGTGTATGAACCAGCCACAACTCAACAACTGAGCAATAACATTTGTTGAGCAATGTTCCTGATCATACTTCTATCACCAAGGATAACTGTTTTGAGAGATTTGCTCTTGCTGACAGCAATAATAAACAAATGTTTTGTGGGTTTTTCTTTTTTAAAGATTCCTCATCCTGAGACTACTTAAGGTTTCCTACACTATGCAAAACTTTCAAGGGTTTACTCATGCTTCTCATCGACAGACGATCAGAGCTTCCCTGGAGATTTACCTGTCAAAACACCCAAGAGTAACACACGACCTCTATCTCTTGATCTTTCATGCTGTAGTGGGAAGGGGGGATATCTAGAACTCCTAGTTTTGTTTTCTTTCAGTATTGGGAACTGAACACAAGGCCTTGTGTGTGATAGACAAGTGCCCTACCACTGAGCTGCATTCCTAGTCTAATTTTAATCTTAATGACTTTGTGACTTCAGGTCTCCTTCTCATGCTTTTGACGTTTACCAGCAACACTGAGCAGCATTGTAATGTCACTGTGCTGTGCAGCTGTGCAAGTTACTGAAGTCCTTTGTTCCAGCTTTCTTATCACTACATGGTGGTCAGTTTAGTCCAGCTTCATGGGTTAGTTGTGTGGATTAAATGGGTTAATGCATGCAAAGAACTTAGGAAAGTGACTGGAAAACAGTAAGCACCAGATGATAGCTGCTAATATAATAATTGTTATTATCATTCATTTCAAAGATCTGTGTTTCTGCTATCTAAGAGTAGTCTGGTCTTAAGTACATTACTTGGGCTTCTCTACTATGCTACTCAGAATCCCAGCGTAAGAGACTATGCTGATCCTCTGCTGGGAATGGTGAAAAGCAGAGAGAGATTTATTTAATGTGGCCACACTGTGAGAGGAACAAATAAATGGGGTCCAGTGACTCCCACACACCCATTTTCACACTACTGACACGAACTTTATCCTTAAACAGAGGATGTAGAGTAGAGGAAGAAGTATGAGGAATTAAGCAGATCTGGTCAAGTCTTTTGTTTGTTTGTTTGTTGTTTTTCGAGACACGGTTTCTCTGTGTAGCTTTGCGCCATTCCTGGAACTCACTTTGTAGACCAGGCTGACCTCGAACTCACAGAGATCTGCCTGCCTCTACATCCCGAGTGCTGGGATTAAAGGCATGAGCCACCAACGCCTGGCTGGTCAAGTCTTGTAAGACAATTACTTTTCTATTCTAGCATCCCATCTCATCACCACAGGTAACTGTCCATCCTGTAAGGTTTTGTTCTTCTGGAATTTGCTGTGAAATAATCCTTTTGCACACTGGGGAAAACATGTTGGTTTCATTGCTAATAAAAAATTGATTGGCAGATGGTTAGGCAGATTTTGGGGGGTAGAGAGAATGCTGTGGAGAAGGATGGAGTCAGAGGAGACACCATGAGACACAGAGTGAGCAGGTTGGAAAGTACCTACATCAGGTAAATTAGGGCAGGACATAGATGAATAGAAATGGGTTAATTTAAATTATAAGAGCTAGCTAAAAATGAGCCTAAGCTATCAATGGAGCATTTATAATTAATAATAAGCCTTTGTGTGTTTATTTGAGAGCATCTGCCAGGGAACAGAGAAACTCTGCCTACAGGGATTCAAGGTGAATTGTGAGTCCAAATGAGGAACCAAAAAGTACTAAGTGCCTAGTTTAGACTCAGGCTTATTTTCAGTGCCCAGATTCTTCACTTATAAGGTAGGATTATGAATAGATAGGTAGTGGTTAAGGCAAAGACTCATAAGTGCTCAAAGTGTGAGAACAAAAGACTGAGAATGCTCAGCTATAGGTAGAACATCTGTCTCTCTCTCTCACATACACACACACACCAAGGTGCAGAGAACATCACAGAAGAGGGTGGAAAGGATGTCAAAGCTGGGTATTGAGGAAGAATGTTGTCCTCTGAACATAACATTGCCATTGCCCTTCATGACCTCACAGCAACTGTGGTTATCCACACAAGATCAAGCCAATTACAAATTCCAACATAGAGACAGGAGAAGTTCAATGATGCCACATGCCCTGGAAGCCATGAAAATTCACCACCTAGCCTTCTGTATTGCAGAACTTGGTTGACTGACAGCCCCAGTCGCCTCCCTTCTGACACAATTCCACAGGGAGGCTCCATGTTCCTCAGGCTGCTCTCAGTCAGTGATGGAGCACAGGTACACACCAGTGCAGACCCCTCCCATGGGTGTGAGACTTGGACAATAGATGGCGTGCCTGAAGGACTCTCCATCCACCTGTTTGTAACTGGTCCAGGACTCTAAATGAGTCTGAAGTGCTCCCTCAACTTTCCTCTTTCCCATCCCCTGCCTTTGAAGGATGTTATATCTGCACTCTATTCCAAAGGCTCCTCTTGGCATCTCCTCTAGCCTTTCATAGATACTTCTCCAAAACATTTCCTAAATAATTACCCTTATAGTTCATGTATTTTGGAAAACACATTAATTAATTGTCACTGCCTCCATCCAACATTTCATTACATACTAGAGGTCTGGCCAGTGCGTTACCCAGAAGTCTCTGCTCCTTGAGCCCGTGTTTTGGACGCAGCACAGCAGTTCCCTTTCCTGGAATTCTCTGCCTGCATCTCTGTCGTCCAATCTTCGTTCGAGTTGTCGTCACCTCTACTCTTTCCAACCTTCCATCTCTGGAGCTGAGCTTTGGATCTGAAGCAAAATTTCCTGAGTCCCCCACATTTAGGCACACCCAAATTCCATGGCTGTGCTTTATACATGTTAGAGTTGAATCAAAACAACGTCCTTATCCACCCATCAGGTTTCGAAGGTCGCCCAGCCTTCTCACTCACCACTGCCCTCCATTAAAAGAGTAACAGCGTAAATGCAGCATCAGAGTTGGCTCCAAACCTTTCAGAGCCACCGTTGACTGCAAGATCATTTTAGACTTTTACCTTCTTCAGGCCCAATTCTTCCTGAAAACAACAACAACAGTTTGAAAAAAAAAAAAAAAAAAAAAAAAAAAGCTTAGCATTTAATTCTCATGGCATTCAGGAAGTTCCTTCGACTCTGACTCTGGTGATCCATTATACTTGGTTTTTTTGAAGGATCACTGGCCCAGACAGATGAGATTGGCTGGCTCACGAACAATTGTGCAGCTACAGATGACACCAAAGAATTCATTTCTGGGAGTATTTGAATGCTTTAAAGAGTTTTAGTAGAAGTTGGTGGTACTGGTGAAAACTTTGTCTCCAGGAGCAGGGTGAGAGCTAAGGCTTCTTCAGGCTTGCTTTTCTCCCAAGTGAGATACTGCTCTCAGGCTGTCTTCCTCGGGACAGGGGTGAGAGGGGCGTGGACATTTGGCAACATTCCCTGAGGTTATAGGCCACCATTTCCCCTTCCTACTGCACTGATATGCAATCTCTGGCCAAGCCCTAGCAACTCCCTAGGTTAGCTCTCCTGTGTCCTAACTTAGGATTATTTTCCATATTTCCCAAACATTTTAAGACAATGCCCGTAAGAAAGTTCTGGGGAAACCTGTCTGTTTAGGTCCTGATTCATGAACTAGGCAACAGCAGCAGAAACAAATGCACAAGGCATTTGTACAATAGGGTGAACTGGTGCAAACTGAAGATAAATTTAGCTTTTTGCTTTGTACTGCTGACAAGGAGCATGTCAGCAGACTCTGTGGCAACTTCTCATGCCAAATATCCTGCTCATCTGTTTACCTTTTGATTCATCTACTGTTCATGAAACAGACAAGGAGCTACCTGTGCCATGAAATTCCATTCTTATGTGAACACCACTGATCAAAAGGTACCAACTGTACTGAATCTAGATGCAAGGAAGAGAGAAAGCATGGAATACAGTCAGATGTCCTTTAACTCTGCAAATCTGGAAGATGTTGAATGAATAGTAAATAAGAAGAGGATACAAACACTGCACCAACTAGGTTCTCAGGAAGTTCCTTAAAATAGCCTTCATCCTTGCTCACTGGGTGTAGCAGATTTTACAGGTTAATAAACTTGGAGCCTAAACTTAGGCCTAGAGTTCATAGTTATGTCTCATTTTCCATGGTACATTAGTGACATCAGCAACAGAGCTGCATGGATTACCTGTCACTCATTCCCCAAGGCCATAGGTGAAGACAGAGGAGTGATAACGCTACAATAAGGGATTAATGGACAAGAACAGAAAAAAATCGTAGAAAAGTGGTTGAGATCCTATGGGGTTTGAAAACACAGCACAGTCTTGTAGAAAGAAAAGTAAGGTGCCTTGCATCCATTCCACCCTGAAAGCCATTTCAGAGTTCCTACTAGAGAAAATAAGCTGCAGGCTTCCTAATACTCTTATTGCTGCTTCTGTTGTTAGTACAGGAGACTCTTCTGTCGCCACAGTCTCTGAATGTAGTATGGAAGCCTGCTCAACGTGCACAGTTACACAACCACAGAGCTCAGGCAGTTCACACCTAATCTACGCAGCCGAGACTCAGTGCTGTCTTAAAAGTTGGAATGGGAGGCGGGCTGGGGGGAAGGTGAGGGGGGCGGGAGGGGGGAGAACAAGGGAATCTGTGCCTGTATGTAGAACTTAATTGTATTGCAAAATAAAAATTAAAAAAAAAAAAAGTGAACCCTCCGGCCTAGAGCCACCATCCTGGGGCTGGCCACTGTTCGTAGCGTATCTCCATTCTAGAGACTGCTGTCATCCAACCACGCTAACATAAACAGCATCCCCATAACCACAAATACTCTGCCTATGCCCAGCAGCAAGGCTGCCACATTGGCTTCCAAACATACACAATGCCCCATTTCCCCCAAACAGGTGTACCTGAATGAAAGAGAACTTGGCAAAGACCTTGTGGCTCTCATGTGGCTACCTGGCCTAACAGATGACTGGTCAGTAGCCTGTGTTTCTTGTTAAGCACTGCACAGGCACTCAGCCTGCAGCACCTTTGTCCTTTTGCCGGCATCCCAACAACCACCTAAATCCCCCTCCCTGGTTGAGAGCACACCACGAAGCTGGCCAGCCCGTAAGAAGTGTATAGCCAAACTCAGCCTGACAGCTAGTGAGTGGTTGCTGTGCTCATCTTGGGGAGTCTCCAATGGCATCATCACAAGCAAACAGGTAGTAACCAAACCAAACAAGTAGTAACCCCAGTCCTCTAGAATGCCCCCTGTACGGTTAGCTAACCTGCAATACCTACACTCCTATCTGAAATAGTCTCAGACCCAGCATCGAGATAACAGCCTCCCTGGCGGCCCTGTGGCACAGCTGGCGAGGCTTGGCCCACATGAAGGCATGTTGCATGAAAGAGAGCCCTCCACATAGCCACTGGGCTCACACCATCTCTAGGTACTTGCTGCAGCTGCATAGCCAGCCAGGCAGTGATCTTACCCCCAGGAAAATCGTACTACGCCAATTGTATCTATAGATACCCACAGTCTTGTCCACTAACACAACTGCAGAAACATTTTATAAGGAATATAGCTGAATTAGCAACAAGGCAGCGCCAACTATACACAGATTCAGAGCTGACTAACTACAACTAACCAGTATCCTAGTACACAACACAGGACTCTCCTCTTCTTATGGGGAAAATAAACCTCCCCAAATTGGAAAAGGCACCTGTTTCATTAAATGTTCAGATATCAGTGTAGGGACACAAGAAACATGAAAAAACAAACAAACAAAAACAAACAAACAAAAAATGACACCCCCAAGGAAATCTAATATTCCTATAGTGACAGACAGACACAAAGAAAGGAGATACAAAGGGTGGAATTCTGAATGATGTTTCAGTGAGAATACAGAGGAAAATTTGGTGACATCTGATAACAATTCACAATCTAAGTGAGAATTTCAACAGAGAGAGACATTACAAAGATGAATCAAACAGATATCTGGCTTGAATAACTCAATGACTAAAATAAATAAAAATCAAGTGCCACAACAGACTAGATTAAACAGAAAAAACATTCCCTACATTTAAAGGTAGGGTTTTATTTTAATTAACCTAAAGATGGAAAGCAGAAACTGTTGGGGGGCAGGGAATTCTACAGAACCCGTGAGGCACCAATGAATGGGCAAGCACTTGCATTCTGGAATTTCAGATGCAGGAAGATGAAGAAAGCCACAGAAAGAATACCTGAGGAAAGAACAGCTGTGAAGGTCCTAAGCTTTGAGAGAAACATGAACACCCAGGCCAATGAATCTCAGAGTCCTGATTAGACTCAAACCAAAGAGGCCTTCTCCAAAGTTCTGTATTTAACCAGTCAAAAGTCAAAAAGAAAGAATTCAAAAGCAGCATGGAATGGAGATCCTTACTAAGCCAACAGCAGATAGAAGTCTTGCTGCCCTAAAGAAGATAGGATAGTATATTCTGAGAACTAAAAAAAAGCAGCCGATGAAGAATGTTAGACACAGCAAAGCTATCCTTCATAAATGAAGGAGAAACAAAATCTGAAGGATTTCATTAACACTACAAAAGATTTGTATAAACTACTCAAGGGTGTAACTGCCATCATGAAAACATGCAAAAGCTTGAAACTCTCCAGTGGAGTGGATACACAAATGAGAAATAGTAAGAAATCAAAGCTTTTCACTACAGAAAACCGCCAAACCACAATGATTCACAACAAGAGAGGAAGAAAAGAGTAGCAGGTACACAAAATAACAAAACAACTAACTCCGGGACAGCGTAGGCTTTCTCCGTCAATAGTCACTTCAGTGTTAAATGGATTAAATTCCTCAATTAAAAGCCGTATTCCTCAATTAAATATAGATTTTAGCTAGGCAGTGGTGGTGCATGCCTTTAATCCCAGCATTCAGGAGGCAGAGGGGCAGGTGGAACTCTGAGTTTAAGGCCAGCCTGGTCTACAGAGCAAGTTCCAGGACATCCAGGGCTACATATAGAGAAACCCTGCCTCAAAAAGCCAAATAAACCAAAAAACAAAAACCAACCAAACAAACAAACCAAAAACCTCCCAAAACATAAATTTTTAAGATAAAAAAACCTAGAAAAGAGTTTTCTGTACAATAAGCAAAAGACCAACAGAGTAATGTCCAACACCAGATCACCCAAATGTACAAATAATAAATTACAATATCTAAAGGGAGATAGAAACTGCCATACACAATGACCAGGGACTTCAACCCTCACTTTTATCAATAGTCATATCAGCCAGGGAGAAAATTGATGAAGTTACACTGCACTATAGACAAATGAATCCAGTACATTTATAGGACATTTCACCCACTACTTGCAAGATAAACGTTCATCTCATTACCTCATGGAATTTCTTCAGAACAGATCGTGTTAGGTCATAAAACAAGTCTTTACAAATAAAAAAATTCAAAATTATAGTCAGTATCTTCTGTGACCCAAACAGGATAAAATTAGACACAATCATAATAGAAACTGAAATTTGTAATAATACAGGAAAACCAAATAATATCATTTTGAACAACCACTGGGTCATGAAGCAATTAAAAGTGAAATTTTTTTTTCTTGAAACAAGTGAACATAGAGAAACAGATAGATACAGAAAAAATTATAAGGCTTACAACAACTAATACCTATGTGAAAAGGTAGAAAAAGGATTGGGGAGATGGCTTAGCTGTTAATAATGCTTACTCTTTGTCTTTGTTAGGGTTTCTATTGCTGTGATAAAGACCATGACCAAAATTAATTTGGGATGCAGAGGGTTTATTCAGTTTATAAGTTCCACATTATGATCCGTCACTAAGGGAAGTCAGGGTAGGAACCCAAACAGGACAAGAACCTGGAGGCAGAACCAGAAACAGAGACCATGGAGGATCAGTGCTTCCTGACTTGCTCCTCATGGCTTGTTCAGCCTGCTTTCTTATAGCACCCAGGGTCAACCATCACAGGAGTGGCATTACCCACAGTGAACGGGATCCTCCCAGGTCAATCACCACTCAAGTAAATGTAGCACAGTTTTGCACACAGGCCAATCTCGTAGGGGCATTTTCATAATGTGGTTCCCTCTTCCCAAATGACTCTAATTTGTATCAAGTTGACATAAAATGAACAGGACGTTGCTCTTACAGAAGACTTAGGTTCAGTTCCCAGTACCCATATCAGACAGCTGGCAACCACTTATAACTCAAATACTACAGGATATAACACCCTTTCCTGGCCTCCATGGGCACCTACATGCACATGGAACACTTGAACTTGTGAAGGCACACACACATATAAAGAAATAAAAACACATCTTTAAAAAAAGAAGTAAGAAGTTAAAGTAAACAAATACTAAAGTACAAACAACTAGAAAACCTCTAACAAAATTAAGATAACCAAACCGACAAACCTCTAGCTAGAGTAAGAAAACCAAGAGAAGCTTCAAAAAATAAAAATCAGGGATGACAAAGAAGTGTTACAAATGTCATTACAGAAATAGAAAAGATGATCCAGGACCAGTATGAGAACTGTGTGCCCCAAACCTGACCAACATTGAAAAAAAGGATAAGTTCCTGGACGTGTATGACATACCATAGCTGAGCCATGAAGGAGTAGAAACCACAACAGACCAATAAGGAGCCATGAAATTCAGTCAACAATAAAACTGTTTCTCAACCAAGAAGCCTGCATGACTTAGAATCTAACATTTTCAAGAAAGTCCAATACTGTTTCTTTTTCTCAAAATTAATTTTGAGAAAGATTTTTTGTCTTAATTCTGTAAGACCAGCATCACTAAGATATAAAATCCAAGCAATTAAATAACTAAAAATAAAATAAAATAAAGCATAGGCCAGTTTTTATGACTATTGATATGAAAATCCTTGACTAGCAAACTGAATATAATAATAAAGCAATAGATTAAATACCATAATCAAATGGTATTTATCATAAAAATAAAAGATGGTTTAATATATGCAAATCAATACATGTCATACATCATTGTCATAGCTATCTTTGTCAAGTTGACATGAACCTATACATACCGAGGAAAGAGGTGATCCCAGTTGAGGAATCGCCTCCATCAGATTGGCCTGTGGGCATATCTTTGAGGCATTTTCATGATTTCTGACTAATGTTGGAGGGCCCAGCCTACTGTATACTATACCATCCCTGGGCCTGACAGCCTGGGTTATAGAAGAAAGGTAGCTGAGCAAACCAGTAAGTAGTGTTCCTCCATGGTTCCTGCCTCTCTCATTTGAGTACTGCTCTGATTTCCTTCAAGGGTGGACTTTTTTGGGAACAAATAAGCCAAATCAACATTTTCATCAATAAACACTTGCTTTTGGTCATACTGTTTATTAAAGTAACATAAAGCAAACTAAAACAATCATATTCATACAATAAAATGTCTAACATATAAATATTCCAATGGATACACTGAAAGCTTCCAATAAAATTAGACACCCTTTAATGATACAAATTTTCACAACTTTTCAAAATTTGCACAATTTGTTAAATCCATATATGGCAAACTACATTGTAAGGATGAATTATCTCTTGCCAAAGTACTTACCAGGCTAGACTCTGTTTAACTTCCAGGATCAAAAGACATCAGGAATGTTCAGAATAGAATATTCATAAACTGAAAACTTGGGCATCATCTCTATTTTATAGATGGGAAATTTGGGGCTAAGAAAAGTTCAGTAACTCACCCCCACTCCATATATCCACCCCCAATGTTAGTAATTGAGGACAAATTAATACAGTCTTGAAACATGTTTGATTTCATATTGTGAGCTTTTCCTCACTATATTGTCAATCTCACATAGTGGCAGCAGTAAACGGGTATTTCTCCAGCCAATAAGTAGTTACTAAATTTTATTAATACTCCACAAATTCTTCAGTACAGTGTGTAGCAGAGTGAGGATGCCATAGAGAACAAGACTGATATGGTCCCTGCATGTATTTAGTGGGAAAAAAAATCAAAACATTCAGCAAACAAGACAACAGCTAATATGTTTGATTTGGTATGTGGCAGACATTGCTCTCTGTGTTCTACATCGTCTAATTCTCATGTCAGTTTTGTGAAATAATTATTTTAATCTCTATTATCCTACAAATGAAGACAAAACTGACAAGAGAAGCTCGCTCAGGTTTGCAAGGCTGGCTAAAGAAAGGTCTGAGATTAAAATTCAGGTCATGACTGTTTCCAGGTTTTGTATGACCGTCATAAACATGATTGTTTATTGACTGCCATGATATATCCTATAAAGAAAAGTCATTGTGTGAAATTAAAAAATATAAAAATATTCAATTTTATTCAAAAAGCGTTACTCTCATTTTTATTAACTGTCTTTGTATTTACACACAGAAAAAAATTATGATGTATATGTATATACATAAGTGTAGACTATCTGTGTATATGTACTTGTACATATATTAAAAATTTAAACATTCTTATCTATGAGTGATAGAATTTCAAAATATTCAAATTTTTTTCTTTTCCATTTTAACATTAACTGTTTTTGTTGTTATTTGTTTTCTGAGGCAAGGTTTTGCTAAGTAGCCCAGGCTATCCTTGAACTCACTTTGTGGCTTAGGTCAGCTTTGAACCATGATCCCTGACTCTTGAGTGCTAGGAATACAAACATGAGCCACACATAGATAAATTCAAATTCTTAAAACAAAAATGACATACTGACAATTCTAAAAAGGATTATTTTGTTACAGAAAAAATGCCACATGTACTTCTAAAAATAATGCTTTCATTATAGAACAATACCACATATACTATTGAAACAAGATTTTTATTAAAAATACATCTTTTAAGTGAGTTTGAGAAGAAAAAAGAGTGATGCCTGAAAGGATAAAAAAAAAAGATAATATACTGTTTCATGAGATTTACCTCTGTGTTGAAATCGCACAAAAATATAACTAGTTTAGTGAGGTGTCTGAGTTAAATATTGAATAAATATTTTTTCACTCAGAACATCTTGTAATAAATACTGACACATCCATTTTCATACTGCACTATTCACAGTAGCCAGGAACTGAAACCAGCCCAGATGCCAATTAACAGAACAGAACAGATAAGTAAACTGTGGCACATGGACCCAACAGTTTTATGCAGCCATAAAAAAAAAAAAAATGAGACACTATTTTCTGGAAGAAAAAAAAAGTGGCTACAGCTGGAAATTATTCTAGTCAGACTAGACATGCATGCAGGTTACGAAACTAGAAAGGAATTGTGAGATGAGAGGGAGGGACCTTAAGGAAGGTGGACAGAGGAGGTCATGAAATACATACAATTAGGAAGCAGAAGAGGGAGCGCCAGCTGTGTGAAGAAAGGGAACCAGCTGGAAGGAGGAGGAGAGTCGGGGAGGGGATGCAGGGGAACACTCTGACCGCACGAACGTGTACGAGGACGGCACAGTGAAACCCACTGCTCCGCCTGTGTGATAGATAACTCATTCCATTTTAATTATTTACTCCCTTGCTAATTTATTTTGCATGTTTCTGCATGTGTGCAGGTATGCGTGGAGGCCAGAGGGAAACTTTTTAACAGTTGGTTCTCTCCTTCTACCATGTGGGTCCCTGGGATCAAACTCCAGCTTAGTGTAAAATGATGTTTGGGTGTCAAGCTGGCAAGTTTGATGGTTTATAATGATTGTCAGTTTGACAGGACGTAGGACCACCTTGGAGAGAAATCTCTGGAAACGTCTGTGGGGATTTTCTACAGTAGGTTAACAGGTTAACGGGGGTGGGAAGTCTCATTCTGACTGTCAAACCTAATAAAAGAACAAAGGCAGCACTACTGTTCATCTCCAAACTCTTAGCATCACGATGTGCATGCCGTGGTGGTTGACTATTCCCTCGAACTGTGAGCCCAGAGAGGAGAAAACCTTCCTTCAGGAAGTGCATAACTGTGCATAAAGCAACTAATACAGTATGATAACCTAAAATTTAATACTTTAAAATGTTTTTATGTATTTATTTTACATCCCGACCACAGCCTCCCCTTCCTCCTCTCCTCTCACTTCCTCCCCCTCTCCCCTCCAACCCACCCCTCCTCCATGTTCGCTCAGAAAGGGGCAGGCCTCTCCTGTGAGTCAGCAAAGCATGGCCTATCAAGCTGCCATAAAGCCAAGCACCTCCCCCTGTAGTCAGTCCGGGCAAGGCACTCTAGCATGAAGAATATGTTCCCAAGAGCCAAAGCACCAGGGACAGCCCCTGCTCCTATTATCAGGAGTTCCACAAATAGACCAGCTATACATCTGTCTCATATATACAGAGGGCCTAGGTCAGTCCCATGCAGGCTCCCTGACTGTTGGTTCAAACTCTGTGGGTTCCCATGGACCAGGCTAGCTGTTTCTGTGGGTTTTCCTGTTATGTACCACACACACACACACACCCGTCCTACGCTCCCTCTTCTCTTTCCTCAGCATGAATCCCCAAGGTTGGCCCAATGTTTAGCTGTGGGTCTCTGAGTCTGTCTCTGTCAGTCACTGGAGGAAGGTTCCAGTGACGCTGACAACCGGGGTAGTCACCAATCACAAGGGATGACCACTTCAGGCTATGTATTCACTGCTGCCAGGAGTCTTAGCTGAGGCCATCCTTGTAGACTCACGAGTTTCCCTTGTATCAGGCTTCTACCCAAAACCGTAAAGCCCCCCTTTTCAGTCATCTCTCTCAGTACTCTCCCCCTCCACCACCCCTGCAACCAGATCCCTCAAGTTCCCATCTCCACCCATCCTCAGTCCACCCAGGATATCTCTATTTCCCCTTTCCGAGGTAGAGCCATGTGTCCACTCTTATGCCCTCCTTGTTATCTAGCCTCTCTGGGTCTGTGGATTGTAGGTTGGTTATTCTTTACTTTACAGCTAATATCCACTTACAAGTGAGTACATACCATGTTTGTCTTCCTGGGTCTAGGTTATCTCATTAGGGAGGATTTTTTCTAGTTCCATCCATTTGCCTTCAAATTTCCAGACGTCATTGTTTTTGACAGCTGAGTAATACTCCACTGTGTAAATGTGCCACATTTTCTTCATTCATTCCTCAGTTGAGGAGCATCTGGGTTCTTTCCAGAATCTGGCTATTACAAATAAAGCTGCTATGAAAACAGTTGAGCAAGTGTCCTTATGGTATGATTGAGCATCCTTTGGGTATATGCCCAAGAGTGGTATTGTTGGGTCTTGAGGTAGACTGTATACCAATCTTGATCTTTTGGGCCACCAACCAGCTCCCAAATCATGACACAAAGACTTATTATTAGTTTTGAATGCTCAGTCTAGCTTAGGCTTATTTCTGGCTAGCTCTTTTAACTTAAATTAATTAATTAATTTTAACTTAAATTGACCTGCTTAATTAACCTCAGGGCTTATTACCTTTCTTACCTCTGTATATCTTACTTTCACTGTTTCCTATGTCTGGCTGGCATCTGGCTGGCTTTTTGTCCTGGGTGTGTCCCTTGTTCTCTCCTCCTTCTTCTCTCATTCTTCCTCTTCTGCTCCCTCTCTCCTTTTTATTCCTATTTATTCTCTCTACCCACCAACCTCCCCTATCCCTTCTCCTGCCTAGCTATTGACCATTCAGCTCTTTATTAGACCAAATCAGATGCCTTAGGCAAACAAGGTGAAACAAATGCAACACATCTTTACATAATTAATTTATATAATTAAATAAATGCAGCATGTGTTTCTATGCCAATATCATGCTGTTTTTATTACTATAGCTCTGTAATAGAGCTTGAGATCAGGGATGGTGATACCTCCAGAAGTTCTTTTATTATACAGCATTGTTTTAGCTGTCCTGGGTTTTTTTTTCCCTATGAAGTTGAGTATTGTTCTTTCAAGGTTTGTAAAGAATTGTGTTTTATTTTTATGGGGATTACATTAAATCTGTAGATTGCTTTTGGTAAGATTGCCATTTTTACTAGGTTAATCCTTCTGATCCATGGAGCATGGGAGGTCTTTCCATCTTCTGATATCTTCTCCAATTTCTTTCTTCAAAGGCTTGAAGTTCTTGTCATACAGGTCTTTCACTTGCTTGGTTAGAATGAATTTTACATTGTTTGTGGCTATTGTGAAGGGTGTTGTTTCCCTGATTTCTTTCTCAGTCCTTATATTATTTATATATAAGAGGGCTACTGATTTTTTTGAGTTAATCTTGTATCCAGCTACTTCACTAAAGGTGTTTATCAGCTGTAGGAGTTCCCTGGTAGAATTTTTGGGGTCACTTGTGTATACTATCATGCCAACTGCAAAGAAAAATACTTTGATTTCTTCTTTTCCAATTTGTATCACCTTGATCTCATTTTGTTGTCTTATTGCTCTAACTAGAACTTCAAGTACTATATTGAATAGATATAAGAGAGTGGACAACCTTGTGTTGTTCCTGATTTTAGTGGAATTGCATTGAGTTTCTCTCCATTTAATTTGATGTTGGCTGTCCACTTGCTGTATATTGCTTTTATTATATAGGTTTGTTCCTTATATCCCTGATCTCTCAAGATTTTTGCCATGAGGGGTGTTAGATTTTGTCAAAGACTTTTTCCAGCATCTAATGTGATCATATAGCTTTTTTTCTTTCAGCTTGTTTATATGGTGGATTATATTGGCAGATTTTCATATGTTGAACCATCCTTGCATCTCTGGGATGAAGCCCACTTGATCATGAATGATCTTTTTGTTTTGTTTTGTTTTACTTTTTTGAGACAGGGTTTCTCTGTGTAGTTTTAGTGCCTGTCCTGGATCTCGCTCTGTAGACCAGGATGGTCTCAAACTCACAGAGATCCGCCTGGCTCAGCCTCCTGAGTTCTGGGATTAAAGGCATGCACCACCACCACCTGGATGGATGATCTTTTTGATATGTTCTTAGATTCAGTAGTATTTGTTTAGCTTAGTTGTCTTTCTTTGTTGAGTCTTTGTGTGGTTTGGGTATCAGGGTAACTACGGCCTCATACAAAGAATTTGGCAATGTTTCTTAAGTTTCTATTTTATGGAACAGTTTGAGGAGTAATGATATTACCTCTTCTTCGAAAGTCTGGTAGAATTCTGTGTTGAAACCATCTTGGCCTGGGTTTTTCTTGGTTGGGAGACTTTCAATGACTGCTTCTATTTACTTGGACATTATAGGTCTGTTTAAATTGCTTATCTCATCTTGGTTTAGTTTTGATATGATAAGAGAATTTTCCATTTCTTTTAGATTTTCCAATTTTGTGGAGTATGATCTAATATTGTCTGGATTTCCTCAGTGTCTGTTGTTATGTCTCCCTTTTTCTTCCAATTTTGTTAATTTTGGTGTTCTTTCTCTGCCTTTTGTTTGGCTAAGGGTTTGTCTATCTGGTTGATTTTCTCAAAAAAATAAAAACAAAAAAACCCCCCAACTCTTCATTTCATTGATTCTTTGTATTGTTCTCTTTGTTTCTATTTTGTTGATTTCAGCCCTCAATTTAATTATTTCCTGGTGTCTACTCCTCCTGGATGAGTTTGCTTCTTCTTGTTCTAGAGCTTTCAGGTGTGCTGTTAAGTTGCTAGTGTGAGATTTCTCCAACTTCTTTATGTAGGCCTTTAGTGCTACAAGCTTTCCTAGTACTGCTTTCATAGTGTCCCATAAGTTTGAGTATGTTGTACATTGATTTTCATTGATACATTGAAGGAGTAGTTGTTCAATTTAGAGCTCCCAGGACCTCTGGGAAAATGATCAGTTTGAAGCTGTGATTTCTATAGCTACCAGAGATCCTCAGCAGAGGCAAAAATATCATTCACAGCCTTCATAGATGACAGGGGTAGTCTGTATCCAGGCCCCTTTTAGGGACCAGATCTGCAGCCGGAAGTACTCATGTACCAAGTATGAAGGAGGATCTGAGAACTCTCAGGTAGGCAGCTAAACCGCTCATGCCTGACAGTGTCAGTCAGTTAAAAACATCAAGCTCTCACTAGATGTTAGACTCTAATATTGTTCTTTAAAAAGTTCTAACTAACAATGTGTTTCTTCCAGTCAAATACCCTTAGGAGTGGGTCTTCCTCTCTTTCTCACACACACAAAAGGCACAATGCTTGGACTCCATAACAATACCATAACATACAGAGGATCTTACTCAACAAACTCACATTCTGAATTTATTCACCCTGAACTTCTCCTGGAATTTGTCCATTCTTAACATGACCTAAGGATTCTTTTCTGAAAATGGCCAGAATGCTGATGTCTCTTAACTAATCTTTCTGGCATTGTGAGAAACCACTATTTGATCTTCTTAGAAGTATAATGCACATATGAAAACAGGTGTATAACAAGTGTATAGTATCTGATAAAATCTTACTACCTAAACATGCTCCTATGACCAGCATCTAGTCGAGAACCAGATCAGTACCACATTCCTCTTCCAGTGTCTACCAGCATTATGGATTGGTCCTCCTTGTCTCTGATCTGTGTGTATCGCTGTCTTTCAGAATGTCTTGATTTCGTGGCCTGATTTATTCTTTTATGAGATTCTTCCATTTTTGTTGACTAGATGGGGGATCACCATCTTTGCTATATGTGTTAGACTTTTTAAAATTAGATACTCATTTTCAACACTCATAGTTTAAAAGTAACATTCACTAATGTTAAGACTTTCTTTTCCCAACCTAACCCTCATGACAAAGTGGAATTTCCTAAAAGACTTCAGCAAGGAAACTTAGTGTAGAGAGGAAGATTTTGGATTCCGGTTAATTCTTGTTTATCTAGCTTTGTCACAATGGGAGGCATTCACAAGGGAAGCACAATGCTGCCTGGGAAAGGCCACTGTGCCTGATCATCCAAGTTGATCCTCAACAGCATCTGACTTCCCGATTAATTCCCTGGATGCTTGAAGACAGGAAAGGATGCTGCTGCCCGGATATTCCTGCCCTGGTGTCCAAACCAAAGCTCTGACCAGCCTGATTGTTATGTGGTTTCAATTGGTCTGTGGTGATCCCTACTCCCTTTTTTTCTAGCACAACTTTGATCTCATCTTTTTCACTGAAAGCTGCAATTATGGTCCTCTTCTTCATTCATATATAGACTATACCTCAAGGTGATTTAACTCAGTGGTTGGCAATTTTTTCCCTGGCACTAACCGCCACCGTTGGTATGTAGAGAAGTGATGTTAATTTAATTTTCCTAGTCCATTCCCTGACTCTTTGTGTGTAATAATTCAAAATTAACTATCTCCAGGACAGCCAAGGCTGCGCAAAGAAATCTTGTCTCAAAACAAAACAAAAACAGAAACAAACTAACCAGCCAAATTAACTATTTTCAAAGGAAAGGAACATAAACTGTTCAACCTAGTTACATCAAGGACCTTTGTGTAGACATGAGTCTTCAGTAGGCAATGGAAAACAATTAGTTGTCCCACACCAAACACTGGGGTCTGAAAGTACCATCATTATCTTTCATAAATGAGTATGGGGGTGGGAGGAGCCAAAATGATGTCCCTTCCCTCTGTGTCCTCCTTGACCCAGGGTATTCATGGCGACAATGAGAAATTCAGCTCACCTCATACTTCAGAATATTAGTTGTCTTCTCTCTCTTCTGGATTTCTTGGTATCTTTATACTATTTATAAGATATTTGTTTGATAAATTTGCCTTAAAGGAAGCAGATATTCAACAATAATGATAATATTACAATGTCTATCTCTTCTAGTGATGGTAAAATTGTAACAAAGGATCCTAAGTGTCTCCATCCAAATAAATATTGACTTTATAGGTTGGAATATAAGTTAAAAGGGTCATTATTTTATGGAGCTTTTGCTATGTGCCAGGTACTACATTAAACTAGAAACACATTATCTTGTCCATTATTCTCATCTTATAGAGAGAGCTAGAGCTTCAGTAACTTGTTCAAACTCATTTGAGGAGTACATGGCAGAATTGTAATTCCATTAGGGACAAATAAGTCTGTCAAGTTCTAAATCATTACAGTATATAGACTCTTCTTCCACTGACCATTTCCTTTTCTATATTAACTACTCTGCTTTTTACTATTTATAGCCTTTTCTTCTTATGCTTATATTTCATCAAATTGTATATCTCTCAAAACTGCTTCTAATGCCATATTCTTCCATCTCATTGAGAACAGTGAATAGACAGTTATATATAAAATATTTCATCTCCTGTAAGGCAACTAACTTGCTGACCCTTCAATTTTACTATCTGTGAAATGTCAGTTATACAGTATGTAATCAGTATGTCACACTAACAATCGCTTATTTTAAGTAGGTTGCTCTCACTAGTGTGGCTTATGTCCTCATGGACTGTCACTTCCTGTCATGCTCATTGCTATAGCTCATGATGATACAGAGACTGGCAAGAACTGGATGCTCAATAAACATTTATTAATTTAATAAAACACTTCTCTGATATTTGGTGTGGAGTATTTTTCCTGTATTTACTTTCCATTTCTGTATCTTCTTTGATGAAGTGTTTGTTAAGATCTTTAATGCGATTTAGCTGAGATTTTAAATTTTTTCTTATTGTTAAAGTTTAATAGTTGTTTGTATGTTTGGCTTGTCTTCTTGTACTCTTGATACTCCAGACTCTTTATAGTTACATTTTGTGAAGTCTATGTCTAAATCCTTTGCCTTTCTCTTGATGGTATATAAATATCCAATTGTTCCAGAAACTGGAACAACTGTTTTCTTTAAAATTTTTATTTGAGGACGAGAGACAGAGACAGAGACAGAGACAGAGAGACAGAGAGACAGAGAGAGAGACAGAGACAGAGAGTAACAGAGAGAGTGACAGAGAGAGAGAGACAGAGAGACACAGAGAGAGAGAGAGAGAGAGAGAGAGAGAGAGAGAGAGAGAGAGAGAGAGAGAGAGAGAGAGAGAGAGAGCAGTTTGTAGGAGACACTTCTGTTCTTCCATCTTGTGAGTACCAGAGATTAAAGTCCGATTGTGACACTTGGTGCCAGGCACCTTGATGCACTGAGCCATTTCACAACCATGTCACCGTGTCTTGAGAACACTGTCTTTGCTTCCATTTATCATTCTTGTTCCCTTGCTAGAAATCACACAGCTGTGTTTATGGGGTCTATTTCTGGGTCTGCTTTACTGATCTAGTCTTTTCTCTCACTAGTACTGACTTCACTAATTTAGAATTCAGTAAGTCCGAAAATCCGGTAGTGTCTGTATCCCAATTTTGATCTTCTCCTTGCTGGCTATTTCCATCCAGTTGAAGTCTTTTGGGATGCAACAATAAAATACCTTATAATAATTGGATTATACGCGGTAGAAATGTATATCTTAAATTGAGACTGAGAAGGCCAAGATGAAGGTACTAAAATTGTTGGGGTCTAGTGAGAGCCCACTTCCTGGTTTATAGATGGCATCTTCATATGGGGGAAGGTGATCTAGCTCTCCCAACTATCTTAGTAAAAGCGTTAATTCCTTCCATAAGGGCAAAGGTCTCATCACTTAATCTCCTCCCTATGAGGAGATTAATTATCATTATTTTTAGGAATTAGGTTTCAACAAATAAATTTAGGGAGATACAAAAATTCAGACCATGCCTCTCTATATACTATTGTGTCAACTGTCAGTAACTACAAAATATAGAAAAACTGAAATCACATCCTGCACCCTATCTAACCACAAAAGAATAAATCTGGATAGCAAAAATAGAAACTACATAGAATCATGGAGAATAAGCAACATACTATTGAATGATAATGAGTTACAAAAGAAATCAAGAAAGAAATTGCTTCCAAATTTTAATCTCTGCTTTTAAGACTGTTTTCGTAAAGCTTATTATTAGCTCTAAAATTTTAAAGTTTAATTTAATAACAATGAAAATAACACAAAGTCTAGCCATAGGAAAAGAGAGTTTATTAAGCAGAGTTTAAGCACAAACAAGTAAGTCACCAAATACAAATCTCCAATACTGCCTTTCCTGCCTCCTTCGTGTTCAAAGAAAAACAAGTCCCCAGGGAACTATTATTCTTCTTGGTAGGAAAATTCCCTGTTATCAGGAGCCAGGATCATAGAATTATTTGAGGATTTAAAAAATGGACTTAATTTGATTACTTCCAGCTAAATAGTTATATGCTTGCTACTTTGCCATTTATTTATTTTTTAATAATCTCTTGTTTAATGTTACGGTTGGAGTTTGTGTATACAGTATCCATTTTGATGAGCCAGATATTTACAAACAAATGAAATAACTTTTAGTTAGCTATAACAAATTTCGAACATAGCTCAAAACTATATCTACCTGCAAGGCTCACCCAAGGACGCTGGGGCTAGTGAGAGGCGCACCCAAAGTCACCTTTGTTCCATTCTCTTTGCATCTGAGAAACTGGTACTTTCATAAGTAAGAATGCACATGACATCAGCTTTCTCTTCTTAGCCCCGATTTCAGGGCAGATAGAGATACTGTTCAAAAGGCCATTGAACACACACACACACACACACACACACACACACACACACACACATACACACATCTTCCAGAGAATTTGGAAAGAATCAGGTATATCTTCAGTTCTATTACACTTTTCCTTCAAATGAAAAAGTGTGTAATTTGTCGGATTCATACTTCATGTGTGTCAGGAAGAAGAGAACATGGGTACTGGCTCTTGAATGATAAACGTTCATGAAATTTTCTTTCTTTCTTTTTTTTAATTTATTTATTTTTATTTCACGTACATTGGTGTTGTGTCATGGGTGTTGAGTCTCAGGAACTGGAGTTACATATAGTTGTGAGATGCCATGTGGGTGCTGGGAATTGAACCAGGGTCCTCTGGAAGAGCAGTCAGTGCTCTTAACCACTAAGCCATCTCTCCAGTCCCTCATGAAATTTTCTTTAGCACACAAACTATGTGCTAAATGATTCATGGAGAAGAGGTTAATTCCATTAGAATAGTGAAATCGTGGTTGGTATAGGGAGAGAAACTTATACTGAATAAATGTTACATTGCAAGAAGGACTCTCTCAGGGACAGTGAACTTCATACAACTTGCATTGACTTTTGGCAAGAAAGGTACAGACCAGACGCTGTACAGATGACTAAGACATGGTTTCTGCATCAGAGAATTTCCCGTCTACTATGGGAGGTAAATGATCGGGCTCAATGTGGATGTATGCCAACAGGGCACTTGCAACCCACATGAAAAGTCATGTTCACAGCATCTTGCTGTCCTTATAAAGCCTGCTCCAGTCTACAAGGAAACTTATCCATGGATCCCTGTCTCCACTTCAGGCTATGCAGCAAAGGTTATTCATAGAAGCCTAGCAGATGTTAATGAAAAGGGGAAAATATTTATCAAACTGAGAAGTATTCACTGTAGTTGAAAACAACATAGAAAGTGTATCTGCAGGTGCATGTGAGGGCATACAATGTACTTTTCTCCTGTAATTCTCTCCTGCCCCATCTGAAGCTGTTCTCAACAGCACTGTGAGGCGAAGGACCAAGGCTTTATCCTAAGAGCCTTTAGGGGATTTTCAAGTTGTGAACCACAACAAAGTCTTTTGCCAGTTTTTAAATTTGGTTATTCATTTTTCTGCCGCTAAGTTATGTGAGCTCCTGATTCATTTGTATGTTAAACCCAAATATTAAATCCAAATATGTGCTTTTCAAGTATTTCTCCCAATTCATAGATTATCTTTCCACGTTGCTGATTACCCCCTTAGATGGACAGAAACGTCTTCAATTGGTGCCTCTCCATTTGCCTAGTTTTGCTTCTTGGGCCCGAGACACAGATCATATCCAAAAACTCATTGCTGGGGTCTTCCCCCTACAGTCTCTTTTAGGAATTTTAGAGTTTCAAATCTTGCCTTTGGGCCTCACCCATTTTGAATTGATTTCTAAACAAAAATTTTAAGGGGAAGAACATTCTTCAACCACTAGAGATGTCTCTGAATGCTGAATTAGTATTTTTAATTCTGATTTGGCTGCCACAAGTCTAGAATCCTATAGGAGAAACAGGCCCAGAGAAGAGACAAACAATAACTGAATCATTAAGTGATTTTTGCTAGATAATTTCCTTTTTTAGTGAATTCCAGACCAACTAGAACTACATAGTAAAAAAAAAAAACTTTCCTCAAAAAAGAAATTCTTTTTTTCTTTTCATTTTATTTTATATACATGGACATTTTGCCTTCACGCATGTCTGTTCACATCATGCTTGTAGTGCCCAAAGAGGCCAGAGAAGGTGTTGGATCACTTAGGTCTGGAATTACAGACAATTGTGTGCCACCGTGTAGGTTCTGGAAAGTGAACCCAGGTCCTCTGGAAGAACAGCCAATGCTCTTAATCACTGAGTCGTCTTTCTAATATCCTAAAAAAGAAAAAATAAAGAAATTCAATGTAAACACATGTATTGCAAAAATATGAAATCTATGTTTCCCTTCTGAGTCATAACTCTAAGGAAGTGAATGGCTGCAGAGAGCTGATAGCTGATGTAATCGTCTTTAGAGTAACATTCCCCTGCATGCAGCAGCAGAAAGCAAATCACATTACACACTGTATGTTTTATGTTACCTGTTCTTTAATCTTTACTACAGCTAATAATGGGAAATGGTAGAAATTAACTAAAAGTTGTGGGCAGCTTAGAACCAAATATTCCTCATTTTGATGACTGTATAGAGCCTTAGAAATTTGCCAGTTTTACTTCCCATCCCACCTAACCTTCTCCCCTCAGACATGAAGCTCTTTTGATGTGTTCTTTGTATTTCCAGATAAAATACACACTCCCCAACAAACTAAGCCAAACCTTTGTATTCAAGGTTATTTCGTCCTGGGAGGCTGAGTTACATAGAAGACCTTGTCCTGAGATAGGGTTCACATTTCTTGGCATGGATGTGAGAAGTAGCTCAATTCAATCTCACTCCTGTTTAGTCTGGAATTGCTAGAGATTTCTAGCATACATAAGTACCCTCATAAGATTAAAGGATCAAAGGGCTTCTCTCCTCAGAAAGCACTTTGTAATGAGCTTAAAGAAAAATTTCACTTTCTAATCAACTGTAGTGATATTGTAGATGGAGTCCAATCTTCCCGCTTAAGAACTGTGTCGTGTTAAAATACTTAATCTTCCAACCCTCAATTTCCTTTCTAGTAAAATCCATGTCAAAATACTTTTGTATTCTGTAGATAGACAAGTACTGCAGAAAATACCTGTCACATAAATTTGTTGTAAGGATTGAGACAGCATTAAAAATGCTTAGTGTAGGTTCTGGCCCAAGAATAAAGGCTCAATATTGGTAGATCATAAATATAATATTTCTGTTTCACTTTCTTTTTTAAAATATTTTATTTTATTTTATTTTACAATACAATTCAGTTCTACATATCAGCCATGGATTCCTTTGTTCTCCCCCGTCCCGCCCCCTCCCCTCCCCCCAGCCTACCCCCTACCCAGAATATATAAGGAACTCAAGAAATTAGACATCAAAATGCCCAACAGTCCAATTAAGAAATGGGCTATAGAACTAAACAGAGAATTCTCAACAGAGGAAACTCAAATGGCTGAAAGACATTTAAGGAATTGCTCAACATCCCTAATTATCAGGGAAATGCAAATCAAAATGACTCTGAGATACCAACCTTATGCCTGTCAGAATGGCTAAGATCAAAAACACTGAAGACACCTTATGCTGGAGAGGATGTGGAGCTAGGGGAACTCTCCTCCACTGCTGGTGGGAATGCAAGCTTGTACAACCACTTTGGAAATCAATATGGCGCTTTCTTAGAAAATTGGGAATCAATCTCCCCCAAGATCCAGCTATACCATTCTTGGGCATATACCCAAGGAATGCCCAATCATACCACAAGAGCACTTTCTCAGCTATGTTCATATCAGCATTGTTTGTAATAGCCAGAACCTAGAAACAACCTAGATGCCCTTCAACTGAAGAATGGATAAATAAAATGTGGTACATATACACAATGGAATACTACTCAGCAGAGAAAAACAATGACATCATGAGGTTTGCAGGCAAATGGATGGATCTAGAAAAAATCATCCTGAGTGAGGTAACCCAGACTCAGAAAGACAAACATGGCATGTACTCACTCATAGGAGGATACTAGATGTGGAACAAGAATGACTGGACTGCTACTCACATCACCAGGGAGGCTACCTGGAAAACAGGACCCCAAGAAAGACACGGGGATCACCTAATGATGGAGAAATGGATGACATCTACATGAACAATCTGGACATGAGTGGGGGTAATGAAGGGTGAGAGTCTAGGGAAAGAGAGCTTGGGGGAGCGGGAGATCCCAGCTGGATCAACAACAGAGAGGGAGAACAAGGAATAGGAGACCATGGTAAATGAAGACCACATGAGAATAGGAAGAAACAAAGTGCTAGAGAGACCCACAGAAATCCACAAAGATACCCCCACAATAGACTGCTGGCAATGGTTGAGAGACAGCCCGAACTGACCTACTCTGGTGATGGGATGGCCAAACACCCTAATGGTCGTGCTAGAAACCCCATCCAATGACTGAGGGAACTAGATGCAGAGATCCACGGCTAGGCCCCGGGTGGGGCTCTGGGAGTCCAATTAGCGAGAAAGAGGAGGGTTTGTATGAGCAAGAATGGTTGAGACCAAGGTTGGATAAAGCACAGGGACAAATAGCCAAACAAATGGAAACACATGAACTATGAACCAATGACTGAGGGGCCCCCAACTGGATCAGGCCCTCTGAATGGGTGAGATAGTCGATTGGCCTGATCTGTTTGGGAGGCATCCAGGCAGTGGGACTGGGTCCTGTGCTCATTGCATGAGTCGGCTGTTTGAAACCTGGGGCTGTTTCACTTTCTTGATAGCTTCAGCCTACTCACAATGTTCATTTGTAAACAGGTCACTCACTTCAACAAATTCTACTGCTTTAGGGTAGGTGACAAGACTTCTGTGGTTATCTCAGCCCTCTGGTACTCCCAGGGTTCAGAAACAGTAAGCTTTTGGAAGGGTAAAAGTGTTGTTACTGTGAAAACCCACTTCCTAATCATCTACTGAGTCTAGAGCCTTTTCTGTGTGCACATGTCTAAAATCACACTGTTTTCACAAAAGACTGACTTCTTCCACTTCTCTACAGTTTTCCATCCACCAATCCATCACCACCAATAAGCCATCAGATGTCCTGAGTGGATCTCCCACAAATCCATGTAGATACCACCTCCACCCTATTGTCTATACTCAGCTGTCAATCTACCTGTCTCTGGACTGGTCTATGAGATCCTTTAGAACAGGGACTATGTCTCATTTGCTTTCATGTCTTTAGAGCATAGTTTAGATTACAGGCTCACTCTCTCTCTTTCTCTCTCTCTCTCTCTCTCTCTCTCTCTCTCTCTCTCTCTCTCTCTCTCCCTCACACACACACACACACACACACACACACACACAAACATAAGCTGAATAAATTCTATGGTACTAAGCTGGTGTAAATGTGACAATATAGATAGAATGTGTCCTAAGAATCCCATTTCTATTTAAGGTCATGTGGGTGCATAGTCTTATGAAATTTCGTGTTTGTTGTTTGGGATCTTTGCCAAGCTAGTTGATTTCCTTGCCTTTCCTTCCTTTTCAGAAAACTGGAGAGCAAAGATAGAGAAAAGAAATGCTTAAGCATAACACCACAGAGCAACTTAAATAGACTCTCAACAGGAAGAGTTAGACGCTAATGAAGCATGCTTGAGATAGCTTCCTAAGGCAATATGAGGAGGGCGGGCGCTTTTGTCCATGGCAGGAATAGAGAGCATTAAAGGAAGGAACAGACACTTAAGACACAAAGGCCAGGAGGGCTCCGCTGCCTGGGACATTTCCATGCTCAATCATAGGGAGGTCAAGATTACCCCTCATTCCTTACCTCTGTGTTGTATCTCTATGTTATTTTTAGATCTATATATCTATATATCCATCTCTCTGTATGTTGATTTGGGTAGATTAAGTTGTAGTTAGAGCAGGCGTATATTCTCATATAAGAAAAGCAGATGATAACGCATCCAATGATAAAAGCAAATATAAAATGATGTATAATGTATAATTTCATTGGTGACAACCTTTAGTGGTTTGTACTTCTTTATGCTTTTCTATACCTTTAACTTTTTGCAATGACCATATACTATATTAACCAAAAGAGTAAAAACAAAAACCCTATGTATTCTTTTTCTTTTTTAACCATAACTTGACACCCTACAACCTATTCTGTTGGAAAGTTTCCTGTTCTCTAAGCAGAGGGAACAGCTGGTAGGCTGAACCTTCCCAGGGAATTAACTTCCTTTGGTTTGATTGATAACAGGCACCACACATGAGAATACAGGCTTAACGTAACGTAGCCAAAGAAGTCCTTTCTACTTCTCCAGTTTACTTTCCTGAGCGCAAAAGTGAACACAAGTCCCCACCCATAACCCAAAAGCTATCTCCAATTGATAACCACTTGCAAATGAAAAGTTTTCTCCAAGGGCGTCTCACTGGGGAAATAAACCACTCTTGAAGATAGTCTTGCTTAAGGGTACCACTTGCCCAGCAGTAAATGGCTTACACAAAAGGAACTTGGAGGCATCTTTGGAGGGTTTTTGTCTCATATTGTTTTGTCAGGGCATTTTTTTTTAACCTTACAGAGTCTGTGTGTGTGTGTGTGTGTGTGTGTGTGTGTGTGTGTGTGTGTGTTATGGCTTTTGGTTTTGTGTTTTTATGGGATTCCTGTGTGTGTGAACATGTATGTATCTGGGTCTATATTTGTTTCTTATACTTTTTCTTTGGCTTTTTTCTTTCTGTTTGTTTGGTTTTTTGTTTTATCTTATTTTGTTTTATCATTATTCCTTAGCTGCTTGTCTGTTTTCTAACAAGAGACAGAAAGGGTACGGATCTGGATGAGAAGGGAAGGGGAGGGGATTGGCAGGAATGGGAGAGGGGAAATAAACCATAACCTATTATATGACAAAAATCTAATTTTCAATAAAAGAAAAAAGTTCAAAAGCTGAGTGAGTCATGGGAGCAAGCCACTGAGCAGCATTCCTCCATAGTCTCTGCTTCAGCATCTGCCTTGTCCTCCCTCAGTAACAGAACAGAAACTGAGGTAGGACAACACACAAACATACAATAGCTTTTAACTCAGTCATCATCTCATGAAATAGATCTCTTGAACTCACTCTCCTATCCAGCTGGAATTTTATATCCTTAGACCAATGTCCTCCTAGTCCCAGGTTCAAATCCTCAGTAGCCATTATTTGACTCTCTGCTTCTAGGAGTTCAACATTTTTATTTTGTTTGCTTGTTTGTTACAGTGCTGGAAACCATACTCGGGGCCTTGAATATGTTAGGGAAACTCTCTACCGCACAGCTGGAACACGAATTGTGTTGGCAAATTGTCATGTGTGGTTTGTATTTGTTGAACATAGATCCTGGGAGCAAGCAGGCCCAGTCACTTGAGACATAATTTGTTTATTTCAAGTGTCCTCCAAAATTCCCTGTACTAAGTCAGGCTGGCTCCTTGGCTCTGTACCAGAGAGAAAAAAATAGTAAATAACCAGGAGCATAAAGAACACTGTGCCTTTGAGAACAGTTAGAGGGAAAATCCCTTTGAACAAAAGTCATTATTGTACATTCCACAATATAAAAATGCTCCTAGTGGGAATGAGGGGACAGTGGAAGGACCACTCTGCTTGTCCAGGCCTCTCTGTTAAAACTCATTTTGCTGTACTGGAGAATGTGCCCAGGGCCTCACCCATGGTAAGCAAGCACTGTGTTGTTCAGCTGCATTCCCAGCTACTATTTTATTATACAAGATTCTTTTTATGTGATTTTATGTATTTTCCTAGCATGTGCAAAGTAGGGTATGGGTTTGTTCCTCAACACACACACACCACACACACACACACACACACACACACACACACACACACACACACACACGGGGGTGTGTGTGTGTAATTCTTCAGTTGAGCTTGAAGCACAATCTAGACTCCTTTGTACTTGGGTTACAAAAGGCAACAAATTCCAAATGAGTTTCAGATGCCTTTGAAATGACAGTACAGACTTCTAGATAAATTTCTAATTTAAGAGCTCTGGTCCATGATCTGGTTTTTAAATGATTTTTCTTTAGCCTGAATGGAGACCTAGCATTCCAAACTACCCAAAATATAAAAATGCTAATCTGATTGGTCAGATCAATCACTTGGCCAAGGGACCACCTCTTAGGAAGGCAAGCTCACCTTGTGCCACACTAAGAAGACAGGAGGAATAATTATCCTACTACTGAGATATTGTCCCTTTTTGTTCCAGAATCCCCACCCTCTGGTCCAGTTGCTGCAGACCCACCATGAATTTCCACTGTATCTCCCTGCTTTTCTGCATCCTGGCTCAGAAAGCATAAGTTTTCCTTTTCTTCTATCTCTTTTCTAAGCCCACTTTCCTTAACATGCAGAGTTCATGCTTTCTCCCACACTCCCTCCTACCATGTGGCTGCTTGTCTGTCATGTGGCTGACCTACATGTCTGCCTAACTCAAACATGGCTCCCCACCTCCTCCTCCTCCTCCTCCTCCTCCTCCTCCTCCTCCTCCTCCTCCTCCTCCTCCTTCCATCCTCCTCTTTCTCTACCCTCTAACTCCCTCCAGGCAAGCTGCTAATTTATAATTTACCTGCTTTGGGGAGTTTCTCTTTTAAACTCTAAAGGAAGTGTGCCTGAGCTAAAAACAAAACAAACAAACAAAGCTACCCGACAAGGTATGACTGCACACACCTGCACCCACAGTGGTGGGTGGGGAAGCAGAGAGAGGATTGCTAGGGCTTGCTGCCTGCCAGCCTAGTTACATGTTCAGTGAGAGACCCTGTCTCAAGAGACTAGGGCAGAATTTCTAACATCCTCCTCAGGCCTCTGCACAAATAGGAATATACACCGACATAAACCCATGTATACACATGTCTACATTCACACACACACACACACACACACACACACACACACACACACACTAAAAGAACTCTCTTTAACAGGCTGAGGAGCTGGGTTAGTCGGTAAAGTGCTTGTTATGCTAGCATGAGAGCCCTTTAGGATTCTCTCATATCCAGATCAAAAGGCAGTGCAGAAGGGTGTCTGCAGTCAGTCCCAGCATTGGAGCAGTGGAGACAGATGGATCTCTAGAGGTTGTGGCCAGCCCGTGTAGCTGAATCAGTGGGAGACTCTGTCTCAAAAAATAAGATGCATAAGCAATTGAAAAAGACACCCACCATTGACCTGCGGCCTGACTAATGACATCTTTTCTCAAATTTAAGAATCTTCAACTATCCTTTCTTCCAATAAGCTTCTACTCCTTTCTATGTTCTCCATAAAACGTGACACTGATGATGCTCATGTCTTGATGCTGTCCCATGACTCTGTAAGTTTTCTCCATTCCTTTCCATTTTTTTCCTTTGACCACATTTTTTCTCTTACCTAGAGACTTAGTATCAGGAGATTTCCCCTTGGCACTCAATCTGGCTTATCAGTCTGCCCCAAACAGGAGTGACACTGATATCCACAGATCAATGCTCATAAAGTAGCCAAAGTCAAAGCCTAAAGCACAGGCATCCATGGATGGACCACAGTACTGGGTTCTAGGGAAGTAATGAAGGCAGGGACTGGCACAGGAATCACTGTTGCTACATTGGTAATGTTGTACAAGATGTTAGTCTTCCAAAACATCTGAGGAGCCAAAGGCTGGAGTGCGTGGGCATGTGTAGAGCTCACTGGTTTCAGGGTCTAGGCCATGGGATGGATCTCCTTAGCAGCTGAGCTGGCACTAAAGCATGGATAGAGACAAAATAATCTTGACTGTGGATCCTAGGGTTCGAACTCACTCAGTGTGGTGATTGGGGGTATGGGTGCAAGAAGGACAACCTTAGATCTGGGGTCTAGAACAGGGGCATGCACTTTCTATAGTAGTAGTTCTGGGATCTAGGGCACAGGCTAACTCACTGATGATGTCTAAAGCATTGGCTCTCACAGAGATATATTGGCTGGGTACAGAATGTCTGTCTAGAGCGATGGTTAGAATCTGAGTCATGGGTACACAAAGCATTGCCTCAGAGCTAGGGCTCAGAGCTTGAGTTTGTATGAAGGTACACTGACTCCAGGGACTGAGGCACCACCTATCTCTCTGTGCACAGACACCTGAGGTCAGGGCCCCAAGGTGAGAACTAGATCACAATGGTGATGGTTCTGGCATCTGAAGTGAAAAAACAAAACAAAACCAACAAATGAAGAAAAAAAAAAAACCCAAACCATCATGTAACCACAACAGCAGGGTGTGGGGTGAGGACTCCTGCAAGGCAGCTCTAACATAGAGGTTCAGGTGACACATGGCCTTGTGAGAAGTGGTGGCCTTGGTTCCCGTCCCTGGATGGTCCAAGCAGTTGCTCCTTGGGAGAGATGTGTAAAGATGTGTCTTCTTTTCTAGGAGTTTGCAATAGAAATTGTGGTAAGTTACCTCTGTGGAAAACAATGTCAATGTCTCCTACAGACAATGGGGCCACCAAGGGGTACTGGGGGACTCTGTGGCTGATAATGACCGTCTCTGCCTTTCTTCTTAGGTCCATGTGTCTCCAGGTATCACCTATATGTTGACTCACCAGTCATTTTCCCTCTGTGTGTAACCTCTGATGTTCGGTTCCACTGTGGCGCTGAAGATTTTTACATGAGCCATTGTGCCCTCCCAAGGCTGTCTTGATTTGTGGATAGCTGTCTATATGGTGGGGGAGGGTGTCAGGGTGCACAGGGTCGAGAATTTTGTATTCCACCATCTTGCTGACATCACCTCTCTGGGAAATTTTTCAGCATTTCTAATACTACAGTTTAGTATTATCTAACTTAAAGCCACATTCTCAGTAGGAATCTATCGTTTTCCATTAGCATCCTCCTTCAGCCCTGTCTGAGATTCTTTTTTTTTTTTTTAATGGAGCAATGCCAGACAGAGAGACTAGGGAATAAAAAAAAAAGTAAGACTAGAGGAAGATTGAAGTGAGTGTTCTGCAAGTTGGCACTTACAACACACTTGACACTGGGCATGGTATTATTCCAAGCACTGAGTTTACATAATTGCCCTGAAATCCCCATGCTTGGTGACTGTTATCATTGTTTATTCACATGGCTTGGGAGAACAAGTCTTGAAGAAGTCAGTAACTTACTCATCTCATACAGTTGGGAATCGGTGGAGTCAGGCAGTCTGGCTCTAGGGTGTGGTCTCTAAACCCCTGTTTCATGCAACCTCAGAGCTCCCCAATCTTTTTCTCACTCGTCTTCCCTTACTCCTCTGTGGCCATTCTTTGTGACTGCCTCTGTAAAGAGCCCTTCTACCTTACCTGTATACTAAAGTGCTTTGCCTTGGTCCTAAACCCCAGAGCATGAGACAGGTCCACACATTCCGTAACTCACTTTTGCCTTTTGACTTTCTTCCAGACCATATCATTTTCCCCAGTTTTGAACCATGAGATGTCTGTGAAGACACTGTAACAATCCTAAAAACAGTGAAAAGAATAATGGCCAACACTATGAACTAGAATTCTAGAAAGACAAATTGTCTAATTTTTTTCAATTTGATGCAGAACACTTGTTTTTTTAAATTTTGCTACTCATCTGGAAAGTAGCCATGATTATCGACATTGGTGGAACACCCAACTGCGTGTCTGCTATTATTTCTAGCCCTCTCCTTATATCAATCCACGTAATTTCAAAAAACCCAGTGAGGTAAGACCCATTATTACCATTCTGATTCACAGTTGAGAAAATAGTGTAGAGAATCTCACTAATTTAGTGACTTGACCCACAGATGACTACAAACAGAATAAGAATAGGTCTCAAGAAATTTAAATGTTCAGCCCAAGCCCTAACCATTGCACTAACAGAATGTTTGGTCCCACATACCACACACCCCATGAGAAGAAGAATACAAACCTCCCCCCTACACACACTTTTTTTTTTATGGAGACAGAGTCTGGTTCTCCGGCTCAGTCTCGCCTAGACCTCGGAATCCTCCTCCTGCTCCCAAGTGCTGGGATTATAGGCATGTATCACCACACTTTTGCATTCTCCCTTTTTTGACATGAGAAGCCGAGTTCTGCTCAGATGGCCCGTGCCTGTTCCGTATGTCACTTTAAAACTGTTTCCACCAGTATTCCCCAAGTGTCAGAAACTCTCACTGGGTTTTCCCTTTTCCACCTGCTTAGTTTTTTGCGTCTATTTTTGCTCTGTCCCCTCAGAAGGCTACTGGAATCACAAACATTCTCTGGCATCTCCCACTAACTGGAATTTACACTGGGAATGTGTGACTAGTACAAAGCAAGTCTCCCAAACCTATGACCTTAGATTGGAACTCGTATCATAATCAAAGGAAGCCTGACCCCTGAGGGCCTGGGGACTGTTCCTGCTTTGCTCAGCCTGGGATGTCCAGGCATGATTCACACCTGCGCCTGTCTCCAGACGGTCTCCCCTGGAAGGAGTGACCTGCTGCCCCCTTGGCAACAGCTTCTTCCACGCTGCCAACACGGTCCTGCAGTATCAACATTCTAACTTTAGGGGAAAGGCCGTGGTAAATTTCTCAAAAGCGAATAGGAAGTTGTTTTTTGAGGCAGCCTGACACCAAGGGGGAGGCAGCAAAAGTATAAGAAGTGTGGCTTGGCCAGAAGGAAGAGAGCCAGAGGACTCGTGGAGGAGATGGTAAGTTCATTTTTCTCTGTATGGGAAGTAGAGGAGTTGGAGTGCTTTGTGGCTGAAGCAGACAGAAGAAAGGCTCAGAAAGTAGGGAACAGCAGTAGCCATAATAGCCATGGGGTTTTATGTTGATAGCTGGTCAGAATTTGAAGGCATTTTTCTCTCTTTTTGAAATGGGGTCTTGTTATCTTGGCTCATTAAACTCACCATCCTCCTGTCTCAGCTTTCTGGATAGGTAAGGCTTGTAGGTACACATCATCACGCCCAGTTTGTAAGCATTTTTAAAAAGGCTGCTGTCCATTTTGATTCTCCCAATATTCTTTATAAGTCTGGATGATTTCCATTTTACACATAGAACTGTCGAGGCTTTCAGAGGGCAGGCATTTAACCAATGGCTACTTGCCTGTTACGACTTGATGCTGCTGCCTTCTCCATCTCGTTTTCTGGCTGCCCAGCTGCTGCTCTTTCTGCTAGAACTTGTAGGAACTCCCTTGGAGAAGATCTTGGCAAGAATGTCACCTCTTTGCTAAGTCTGCTGGTCTCTCCGGGATAAATAGAAGGCTGAGAAAGAGCACTGGGCCACAGCCACAATTGAACAGCTTCTTACTCTCAGCCTTCCTGATGCTTTTCTAAGTCTCGAGAGTTTTCTATGACAAATCTAGAATACGCACACGGTTCTGATCTAAATTTCTATCTTCAGTGTTACTAACTCAGTCTCCTCATCTACAAATGGGATGTAATAATAATATTATACATATACAATATCATAGTGGAGATTAAATAAGATTACACTGAAGAGTGTTTCTATCTCTAGCTACTGTTTAAGTGGAAGAAAACTCCAGAGGTATAGTGAGGTTGGGATTGAGGGGAGATAACAAAGGCAACCAGGTATTTTGAACTCAGTACGATGACTCTGGATAAAACACACATAGTTGAGGCACTCCCACGTGTATTCTAATATGCTAGGAGTATTTCACATAGTCTTGGAATTCAAAATCTTCTAGTCTGTACCTAATGAGGTAACTAGCACACCAGTGTTCACTTTTGGCATCTTTCTACAGCACTCCTGAAGAAAGCCATGCTTCTTGCACATAACTCCTCTCTCCTCCTCCTTACTTTACTGCATACACCTTTTCAACACTTTAAGGGAGGCAATCTCCCCCACCTGTGTGTGTGTGTGTGTGTGTGTGTGTGTGTGTGTGTGTGTGTGTGTAGAAAAACTGAGATATGAGGATGACATTTGAGCCTGTACTATTTAAATGACCATGACATAAAATGAGATTACTGGTGTCTTTTTACATGTCATTCTTCTGAATTGGTTGACATAAATGAATGAACCATCAATTTCTTCCTTCTGTTCTTTTCGGCATCCTCTTCTGTTTCAAAGACAGACATATTAGATCATGGCATTGTTGAGGATTCGGAGGAAAGCTACAATTCCTCTGCCTAGATAAAAATCAAATGTCCATATAAGTTGACCTTTATAGACAACTTTAGGAGGTCCCTGGACTTCCAGGTGGGTCCCAGGAGATGCTGAAGACTTTCCCTCCTATGTGTCTTACTCAAACGCTCCTCAGTTCTCACCTTGAAAGTAGGCTGGAACTCTACAATGAAGTGCTAGGGACCCAGCCCTGGGACTGGTCATAATACTTAGATTTCTTCCTCTCCAAACACATTTGGCTCTTAGGATTCAGAAACCTCAGTCTGTCTGCATGAAATCTGCTTCATGTTTAGACAATGGCTTCAATTAGGATCCAAGAGAATGAAGTTAAGTTGTATGTGGGATGTTTTCAACCAGCTGACATGAAACTTCTCCTGCTTAAGGACTTATAGTTAAATTACCCTTAGGTCTGTCAAGGCTTTATCAGGCCAAGGAGCAGCTCAGGATCACTTCATGTGAACTTGTAACCACTTCAGGCTTCAGCTTCCAGTTTCTACTGTTTCTTCCATTATTTCTGTTCCATGGTGCTTTAGGCTGGCAATCAACTCTTAGAATATGCATCTTTAGAGCTCTGGACATAGAAGATTATTAGTCTAATCACCAAAGAAATCAAGACTTTTGACATAATAGTACTGAGCAAGGCCCTCAAGGAGGCTGATTTGATAGTGATAGTCACTATATTGCCTTCCAGCTGTCTAACGTCTCTGCTGGAAAAGCGAAGGAGATACTCTACAATGTCGAATGCAGAGAAAATCCTTCATGTTTTAGGGATGTAACTCAGCTAAGGTCTCACAATCTTTTTGAAAATTAAATATGTGTTTTATTTTAATGCTACTGTTTCATTTTACATAATGGTTATGCCTAGTCTAATTTAAATATAGGCTTTGGTTCGGAGTGGTCAGATACTATGGTTTGCCTAATTTTATTTGAAATCTGTTGGACTTAGAGACAAGCTCTTTTCTGTGTGTTATTTTTCTAGAAGAGGGGGCTGCTAGGATCTTGCCATTTCACCACCACCGTTCAGAAAGCCAAGGGCACTAAGACTGGAACTGTGCAAAGCCTTGCGATGCCTGAACTTTGCCACTCTGAGGTTGTATGGCTCTTCACCCCTGATGAGTTTCTTATCTTCCTTCCCTTCTCCATTCCCATTGACTGCAGCCTATCAGTTCCTCTTTAACTTCCATCAGCACCATGGTAATGGCCTCTGCTTTTTGTAGCTCAGGCTCCTTGTTGCTACTTATAACAACAACCCTGCCAGGTGCATCTTTTCATGGGGCTTCTCATTCAGAACGCTGAAATTGGCTCTCTTTTGTTGATTGGCATCTAACACACGACCTATTTAAATGAGCAACTTAAACTTCATTTAATTTCCAGAGTCTCAATTTTCAACATCAGTTAGACTACATCATATTCTTTTAAAGTTGCCCCCTTGGCTTGTTCCTGTGCTTAGAATAAGATCCCATCCCCTGCTTTGGCTCCAAGAGCCTGGCATGATCTTTCCACTACTCTCCTGTCAGATTTGTCTGCCCTTTACACCATCCATTCCAGCCACATTTCTTTCTTTGTGTTGTTTGACATTACACTTGTTCCTATGGTAAAGGCTTTCATGTTCCCCTGCTTCCTGCTTGACAGTTTTCTCTGATCATTTTGCTGTTGGATTAAATATCACTTTCCTGCAGAGGACTGCCTTGAAGTCCCTGTCAGACATAGCTCACCAATCACTCTGTCACATAATCCTACTTCAATTTTTACCCGAATGCTACTGTCCTACATTTTCATGTTTGTTTAGTGCTACAATACTGTACATCCTATGACGATAGAAATTGAGTCTACTTTCATTATTTTAACTCTTCTCCCTGGAAATGTGCCTGAGGTTTTTTGTTTTTTTTTTAGGAACTTAGTCATTATTGAAATAACTAGTGGGAAAATAACCCACAGAGAGTAACAAAGAGTGGTTGTTTGGTGTGGAGAATGAAGTAGTCTTGATAGCCAAGCTACTTTAGGGAGAAAATTAAGGGGAGCTGGGCTGATACACATAAGTATTCTTGGCATAAAAATACAGGGAGCAGACAAGGTATTATGGAAATTATAGCATGTCTTATTATAACTTCATTTAGTATTATAAGAAGAATTAGGTAGTTGAGAAGTAGTGGCAGGAGAGAATTGTCAAACAGGAAGGATCCATGTTTTAAGGGGCCTCATATGTGTATCTTGAAGAATTTGAATGTGTGGCTTACAGATAAGGAACCATTGAAGGCTTTTAAGTAGTAAAGCAATATGACCATATAATGTTAGAAATGTCACTCTGGGCTAGGAATATACCTCAATAGAAAAACACTTGCATAGCATTCATAAAGTCCTGTGTTTGGTTCACGCACCACAAAAAAAAAAAAGAAGAAAAGAAAGATAATGATTTTGATTGCATTTTCGAGAAATAATTAGCAATAGCTAATCTTGAGGGACAAGGTCAATTAGAAGCTGATTTCTCAGTCCAGAAAAGAAATAATGACATACAAGCCAGTTCTGTGACAATTCAAGTGAAAATTTGGAGAGTGTCCAGTTTCTTACCAGAAGGTAAAGTCATTAGGCTTTGATGACAGATTGTTGTAAAGGGTTCAGACAAGGGAAAGACCTCCCTCCCTGCTCCTACTTGATGAAAGAGTTCAGGTCACCATGGGGATGTAGATGAAGGAGCTTGGGTCAATGTTACTGTCGATTATAAGAAATCTGCATTGATTATCTGATCTTCTTTGGTGCTAGAGTCTCTCAGAGTCACACCCAAACCAGAAAGTTACATTGAAACTTGATTTTCTTTTAAAGAGTGCTTGCAATTTCATGTCCTCTAGGGTTCTTGAGGCATACCACCTATGGACCATCCCTCCATCTCCCCACTTCCCTTCTCCTTATCCCTACATCCTCTCTGTATGGAGTTTAGAGAGTCAGTTGGGCTCATCTGATCTCCTACAGGAGATGTAGGGGAGAGACTCATCATGCTCTTGCTTCTCTCACATCAAGTACAGAGAGAGAAAGTGTCAGGGATATGTATGTGCTTCCTGATAGCTCCTTATTTAGCAGACATCTGCCTTATTTCCAGTCACTCTCTCACCATTATTATTTTATTTATATTGATTCATTTAGTTTATTTCGAATTTCATTATTCATTTGTATATGTATAAATCCATAATTCATTTTTTAAAGTATGCATTATGTGGATATTTAAATATACAGCATGATGTAATGGGATACATACAGGTAGCCAAATGGCTGTCATTGCTCATGTTTAATTTTGTTTTTGTGGAAAGAATAGCTAAAGTCTCATTTAACAGGAATTTACAGGTAATATATTTTTTATGACCTATAGTGGTCATGTTGCACATTAGGTTTCTAGACATGTCACCCAATAAATATGCTACTTTAATGAGTAGAGTAAATGGCAAGAATATTGTTTTTCAGATCTTCCTGATGATCTGTAACATTTTTTACTCAGACACAGTCTCTAGTATATCATATTGTATTATAGGTACTAGATTATGATTATCACTTATTTACTATTTAACACATTTCCACGTGTTGAGAAGGACTGAGAGGAGCCACGGGTATGTTAATAGGCACCACAGTTAGCCAGTTATTTCAGTTGCCATGGTTTCTTTAGGACCTGACACCCTGCACGCTCCTGTGTCTGCTCAGTATTCGTGTGTGGGGCCTCATGTTCTAGAGTGAGGCCAGAAATGGAGATGCTGATTTGGGGACCTTTACAAATAGAGGACCATAAGGTCAAGCAAATGAAGAAGAAAATAGAACCATGGAAGCACGGAGGCAGGAATGCACGAAGGACAGGGAGTTGAGAGAGATTCGAAGGAACACTCAAAAAGATTGCTCAAGTCACTTGAGAAACATCACATTAAGCAAAATGAATTGGTCTACAGCAAATGCTGGTGCACAGAGTTCAAGTAAGATAGAGGCGAAAAGCTGTCATTCAGTTGGGTGATGTGCAAGTTCATGATAAAGTTCAAAAGAGCAGTTTGATAAGAAGGTGGAAGCTGTAGGCTGGAAAACAAAGAAGAGGCAGCAGGGGAGTTATGAACTTCTAGCTAGAGAGGAAGTTGAGAAAGCCAACAGGATCCGGACAAGGCAGACAAACGTCAAGAAGGGACGCCACCTCTGCTTCTGAACTGCTGCACTGTGGTCCCCTCTCTGTGGCCATGGGACTCATGCATGCTGGGACGTCTTCCTACAAACGGGAGGCCAAGGGACAAAGGCTCTCACACTTTCTCTCTGCTCCCTCCTTTACTCTGCAGTCACTCTTAAGTAGCATTGCCGACAACCAGGGTGCTTACACAAGGTTTGTGCAGTCACAGGATGTTATTGCAATGACCCAGTCAGTCTCAGACTCTTTTCCAACCACTTCCAGTTTGTAGCAGGTTGCCAGACAGCATTAAAAATTAGCAGAGCACATGGCTGCTTCTCCTAGAGAGGCATTTCCTCTTGTTACAACACTTCTTGATTGGTCAGATATATGGGGCCCTTAACTCTTCAGCATCCCGGATCTGATACTATCCGTAAAGCTGTGCTGTAGAACAGGAGCAGGTATAAAAGGCTGCCACCACCCAAAGGACATTCCAGAGGAAAATTATTACTAAGTAAAACTTTCAAATACTCCCACCTTTCATACCCACACATACAGTCCTGTCAACCATCATTAAGTCAACCGTCAACCTTACTGTTGACACGGGTTTGATTTAGGGGTCCATTAAGTATGGTCAGAATGAGGAGATCCACCTGAGCGTGGTGGCTCACTCTTAGCACATGGGAGATGGAGGCAGGAGGCTGAGGAACTGGCTACATAGAAAATTTAAAGTCAGCCTAGACTACATAAGAATTACCACAGAAGAATTAATGGAGCCATGAGCCTTTGAGAAGGAGTCTAATCACTGCAAATAAACATTTTCTTCCCCGCTGTTTCCAAAGTTCATGAAACTAAGAATTGATATGTGTACCTGATGTGCATTTAGCTAGCCAACTTAGGAATAATCACTTCAACTCAATGATGGGTAGTGGTGATCACCCATTAGTAGGCCAGAACACCTACTGTATAATGCCAGGGAAATACTGAATTGATGTGTCAGGAATCCTAGCATCTCCTACGGAACTGAAATAGCCCAGGAAGATGAGTCTTGGTATTTAATAATTTTGAAGAACAGATGTATCATGTTGGAACAGAGTGCCCAGAGATTCGTCGTGTTCTCCTTCTTTTGGATGTCATGACTTCATCAGAGCACTACCAATTTTCGAAAACCTTGCATTGCTTCAAGCCACTGTTTTTTTTTTTCTCTCTCTCCCTCCTTCCCTCCCTCCCTCCTTCTTCTTCTTCTCTCTCTCTCTCTCTCTCTCTCTCTCTCTCTCTCTCTCTCTCTCTCTCTCTTCTCTCTCTTTCTCTCTGTGTGTGTCTCTCTCACACACACACAAACACAAATACAAACTCATATACATACACATTTACATACACACACAAAAAAAACTAGTTCAACAAAGAATTGGTTGGGGGAAATTTTAGTTTAAACAAAATCTTGCTTAAAAATTTATACAAATAAACAGAGAACTCAGAATGGGGAGTCCCTCTATTGGGGGTGGTATTTAAACAAAAGCTTGTTTAAAAGTTTAAAGAAGTTAATACAGAAAACAATGAGTAGATTTGGGCATGATGATTTAAAAAGAAAAGTAGGAGCCCCATCCACTTACTCTTCTCATACACTCCTTTAGGCAGACCCCAGGGATCCAAAATGCCTAGGAATACCATTAGTGGGAAAAGTCACAAGGCCACGGGTAGAATGGCAATGGATCTGAAACTGTCACGTTCCTCAGGGTGGAACCCAACCTAGGGTCAAAGCCAATGCTGGGTGCCAGCATCGGGCTACATCGCTGAGCTCATCAGTAACAGCTTTTCTCTCATGTCTCCAAAACTTTGGAAAACGGTGTAACTTCCTCTCCCTCTAAAATGGTAGCTTAAAGATTTTCTTCATAAATTTTGAAATTAAGATTAGATTTCCAGAATATTTAAAACATAGCTCTTTAAAAAGTTGTATTCTGTCTTAAAGTTAGACAAAGGTAATGAAATGCTATAGTGAGCTGGTAATACAAACCATACAAAACACTTAATAACAAGAACGTTTATAGTATTCACTTTCTCTCCTTGAATACTGGCCCCCACTCTACTTCCTCTACAGACTCTTAACCTCATGTATTTTTAAACACAAGATCTTGCTTATTTATAAAGATAAAAATTTAAAAGATCTTTAATTTTCTGGAACCGTAAATCTCTGCAAGTTAATTTTTTTAAATGTCACCAGCATGACATTTATTTTTAGTATGCAATTAAGATGTGACAAATACACTCTAAATTTTGGGTTGGAGAGGTGACTATGCAGAAGTCAGCTGACTAGTGTGCTAGCTTATGGGGACATTCTACCTATTTATAAAAGCCAGAATTCAGAAACTCCAAGGTAGGGTAGAAAGTTCCAAGCTGACAAGGACAGGTGCCACTGACTAGAAGACTCGCTTTGATTTGAGTTGTGCACATCTTGGTGTCTGGTCAGCCCGTGGTCAGCAGTGCATCTGCATCTTCAGACATATGCCATCCACCCTGTAGCCTGCATCATCTGTTACTGCAGTACAGTCTGAGGTAATTCAGATTCTCTACACAGTAATGGCTCTAGGAAGCCATTTCTCTGAAGAAGTAGAAAGACAACATTTAAACACAAAGGCGTTGTTTTCACACTGGCCATAAATCTTAGAGCAGCCTTGGAGGGATATTGGTACCCCTCTCAGCTTGGTCATGCCTCACACTCCACATCCTCAAAGGTGATGCAGTGTGAATTTGGAATCTTAGGGGTTTATGAAGGTAGAAATGACAAGTAGACAGCTTCTTTGTCAAAGTCTGCAGGTATCTGTAAGATGTCATTTAGATGCTACAAGTTCGTATGGCTGTGTGTAATAAGAACTTGGACAAGATGAGCATTTCTAGAACTTATCTGTCTAAAATCATCTTTTAAAGGCCAATAGATTTGGTACAACCTTCATAGCCTCATTAGGGTAGGTCAAAAGAGTGATGAGCAAGCAGAAGGAAGCGGAAGGTTTGCAACACCCTCCTGCTGAAAATAAGAATTAACCCCATGATTATCAACTGAATTTCTGCAGTTTCATTGGTTGGTTGTAGATACTAAGAGGAAGTTTTCTGTTTTGTTTCAGGCCGGCTGCCTAAAAGCTTCCTGGAAGCCAAGACTCTGGAGTGTGGTCCTGGGAGGTGCTCAGCTCATCTGGTCCATTGCTCTGCTCTCTGGTAAACCCTTCACCTAACCTCGAGTACTTAGGAGCGATCCCAGGGCCACACGGGAGTGGTTTGGGATGGTAGCCTGCTGGGCGACATGGGAAACTGCTCACATCTAGAGACCTGAGAGAAAGACGCAGCTGATAGTATCACACTGATCTACAAGGCTTCAGAAACAATAAGCTGCTACATGCAGGGTCAACGTCATCGTTAGACGAGGCAGACAGAGCACACAATATTCTCAGTGACTCACAAAAGTATTTGAGTTTCTTTAAACATAATTTGGGGGACTGGAAAGATGACTCAACAGTTAAGGGCACTTGCTGTTTTTCCAGAGAACCCAGGTTTCGTTTCCAGCACCTATATCAAGTGGCTTACAACCTCCTGTAACTCCACTTCCTGGGGACCTGACATCCTCCTGACTCAGCCAATGCCTCTACACAAGTGGTGCACATAAACTCACACAAGCACACACACATACAAACAACAATAAATCTTTTTTAAAATAAAAATGAATTTCTTCAAAGTCAAAGTAAACAGTTTCATATACAATATTAATACATTCATCGCTGCCTTTTAGTTGATGGAAACAATGGTGCAATCCTGGCTATGTCCAAATAAATCTTGTCTCTTACTATGCAGACCAGGCTGGCCTCACCCTTCTGATCCTCCTGCCTCAGCCTCCCAAGGATTGAGGTTACCGGTGTGCACCACCATGCCTGCCTGCCTCCAGAGTAAAGCCTAAAGGCAAAACACCACCGCAGAGGTGCTAGTGAGGGGAGTTGAAATATGGCAGATCCTCGTGGGTCAAATAGAAACAGAATTTTATAAACAGGAAGGGAGTCGTTTCCAGGCCTGATTGCTGGCATTGTCTACCTCTTCTGGGGAACTGGCCTCTTCTGCCCCATGAGTTCCCACAGGCTCCAATAACAACCTCTGTATCCAAGGGGTCATACTTTATTTATTTCACTTTTATATCACAAGCACTTACAAGGAAGGGTCCATTTTAATGCATGAATAAGTAGATGTGAAAGAGATAACTTATCAAGAGAAACAGCTAAGAGAAGTGAAGTGTGTGGCTGTAAGTAGGGAGATGTTTCTAACCCTAGCTTTGTTGAGGCCCTACAGTATTTCACTCATTCGGCAGGCATCTACTGAACGATTATTATGGGTTAAACATTGTGATTCATGATGAGAATCCAGAGCTAAGAAAAGACCCACAATCAGCCAGATTCATAGTGATGGGTATGGGCCACATCATAGAAACAGGTATTGTAATATGGGGCAGTAAGAGATGTGGGAGCCTGAAGGGAGAAAGATGAAGTTTACCTGAAGCCATCAAGGGGAACAGAAGAGAGGACATTCACCAGGGATGAAGGGGAGTGTAGCCAACATAATAGGACAACCACAAAGGAAGGCAAAGAAGTAGCCAGGCATGGCGGTGCATGCTTATGACCCCAGCACTTGGGAGACTGAGGCAGAGTTCCAGGCCAGCCTGAGCTATGCCGTAAGATCCTGACTCAATGAAACAAAATAAATGAAGTAGGTGTTCTATAAGGAAGAAAGTAAACTTGGTAGGTACCGAGACTGAGCTAGCAGGAGGTTCCAGATCACAAGGCATCTAATTTCCATCACACATTCACGTGCTCCTTCATTTATGAAACAAGAGTAGACCAGATGACCTCTCTGGTATCTTGAGATCACGAATATTTTAACATAGAATCTTTTAAGAAGATGGCGCTTTCCTTTCTGACTTTGTATGTGCTTTTAAGTGGAAAATAGAAAATACTCCTTTTTTTCCCTAAAATAACATCAAGCAGAAAATAGCCTTGTTCTTGGCATCCATCTCCTGGTGAGCCATTCATCTTATTTGCAGAAGTAAGCTTCGAATCAGGCTCCATCCAGTGAGTGATACTAACCCAGGTCTATTCCCCCCACCCCCCAGAGTTTGTACATCAGAAGGAAGTGGCAGCGTGGACCTATAACTACAGCACACGGGCATACACGTGGAATTTCTCACGGGCATTCTGCCAGAAGTACTTCACAGACTTAGTGGCCATCCAGAATAAGAATGAAATCGCTCACCTCAATGACGTCATCCCATACTTCAGCTCTTACTACTGGATTGGAATCCGAAAGATCAATAATAAGTGGACCTGGGTGGGGACCAATAAGACTCTCACAGAGGAGGCCGAGAACTGGGCGGAGAATGAGCCCAACAACAAGAGGAACAACCAGGACTGCGTGGAGATCTACATCAAGAGTAACTCGGCCCCTGGCAAGTGGAACGACGAGCCCTGCTCCAAACGCAAGCGGGCCCTGTGCTACACAGGTGAGGCCTCCTCGGAGCTCACGCCGCCGTCTCTTAAAAATACGTCTTTCCTGGTTGAGGAATGTAACCAGTTGAGTCAGTCACACGGGGTCACAAAGCTGGGCACAAGAAAATGTAGACTTACTCAGCATTACTGAGCACCTTGGAGAATGTAAGATCAAGATTAGAGAAAAGCATCTATTTGAAACCAAAAGGGACTTTAGCACTGCCCTTATTACCGAAGACACGATGCTCAGGAAATGTTACTTTCTTAAGGCTGTGAGGCTTTCAAAACAAATTTACAAGATGAAAAGGCATTGAAAATTACTGACGTAGTGGAGCTGTTTCCCTAACAACCCAATATTCTAGACATACTGACGTCAAAAAAAGAAAAAAAAAAAGGCACTGTAAGATGTAATGAGGCTTCCTGTGAGAGAGAGACAACACGTAGATAGGAATATTGCAATGAGACATTAAGTTTGGTTGCTGAGATAACTATCTGCAGGATTTGTCAGGTCTCAGCATACGTTATCATGAAAAGATTTATTCTCTGAGTCTCTGTTAATCTCCTTCCTGGAGACCCACATCTGTTTCCTAACCACCTTGGAGTAAAAGTAGGCATCAGGGAAGAGATACTTTCTATTAGAAAACCCATTTTGCTTGACACAGGGTTCCTCTGTCCACACATCTATCTGTGACTGTGCTTGTTGCTCTGTGTCTACACATAGCTATGCCCTCATTTGAAAATACTAAATACATCATCCAACAGGAGCTTTCTAATACTCCTATGGTGACGTCAAGACTGGAAACCCCATCGTCTAGAACTTTTCTGCGCCACGATGCATTAGTGTAAGAAGGTACAGATTGAGAGGAAGTTTGTCACTGTCCCTAAGAAACACCACTGAAATGAATACCCACTAGTACTGAATGGCAATTGCACTGAGCGTCACTCTATGGAGTTCTGTTTATTTAGCGTTCGTCACACTTAGTCCTCATGACACTTCATCAGCCAGGCCCTTCTATTGTTCTTATTGTAGTAACGCCTTCCACAGGGCCCAGGGCAGTCCTCTACATGGCTCATGAGAGGGTGGAGCCTGTGTCTTCTGTGATTCTGACCTCTCTTATATCTGTGCAGCTTCCTGCCAGGACATGTCCTGCAACAAGCAAGGGGAGTGCATTGAGACCATCGGGAACTACACCTGCTCCTGCTACCCCGGGTTCTATGGGCCAGAGTGTGAATACGGTGAGGCTGGCACTTGGGCGGTATTGCTTTGGCGGTTGGGCTTACATGAGAGATAATGCTAGAAAGTGAATTACAATGGAGCCTCTCTAGCAAGCAAAGGCGAGAGGGAGATCCCGCTATCTGCCTGCTCCACACAAGTATCTCAAGACGCCCGGGATAAAAATCACTTTATTTTTGGAGAGAACATTCTCTCATTGTATTTCAAGGAATAAAAGAGAAATACAAACACAGGAAGACAAAAATGAAAGCCTTAAAGTTTAATTTTACCAATTTGAAATAAAAAATGGTGAATGAATTGAGCTGTCCAAAAAAGTGGTTATTTTCTAAGCTGCTGGCAATACAGAGGATCTGGGTTAAGACAGAGGGCTCAGGTTAGGAGCCTAAGGAGGGAGAGCAAAGAGAGTTGCAATTTGCTGTAGATGCAGCAGAGCTTTTATGTCTACAATGAGAAAAATCATTGTTTTTGTTCCCCACAGTCAAAGAGTGTGAAAAGTTTCACCTTCCTCCGCACGTGCTCATGAACTGCAGCCACCCCCTAGGGGTCTTCTCTTTCAGCTCACACTGTACTTTCCACTGTGTGGAAGGGTATGAACTGAGTGGACCCAGCAAGTTGGAGTGTTTGGCTTCTGGAATCTGGACAAATAAACCCCCACAGTGTAAAGGTATGCAGACCTTATTTTTTCCATCCTTACTAAATAATTAGAATTTGAGAGACTATATATGGGGCAGTGAGTTTTCCATTAAAAAAAAAAACTTGTGAAATGGAGGCTGAAAAGAAAGCTCAGTGGTCAAGAGCACTGGATGCTCTTCCAGAGTATCCAGGTTCAATTCTCATCTATAACTCCAGTTACAAGAGATCCATTGCCCTCTTTGGGCCTCTGCAGGCACCAGGCAAACATAGTATACTGACATACATGTAGGCAAAACATTCATACACATCAAATCTTTCAAAGTAAATTAAAAAATAAAAACGAGAAAAGAATCTGCATTAGCTGGAGATTCTAGTTACCACAACTATTAGTCAATCAGGTTAACCCTGATTTTCATTTTCATGGTACATCTCCTACCTATGTAGAGGTGGTAGTTTAATTTTTTTATTCCTAGGCAAATTCCTTTTGTTACTTGAAAAGTGAACTGTGGACATTGATGAGAACTTAGAACTGACCTTATATCTTTGCTTCTTAAGTTAAAAACCATGGCTATTGGAAACCCTGACCAGCCACTGAGTTCTACTTAACCAACTAAGAATGACCTTGTCTGCCACTTTGGGCAAGTATAAATGGCACAGAATCCCCAAATTTCCAAAGTACTGGTTGAAACTTGTCCCAGAATGAATATCATGGCTCTGTGCTTATTCTTGGCCTCCCAGTGCTCAGCCATGAACAGTCCTGAAGGAGGAAGGCTGGCCGGCATCTGGCCTACAGGAACATTCCAGCATTAGTGAAGCTGTAGCTTCATTGTGAAGAGGGACTCACTTCAGTTGGCCCAAGATGGAACAGTGGCGTCCCTCGGGGTGGGAATAGCTCTGGTCTCTAAGTGCAAAAGCAAATGTCAGGACATTGAGATGTATAATATCGACTCCACCCGGTCTTAGCTGGAGCACAGATGAAACTGGTCATCTCACAGAGAAACTGTTCTGAATTGTCAATTTTGAATTTTCCCTCCTTCAGCTACTGAGCTAGATTGCTTCACTCTAGGGTGGGAAAACAGTATCAGTCCGTGGAAAAACAAAGGGCTGATTTTGCTATGATCAAAATAGAAAAATCTACTCTTTCCCCAACTCATATACTACAACAGTTTCAGAATGGTATTATTCGTGTATTTCATATAAGAGGGCAGATACATCAACACACAGACCTTCAGGGACAGACTTACAATACACAAAGCACAAAGAATGTTAAGGACAGAGCTTGGAGGGCTCTGTGTTAAGATGTTCAGGTCACTCTGAGGATTGATACTCCATGTCAAAATAGCTAGAGCTTCCTAATAGTTACATCTTCCCAGTTCCATCTGTGTTTCCACAAGCAGAACCACACTGTGCTTTGTGGGTGTGGCTTCCCTCTATGCTGGGTATTCTCCCCTTTCTTTAGCATTGGTTTTTCTGTTTAGCTGTGCAGTGTCAGAGCCTGGAGGCCCCTATCCATGGAACCATGGACTGTATGCACCCGCTCGCTGCTTTTGCCTATGGCTCCCGCTGTAAGTTTGAGTGCCATCCTGGATATCAAGTGAGGGGCTCAGACACACTCCATTGCACTGACGCTGGCCAGTGGACTGGACCATTGCCAACCTGTGAAGGTAAGATCAGTTTTATCAGTACTCAATATAACCTAGAAGGAGCCGTGCCATGTTAGAATGACCAAAGGCTCTTAAGGACAAGACAGCCTCCTCTAGGCTCATATTTGTTCAACCTCTGGGAGATTTCTCATCTGTGAAATGAGGCTAAGAATTGCCAGGTGCATTGTGAGAGTTAGACATATGAAATGCACACAATGAAATAGAAGGTATAAATAAGCAGGATGTGGTGTCACATGTGTGTAATCTCAGCACTCGAGAGCCCAAGACAGTAGAGTTTCTGCAAATTAAGTGTCAACCTGGATTGCACAGTGAGCTGGAGGCCAGCTTGGGCTGCATGACACCCTGTCTAAAACACACATTAAAATAAAGAAAAGCCTAAGGAAAGAAGAAACGGCAAGTATAAAATCCAGAGGATAGACGTGTGCACTTGCTTACTTTAGGATCTGCCTATTTCAACCACATCCCCTTCCTGTCCCACTGGCATATGCACGCTGCAGGGCAACATCTCATACTCGAGAAGAAGTTATAGCAGTAGCTATGGGAATCACGAGGCATCTGGGGTCAGAAAGCTTTGGAGGTAGACTCTGCAAAGGAATAAAGGAATCTGCATTAAAGAATAGCTGTGGTGCAAACCCGGGTGATTATGTAATACACGAAGACTGAACTGTGTGTAGCTGCTTCATCCCTTCATCTTATAGGGCAGAGATGGGGGAGAGGTTGAAGGTTGGATGAGTAAACTCCCAGACCTGGATTACAAGCCCAGCTCAAACACTGTTAGCTGTGAGGCTTCTGGGAGGCGGGGCTAAGGCAATGGCTCAGTGGGTAAAGTACTTGCTCTTCAAGCCTGAATACCTGAATTTGGGTTCTGAGAATCAGCATAAAAGCCAGGTGTGGTGGCATGTGCTAGTAACCTCAGCATTGCTGGAGAACTACAGGCTGGAAGATCCCTTGAGTTCGCTGGCCAGCCAGTCTAGCTGCAGCAGCGAATCTCAGGCTCAGTAAGAGATTCTGTCTCAGACATAAGGTGGAGAGTGATAGAAACAGAAATTTGACATCAACCTGTGGCCTCTATGCCAGCACACATGGGCAGTTGCATGCACATGCAAGTGAGCACAAGCATGCTTGTGCACACACACGCACACACACACACACACACACACACACACACACACACACAAGCACAGGCATGCACGCACCTCAACACATAGACTTTAGGGAGGTTGCATGGCATTTCTGATTCCCATTTTTTTCTTGGGTATAAAATAAATGAGGAGCACTAGAGGACATTTGGCCCTTCCTTACATGCTCTGATTCTTGTAAAAACTAGAGGTGAGAGTGAAAGGGTGGTCTCTGTGCTCTGCAAATTCGCAGGAGTATCTAGAGGCATAGAACTATCCACAGAGGGTTTGAGGAAACTGGTCTTTATGAGAACTGGGGTCATTCAGAGCGTAGCTGTGTGCAGGAACCCACTTTGGGCTGCACTCACTTGGCAAACAATGTCTGATTAGGATGATATCCTGTGTTCTAAGACACAGCCCACTTGGAATCATTATACAGCACTAGGTCAGAGCATCTACAGTAAGCGATACTATTCCATCTGCTTCCTCATAAGCCCACTTTTTCTGTATCTGTTCTTTTATAATCCGATAAACATTTAATGAACACCCAGAATTTATCAAGCAGAGTGTAGGGCTCCAGAATACAGTTCTGAATGACTACCCCAGCATCAGGGAGACTGTGCTGTAAGAGGGAAAAACTGCAATCATGAATAAATAGCACAGTGCAGGATCTGAGGAACCCACACAAGGAGTCCCTACCCCTCAGTTTGGATGGAAAAGAAGCCTTCGGAAGGAAAACAGTGTCAAAACTGAGATCTGAAGAGTGAGCCAGCCAAAGAGGAACATGGGAAGGGTAGTTTTCCTTTTGGACAAAGAAAGGCTTGAGGTTTTGAATATGTAGGCAATGTGGGCAGAAAAACAGCAGCCTCTCCCAAGAGACTCTACAGAGAAATACCTAGTATCTGAAAATTTCCCTTCAGCCATTGCGTGTGACCCTCTGGAGAGGCCCGTCCACGGAAGCATGGATTGCTCCCCATCTGCAGGAGCGTTTGAGTACAACAGCAGTTGTACATTCAGCTGTGCAGAGGGCTTCATGCTGAAGGGGAATGATGCCATTCGGTGTGCCGACTCAGGACAATGGACAGCCCCAGCTCCAGTCTGTGAAGGTACCGTAACACCAAATCATTCCTCTGGGCCTCTCGGGTACAGTGGGCACTCAACACTATCATTCGCTTATCTGATGGACATTCACAGAGAGCCTGAGATGTGCTGGACTCTTTGTGTCTGATGTCAGGGATCAAAGAGTGGGCAAAGCAAGTTTTCAGCACAGTGTTCACAACAGCATTGTCAAGGTGAGAGTTGCTTTGGTCCACATGTTCAAAGAGAGCCGAGGAGATCAGCGCTGAGGGAAAGAATAATGTATGAGGAACATCATGAGATGGTAGAAGAGGAATGGACAAGGCAGTTTGTCTAGGTCTATCATTTTTTGTCAGCAGGCTTTGGGGCTTTCTGAGTTCTGTGACTTCTGGTAAAACGGGGCACTAATAACCAGCTTTTCCTGCTTATGTCACAACAGTTGTGGGTCAGTGTGTTCTAAAGCCACTAACACCGCTGTCAACTTCATTAACACAGAGAAAGCCATAACGAAACAGTTACTTTGTAAATCCCAAGTTTGTGTCTTATCTGAAAAAAATTGACTCTCCTTAGTATTTCATGTTCTCGGTGTCTTGCTTTAAAATAAAGACTAAGTCACAAGGAGGTCACTGGGACTGCCTCATTTTACAAAGGGTATCTGTACAAAACCAAGATCCAGAAGCATGTGGTAGCATCTTATGCCTCCATTTACTGGTACTCTTCAACAATCTGTGTGAATCCTGGACCTGTGTACACCCTGATTTTGAGATGAGCTATTGGTTCTCCAGTGATTTGCAAGTGGGACTTGAAGGGATATGTGTATATTCAGGTTCAGAGCGGCTCTATTCAAACAGTAAACTGTGGAAGCAAGTGAGCATCAGTGGGTGGAAGGGATAAACAAAATCTAGTATTCATATATATTAGAATACTATTCAGCTTTAGAACAGGAATTCCAACACATGCTCCAATATGGATAGATCTTAAAGACAATTATAAGGAAAATGAGTCATTCTCCAAAAATCAAGTAATATATGATCTTTTCTGTGTATATTGATGAAAGCAATATAACCAGAGACAGAAAGTAGAATGATAAGGGAGAGGGAAAGGGATTACTGTTAGTGAGCATGGAACTCAGCCTGAGATCTTGAAAAGAGTCCTGGGGGTGAGTGGTGACGAATGCTATCTGACAATACAAATGCAAATGGACACAGAGCTAGACACTTCAATTAGCCAAGTGGCAAATGGTAGATTGTGTGCTTCACGTGCTTAGCATGATGAAAACAGTGTAAAGAAAACCAGTAAACCAGTTAGTGGAGGAATAAAAGTGCATGCTTACGGTGGTAAAACAGTGAGGGTGACTGAATGTGCTGCTGTGTATTGTCTAGGAGACGGAGACATGCTAAGCCCTGTGACTTCCTTTCAAAGGATCACAAGGGATTGCTCAAGCCACTCTGTATCCAGGCAAGTAAATGTCAACTGATCTGGAACAGATGGTTGGATATTTTCTTCAGCATCTGGAATTGAAGCCTCAATAACTCCTTTTATTGTCCTCACTGGTGTCTCTTCAGCAACAGTCAAGGTCTACAGCTGCTGCGCAGCCTTGAGGCTACCTCTGGTGTCTGCTAGTGCCTCTGTGGCTGCTACTGAGGCTAGGAGCCGGGTTTATCAAGCGTTTCCTGTCATCTCAGATAGTCTAATGCCAAGAGGTAGTGAAAGCTATTATTCATATTTCAGAGGTGAAAAAATGTGAAATAAGTGTGTTCTCTCCATACAGGACTATCTTACATATTTACAGATAATAGTGTAGTGATAGACAGTGAGAAGGAGCAGATAGGGCAATGGGGATGAAATGAGAAAGGTACAATTATATATGGGGGTACATGTGTGTGTGTGTGTGTGTGTGTGTGTGTGTGTGTGTGTATTTATATATAAAATGTCATAATGAAACTCATCATTTTGTATGCTAACCAAAATTGTTTTACAAAAGACCACACTTTGATCATGATCTTTATTCTGCTTTTCCATTTAACATTATACACAGATATACCTCCAAAATCTTTTGCAAGTAAAACACATGAAATTTAAGAACTATGAATATTCCTTTCATGAATTCATAACTTACTTGGTGAGCCCCAGACTTATGCCTCATTGATGCTTGTTTTATTCTTACAAACAATGCCTTGACAAAAACCCCTGAGTTGATTTTGGTATAAATCTCAGGAATCTCTATACTTTTCAGAGATTCTTGAGTTCAAAGATATGATAGCTTAAGACTGATGGATTGATTGATTAGTGCATATTACCAAACTGTTCTACACTGGCTATGCTAATACTGATGTAGCCAACACTGGTTCAAACTTTTTCCCTTGTAAAATCCATCAAGTATCATTGACATTAATGACAACTTTTTTTTTAACTCTTTTTAGTTAAATCCAACTCATGAGTCCTTATTCTTTCACTAAAGGGGCTAATGGATTGAAGTCAATAACACTTGTGTCTGTCTCCTCACTCCCTGCCTTCTTCCCTCCTTAGCATTGCAGTGTCGGGATTTTCCAGTTCCGAGAAAAGCTCAGATGACCTGCTCAGACCCCTTTGGTGCCCTGAAGTACCAGTCAGTCTGCAGCTTTTCCTGTGATGAAGGCTCACTCTTGGTGGGAGCAAGTGCAATAAGATGCTTGGCTACCAGAGACTGGAGTGGGGCTCCTCCAGAATGCCAAGGTAAGAATGCATTCTTCCCATTTTCATTGGAAGTAAATTGGAAGCAGTATTCTTAAAGGCTATGTCTGTGGTGGTAATCGTGTAGGGTCTACCCTGAAACTAGCTGGAAAAGGGATGGGTACTGTCACTAACTCCTTCATCCTGTACCCCAAGAACTCTGAATACAAATGTAATCAGAGGCTGAGCAGATACTGTGAGTGTCAGGATATTTGGCAATGGATGCTAGCAATGCAGTGACCTTTGCACTGTCCTTATCAGAATCTACATCAGGACTAACAGGCTCCTATCATGGATGTTACTCATCTATTAAATACAGTACCTAGAAAGAAGATGGAAAAGAAAACTTAGCTCTGAGTGTTTGTTCCGAGGCTGGTCCAGCACTTTCTTAGGGACCATGGTATGTCCTGTTGGAATGAGAAAGGTGGAATTACAGAACCACGTTGCAAGCATTCTCCGAGATCTGTGTAATAGTGGAGAAGCATGCTTAGGATAGAGTGGAGAGGACAGGGGAAGGGAAGATACACACCATGAACTAGAGATTAGAGCATCTTCAGAAGAAAGCAGTGTGAAGATTCATTAAGACCATTTATATCTGTGTTAGACTTGATGGCAGAAAGTCACCGTGCCCAGTGAGCACCACATCATTCTGTGTGAAGTGGAGCTGGTCTAATCACCTGACTTGACAACTTGAAGGACAGATGCGTGATTTTCAAATTTTCCCATTCCTTTTCCTTTCAGTGTATCCAATGCCTTAGCCAGATTTATAACAAAAACTTTTAACAAAACAAGATTTTCATTTATAAAGTCTACAAATAGTAATACAATAAGAAAACAGAAAAATAAAAAATATCCTCTTAAATACCAACTCCCAAAAATAAATATTGCTAACATTCTAGCACAAAGTGCTTCCTATATTTTCTCATCTAATTTTTCCTTTGTAATAGTTATTTTTACTGTGTATATTTAATTTTAATAATACTTTTAATATGTGTAATATGAAATATTTCTGTGTTATTTGTCATGCCTTTAACTTTGTATAGGCCTTCAATATCTAAGTAAAAGCAAGCAGGTCATGTTTTTCATGAGGAGGAAACCACTTGCTGTTCAGGTCACAGAAGTGTATACACACACACACACACACACACACACACACACACACACACACACCGTTGTAAATCCAATAATGCCTGTATGAATAACTAAAAGAATTAATTAACAGCATAATAGGGTGTCCTTCATGCCAGGCATGAGAACCTATGGTGAGCAGGAGTTGGGGTGGGAATGAGGAGTTGGGTCTGAAGAGAGCAGAGTGAGGCTGTGAACTTGCTTCTTCAGCTCTCATCCTCACCACACTGAAGTCGGCACAACTTTAAAGAAGAGCTCAGAATTCCTGAGCAGGGTTATCAGGATGATCAGGCCCTTCCAGGAAAGCCAAACCACGCATTGCCCCACAGTCCTGCCTACGGGTGTTCACAGCCAGGAGGTTGCTACTCAGCCCAGCTTCCTGTGACCTTCCAGTTCCCTTCTGCTTCTAGCCCTTTGTTTACTCTGGGGGAACTTTCTCCTCTTCTTGCTGGGTGCACATCAAGTGAAATACTCACTTGTGGTTGAGGCAGGAAGGTACCATGAGGCCTGAAATCCACAAGCTATTGTGACACTTCCGAGGGAGAGCGTGTTATCAGATCATTTCCCTTGTCACTGTCCTCACAACCCTCCGCACTCAACCTTGCAAAGTCATGGGAGAGCTGGAAATGACTCCACCAAACCAAGGACCCACACCCCTTTCCCCTTGGCATTTTCAGCTTACAGCCCTCCCATCCCTAACCCCCCCCACACACACACACACACTGAACACAGGAAGACTTTGCATGTGGCAGACGGTACCTCAGTCTCTGTAGAAATAGATTAGATTGAGAGGAGTAATGCTCGAGAGAGGAAGAAACCAAGGTGCAGCCAACACCTTAAAAACGTCATGCTGCTGAGCAAGCTGACCAATAGGCAGCTGACCTGGGACAGCTGTACCACGTCCTCTGCTTGAAAGCTGTACATTGAGCAACCAAGCCAAGCAGCAAAGAAGTCCCTGAGCCCATGTTTACCATCAGTCTTCTCTTCCGAGTGTCAGCATGACTCCCTTGGGCTTCATCGCTCTGTGAGTTGGGAGAGGGCCATCTTGACAGTTACTGACATTGGTACTGAGAACGTATTCACTCTTGGTCTGACTATGTCATTTTAAGATATTGAGATTCAGAGAGGTTAAGTGACTTGCCCAAAGTCACATAGTATGATTACCAGCCCAAGCCAGTCTCCCAATAACCTCCCACTTGTGTTTATATATGGTGTCAAAGAACTGTGAGACCTGACTTAACTTTTACTGGAAAATGAACTGGGGTGGGGGTGGGGGGCATTTATGCCTGGTCCTGCAGGTTGAGATGACTTCTGGGAAGAAGTGGAAGTTGGCACTTGTAGACAACTGATGAAATGCGTGCCTACTTTATTCCCTTTCATAGTTCATCTGTGAGTGTGACTCAAGTGACTCACTATATACCTAAGGGTAGCTATAAGGCAAGAGTTACAGCTTTTCATATACTGAAAATGAGGCAGCTGAGGTTGAAAAGGGTCTCCATGCACAGCACAAGCTAGGATACAGGCCCAGATTCTCTCTACCACCTGCTGGGGATGGGAGAAAGAAATTCACCCCATTTTCCATCTCTGAGTTCTTGCCATTGTTTGCTGGAAGCATCATTAGGTTTGTTTCCTGAGAAGACATCAGGGGAGCAACTTTCTCTGAATTCTGGGGGCATCCAAAGTGAAGCCCATGGCTATCTCTCCAACGGGCCCTGAGGCCCTTTTAGAATCGCCTCAGAAACCCTGTGCAGGTGAGATCTCAGAATGACAGTCAACTGTAAGAAGCTGTGCCTGTCACCAGCTCCACAGCCTCTTACAGAGAAAGAGCCAGAAAAGCAAACAAAAAAAATTGCTAAACTAGCAAGCAGAGATAGACAGCACACACACACACACACACACACACACACACACACACACACACACACACGGCTGGCAGGGGAGGAAGAGAGAGAAAAAGAGAGAAGATGGATTTCAGAACCCTGAGTTCTCACATGATCTCTCCCCCCCACACTCAGCTGTCACCTGCACACCTTTGCTCGGCCCTCAGAATGGAACCATGACCTGTATCCAGCCTCTTGGAGGTTCCACTTACAAATCCACATGCCAGTTCACCTGTGATGAAGGATTTTATCTATCTGGACCAGAAAGATTGGATTGTTCTCCATCTGGACACTGGACAGGCACACCACCCACGTGTGAAGGTAGGCACGGGAGTCTGCCCTACCCTGTGACTTCTCAGATATCATCATAGAAGGAAGAATCATTAGCTCTTTGGGTGAAGGTGTTCCCGAGCTAAACACTAGGCATGAGAATCTAGATAAAAAATTTCTTTCTCCATGAATAACAAATTGAGTAAAACATTTCAGTCTTAACAATGTTTTCACATCATCATAGCTCATGACATCACCATTCTAGAATAATAAGGGAAGTCAATATCATCTCCATGCTACAGATGAGAAAAAAACAAGCTTAGAGGTGAGATAATCCAAGGCCATTGACATTCACAAACAATGATACTCAGCTATGCACTGAAGCATTTATTTTTCTTATAGAAACCCTTTCTCTTTTTCTATTAAGCTCTCTAGCCATTTATTCCTACCTCCACCTTCACCAACCCCACTAAGTCTCAGACTAGTTAGCTTATTTGGGGATGAGTGTCATTTAACTAGCCTGGCTTTCATTTTTCCTCCTACTTCTTTATGAGTTTTAAACTCATTGAGGTAGAAGCTGGGCTTCTTCCATTGTGTGTGTGTGTGTGTGTGTGTGCGCGCACACGCGCGCGCATACATGTATGTGTGTATAATATATGTGCATGCTTCTGTTGTATGTGTGTGCGCAAAGGTAGTACACATGTGTATACAAAAAACATTGATGTTGGGAGTCTTCCATTATTGCTTTTGACCTTATCTTTTAGACACATGGTCTCTCACAGAACCCAGCACTCACCAATTGGCTATTCCGACTAGCAAGCAAGCTCCAGGGATTTATCTGTCTAAACATCCTCAGTGCTGGAATTACAAATGTGTACAACCATGACATGCTTTTACACAGAGCCCAGACATCTGACCTAGAACCTAAGGCTTGCCTGGCAGATACTTTGCCCCCTGGGGCATCTCCTCAGCCCCTCCTTAACCTTCATATCACCTACAACAGTAGATGGAATCAAATGAGTGTGTAACAAGCATCTGTTGAACAGAAGCTTATCAGTTCCTGGTCACACTCACTCAAGCACAGCCCTGCTGACAGTGTCAACTGGTGGAACTCTCGAAAACAGGGTGAATCACACCTATCTTTGACTTCCTGGAAGCACCCAGCGGGCACAATGTATCGCATATAACTGCAGGCATATAGTATGTTCTAAAAGAGAAGTGCACCGTGTTAGTTAACGTATAGTTCCTCTTTGGCTTCAGAAGGGTCGTTGTTCCAATTTATTGTCCAGCATAGTCAGGGTTAGTAATAATGAGATCCACACTTCAAACGTTTTCTTTTTTTTTTTTTTTTTTTTTTTTTTTGGTTTTTCGAGACAGGGTTTCTCTGTGTAGCTTTGCGCCTTTACTGGAACTCACTTGGTAGTCCAGGCTGGCCTCGAACTCACAGAGATCCGCCTGGCTCTGCCTCCCGAGTGCTGGGATTAAAGGCGTGCGCCACCACCGCCCGGCACGTTTTCTTATTCAGTCTACACAAACCACCTCTAAAAAAGTTATTTTCATTGCCCTCTTAAAGATGAAGAAAACGGGGCATCAAGAGAATGAGTAGCTGTCTATAGGCACATTGAGAGAAGGGCAGAATGACAGGCCATGGGATGTTTTTACCACTATACCACACTGCCACCTAGTGGCAGGGTTTCTGAACCCCGGGTCTGGGCACTGGCCGCAGGTGTAACTTCGGAAGCAAGCCTTAGAAATGGTGGTGACTGGTGAGCAGCTGAGAGACTATGCCTTTAAAAATCTGTTAGCATTGTGCAAAACAGCTAAAACATTGTTCATTCATCCCTACACTGATATCTCAAGATCTTACTGCTGTACTAAAGGGTATAAAAGCCAACATTTGCTGTCAAAAAGGTACACTAACCTCAAGGAACCTAGGCCACGTGAGAAGGGAGAGTTTATGCCTTGTATACATTACTCATTCCTTTATTTCTCGCTGTTTCTGTCACTTACCCTACTAACATGTTCGTAAGCTACATTTTTCAGATTGTATTTTAAGGGCAAAGAACCAAATTCCAATTATAAATCCCATTAAGCTTTTAAATGATTGATGCAGCCAGTTGAGTTGCTAAACCTTTGATCTCCCACACCACTTCCCTCCACCCTGCCCCAGTCCTCTCTTCTGTTCATGAGGAATCATGTGCCTCCTGTCTGTGAGCCCAGGCTCCACCCAGGGACAGCACCTCTAAGAAGATGTGGTCCTCAGTATTGTCCATCTTCTTAACCCTACTTTTAAGATATTTTTATGTCTGTTCTTGCTTTATTAGCCACATTTACATTGTATATTTAGTTAAGGGAGTGATCCCTTTTCATTTTCCCACCAATCTTTGGAATTTTAACCCTTAATTCTACCTAGGAACCCTGGTTCTCATGCACTTTTTTTTTCAGAACCCAAAAGGGACCACAGGGCCTTGGGGTCATCAGGAAGTGGGACCCCCCACCTTCTCTCTCACTGTGCACTGAGGTTTCCAATTAAGGGGGGGAGGCTCACAAGTATTTCCATTTGGTAAGAACACTGATTCCCTGGGCCCGTTGGAACTTGGGATCTGCCTTCATTTCCCTGTCTCCACCTGCCCTTCCCCCTCAGGAAATCTTCTCCATGAGCACAGCAATGACTGAGGCACATCTCATTTCCATGATGCCGTCTATGAGATGGGTTGCTTAAGTCCAGTGGCTGTGTCCCTTCAGTCCCCACCTGTAGGCCACCTTCCTGACACAGACTGTTGCTCCCCTCATCATTAACATGGTTCCTCACTCACTGTTCCTCGGGAGACCTTGTTGGCCACTGAATTCAGCACCTGATACCTTGCTTAATCTTCTTAGGAAACGGAGACTTGGTCTTCCATCCACCTCCAGCTCCATCATTCTGGTTTTTTGGGTTTTTTTTTTTTTTTTGGCTTACCCAAGTCCAGGTTCTGAAATACAGGGAACATGTGCCCTCTGAACCCTGGGACAGTTTACTTCTCTATTTTCCTTCAGTTCTTGGCCTGTTTTAATGGACTGGTGGAAGGCTCCACAAAACACCCACAAACAGCCTGTTACTACAAACACCTGTGCCAATATGCCAACATACTTTTTCATGAGGTAGCACATAAAACTTAGAGAATCTTAGGAATCAAAATGGCTAAGCAAAATGAACCTGACATTACCTTCAGAATAACAGTGAATTCAAAGAAACAGCGGCCACTGTTGTCAATAGCTATTGGTAAATCATTCATGTGCCAGGTAATTGAATGACGAAAAGGATTGTGGTGAGAAAATTAGAAATGCATTTGCTCTGCCCTTTGACCTGTACTTGTTGACTGCCACCCCCACCCCCTGAGATACCAACAGTGGGAATCATGTTAGATAAAGTGAATGGTTGGGGCTTTAGAAGCTTTACATATAGTAGGTAAAGGAGCTGCAGTGTGTAACGCGACGTCGTATGAGTTCCAACAATAAGTCTATGAGTTCAGGGAAAGGCCTGAAAACTGGGTTAGGGAGACTGAGTACTTGACTTCCTGACCTTTCTCTATACATCTTTCTGCATGCCTACCTGCTCCTCCTTCCTGAAGTAAACATGTTTTATACATTGCAGCAAGCCTGCTACTCAGCAAAATGCCTGAGAGACAGTAGGCAGTCAATAACTATTTGTCAACTATTGAGAGGATAAACTATGTGAAGCACAGAAGGTCTTAATAAGCACGATATTGAAAGTCTCCCATTTGATACTCCAGCCATCAAGTGCCCAAGGATCTTTGCCCCAGATCAAGGCAGCCTGGATTGTTCTCAGGGTCGGGAAGAATTCAGTGTCGGCTCCACATGCCGCTTCTTCTGCAACAAGGAATTTGAGCTAGTCGGATCCAAAACTGTGGAATGCATGGCTTCTGGAAGATGGTCAGCACCTCCACCAACCTGCAAAGGTAATGACGTGCTCACCGAGGAAGTTTTACTTGGGGTTATCTTTCCACACAATTAACACATAGCTAACTTATGTGGCAAGTGCACATTATACACTGTCAGTGAGTGTGGTCAACACAGGTGTAGGTTTTTAAACTTTCTAAGAAGTGACAGGATTTTTCTGTTCTCAACTAAAAGATAACTGATTCTTATGAAGAAAATTTTGTTCACATCTTTAGGCCTATTTATCTCAAAGATCTTTATTGAGCAAAGGGAGTGGTACATTGTACTTGCTGAGAATGCCAGGTAGCAGTTATGGGCCAGGTGCTTGGAACAAGGAATCCAGATGCAGAGAGATCAAGTATCTTCATTCTATCATATGGCAAGTGTATGACCAGGCCAGTGACACAGTTTCCATTTCATCTTCGTGTTGACCTTGGGCCAGCAACCCAGGGAGCACAGGCAGTTACTTGCATTTAATGTGGCCTTCTATTGAGGTGCTAGATCTCTATAGCAGCTCTCCAGCTGCCTCCATTTTAAAAGTACTAGTAATATCAACTCTGCTTCTTCTTACAGCCAGGACAATGGCTTTTCATGGGCACTTTTAAAATATTGTCTCTCCTAAATTATTTATTTACTTGCATGTGGTGTACGCACGCGTGTATGTGCAGGTATGAGAGCCCATGTGCATGCATGCAGAAGCCAGGAGAGGGCAGCAGCTGTCTTCCTCTGTTAGTTACTGCCCACCTTATTTTCTGAGTCAAGGTCTCTCACTGAACCTGGACCTCAGCTTTTTGCCTAGGCTGACTGGCTATCAAGTTCCTAGGATCTGCTTGTCTCTGCCTGCCAACACTGGCTTTTATGTGGATGCTGTGGATTGAACTGGGTTCCTCTTGTTTTCAAAATGAGTACTCTCACCCACCAAGTCATCTCTCCAGCCCTTAAATAATTTTCCCCTTATCTGAGATTAATAGATCTTCATAGGTTCCATCTATAAATTGCTAGAGATCCCTTGCCTCGGGAAAAGTTGAAGACAGCTATTCCATGACAGACTTCGTTCAGATATGATCCCTCAACCCGTGAACATACTGAATACGTTCAAATGAAATGTTGTTCTCATGACAGGTGTAACATCACTTCCTAACCCAGAGGTGCGCTGTCCCGCTCTCACTACTCCTGGGCAGGGGACAATGTTCTGCAGACACCACCTGGGAAGCTTTGGTCCAAACACCACTTGTCATTTTGGGTGCAAAACTGGGTTTACACTCAGAGGCACCAATTCGCTCAGATGCAGGACTTCAGGACAATGGACAGCAGTGACTCCAGAGTGCAGAGGTAACTAACCAGACAGGAGCAGGGAATTCTGAAGCTGTCTTCCTGTCCATGCTTGAGTTAGTCATTGTATGTCTCTGCCTGCTTACGTTCCGCCCAGCCCTAACAACCGCTGCAAGTCCCCGCTCCTCCACGAACTCCACAGCACTCCCAAGCAGAAGGAATGTGTGGCAGCCCTTCAGCTTTGCCCTCCCCCAAACCACTTTCTTTCTTTTTTTTTTTTTTTTTGGTTTTTCGAGACAGGGTTTCTCTGTGTAGCTTTGCGCCTTTTCTGGAACTCGCTTGGTAGCCCAGGCTGGCCTCGAACTCACAGAGATCCACCTGCCTCTGCCTCCCGAGTTCTGGGATTAAAGGCGTGCGCCACCACCGCCCAGCCCAAACCACTTTCTATACAGAGGACACAGGCATAAAGGCACATATGTCTACATGCGTCAGCGCTAAAAGCTTGCAAATGGAAAGCCAGCTCAACAAATTGTGAAGTATAAATTGCAACGTTATTAAGTAGGTGACAGTATCAACCTACAGTATTTTCATAATGACTGGAACTAAGATGTTAGCCCCGAGTGACATTTCTTAAGGAGCTACCACACCATTCCCAAAGCATGGAGTCTTTCCCCAGTCTCCTTCATCTTGATATCTTCCACAGCACAGCACTGAGATCTAAAAATGTCAGGACTGCTCTATCACACTTATTTGAATTAAATCTGACTTCCTGGGGTTTGTTTGCTCTCCACAACTTACAGAAAATAATCTGAAGTTATTTAACAAATAGTTTAAAGAGGATTGTGGTCTCCTCTTCCAAACTTCCAATGTCCGCCTGTGAGGGACATGAAATAAATATTTTAATAATCATAATGCTGACATGGCCGATTAACCACAGTGTATCAATAATAACACACAGATACAAATTCAGTGGTGTTTTTGAGGGGCAAATTTAGTAAGGAGACTTTTTGGAGATTAGATCAGTACAAGTACATCCTTGTACTCTGGCTAGTATTATTTCATGGATACTTTTGAAGAGCTGCTGTGGTTCTTGGGTGTGGATGACTTCCTTTCTGACCTTTCACATTAACTCCATCTATTGTCAATTCCATTCAAGTTAAAAAAGCAAACCACAACCCTATCTTCCTTCCTTCTGTGTATCTGTTTCTCATTCATTTTTTTTCCCTGCAGCCATAAAATGCTCAGAACTACACATGGACACACCAGGATCGATGAACTGTTCCAATCCCTGGGGAAACTTTAGCTATGGATCAGCCTGCACCTTCCAGTGTCCAGAGGGACAGTTACTGAATGGCTCTGCAAGGGCAACATGCCAGGAGAATGGCCGTTGGTCAGCTACCATGCCAACATGCCAAGGTACATTTTTCATATGGTTTAGAACATGACCTTGACATGGAAGACAGAATCCCTGGTTCTTTGCTGCATATCTCTCACGGTGGCTTTTTTTCCCTTCACTGCCCTCCTACATTGCTTGATGAGTGTTTCATAATGAGTCACAAAGGCTCCCCTTGCTTTATACAGAGCCCTAGGGATGAGGCTGGTGACCACGTGGATCCCTGCCATTCTTTTTCATTGTTTAGTTGTGTGAAATTAATTTCCCCACTTCTTACAGCCTCTGCTTAACACACCTTGACACTTCAAATACGTTAGCCAAGGGTTTTCACACAGAGTCCTACTTTGTTGTGTCAGAAGACTTTTGTTTACCATCTACCTCTAAAAATACCTCAAGTCCTTTAATTATGCCCCATCTATTTGCAAGCTTTATCTCAGCCCCCCTACTCCTCCCTTATTTTCCCTTAGCAGTTATGACTTACTGCTGTTACATATCCAAACCATTGATTGATTAAGAGAAATTACCCCATCATTTATTTCATTTACCCAAATAACCATGCACATGTACTGATGAATTTGTAACTACTAATGAGTTCCTTTCAGGGGATCTTTTCATCTTGTCCACTTTAGAAATTATGATTTTTTTAATCAAAATTAATCAAATATTTAAGCCTTGGAATGCAGTCAGGTCCTGCTTCCTGTTTCATTGCAGTGGATTTCTGATTTCCAGATCTTTCCTGCCAGGTTATTGGCCTTGGCAGGACCTTTGAAATTCTTGCTTATGGCCCTGTCTTTGTTCTTGGGATGCCTCGGGGACCATGAATGGTCTGTGCACACTACACTCACACCTTGCATGTGTGTTTATTTTAGCAGGACCACTGACCATCCAGGAAGCGCTGACTTACTTGGGTGGGGCAGTGGCGTCTACAACAGGTCTGGCAGTGGGCGGGACACTCCTGGCTCTGCTCAGAAAGCGTCTCAGAAAGAAAGGTAAATACAAAGGAGCCTTCCTCTTTTCTGTTCTCTATTTTGGAGTAAAGTGTTAAAGTCAGTAGTTTCTATTTAAAAACAGTTTGTTAAAGAAAGTCAGGCTAATATTTGTGACCTTGAGCCCTGACTGCCTGTCAGAATCACCTGTAGGAATTTATGAAAATACAGAAATTCTGAATTTATCTTTGTGTGTGTGTGTGTGTGTGTGTGTGTGTGTGTGTGTGTGTGTGGTGTGGTGTGTGTGTGTGTGTGTGTGCACATGTGCATGCCTTCTGCATACTAAACCAGTGCTCTACCACTGAGCTGTGACACCAGCCATTATATTAATTTTTCCAAAGCCTTCCCTTAAAATTCTGATGACGCCTCTGAGGGCCTCTGGAACCACCAAAATTAATTATAAACATGCCATGCCTCTTTCCCTCACACACCCCATGTAATAGGCATTTGTAAATCAGCTTTTCCAGGCAGTGGGGCCAATAGTGACGGTACCTCGGGTTGAGGAAGATATAGTCCTTTAAGAGGGACAGATAAACAGTCTGCATACTTACTGTGGTACGTCTGGAAGAACAAAATATAGTGTAAATGTTACCCGAACATAGAACGATGGTTCTTGGATCAGAACAGTACATTGAATAGGCTTTCTCAACCTTAGCTTGAGTCAAGGGATAGGGCCAAGATGGGAAGGTGAACTAGAGTTCTAGCAAAGAAAACTGCACATGAAAACCACGAGCACATTAGATCACTGGAAGAAGTGGTGTGTTTAGCAGCCGAGAGCGTCTGAACCCACTGGACTCCCAGACCAGTGGGGAGAAGCTGGAGGTTAAGAAGCCACTGCTTCAGTAGTGTCCTGAAAACACATACTCAAACATTCTCTCATGCAAATTTGTGGGTTTCGAGAAGATTTAAGCAGGAAAGTGACCAAATGATGAAGACTCTGTCAGGGACACCTCACCAGCCTGTTGTCAGAAAGAGAACTTAGACCCAGAGACAAAAGAAACGTCCAGTTCTGAGACTTGCAAACATCTTTTCTCCATCTGCTGCGACTTGTAGCCTGCCCAAGTGTTTATTGGCTTCACAAATACTTCTCTATAAACTAAGGAGGCTCTCTCTGTCCTTCCTCATAGCAAGCATGAGGCACAGAGGACTGACTGGTACTCAAATCCAGACAACTGGAAGGAGCTGTGTTAAACTATTCCAGACTTTGCATTCCATTGAGAAGTTCCAATAACCAATCTTAATTGCTCTTGGGACAGAATGTCCTGTGCCCTTCTTTTATGATTCCCCACTCAAAGCCACCATCGAATTGTATATGTTTCTTCAACACTCCTGCACACAATCTCCTCTGAGGGTAACACTGATGGTAGCAAAGGGTAGTTTCTTGCTGATGGGAGAAATGTGCCAATAGCTATGAAGGATTCCTTCATGAAAGTGTGTGTTTATTTAACCAAATCAAGAAGGTAGAAGGAAGAACTCTTAAGACCCACCTTTAATCTCCATAATCATGTCAGATTTGCATAATTTTCTCCTGTCCCATCCCTGGTCCGCTGACCCTACAAACCATGGCCAAGTCGTTTCTTCAGTTTTCAGATAAATTCAGGGTTAGAAAAATGCCAGTAGCCTCTCATTTTTCTAAATCTCTAACAATAAATAAATTTATGAGTTGAGGGAGGATGGCTCATCCTGGGCTCATTCCAATTTGGTGTTCAATGTCAAAATAGTCTATTGTCAAGTAACAGACAGTGCTGTAGCCATGTCTCAAGACTTAACCATCAGTCTGCTGTTTAGAGTAAGACAAGAGGCTCCTTATCACATACATTCCTAGGAGGGAAAATGAAAGCATCCACTAGTGTCATTGTGGGTTGATTTATAAGGTTACCATGCTAGCTGAGGACCAAGGGACTAAAAACCTGGATACAGCAATAGGGAGCCTCAATACCAGGACTGGAAACCCCAGAGACATGAGGACAGGATAGTTGGGGTTTTTTTCCCCTACAAAGTTAAAAAGAAAAAAATGTAAGAGGACCTTGGAATAAAATATTATAAAAATGCTCAATTTAGCCTAAAACAAGTACTGCCTACCTTTTAGGCCAGATGGTTCCTAATATTCTGCATATAACAAACTTATCTGAAAATCAGTCTCCTAATTTTCTTCAATAATTTCTAACACCAGTAACTCTTCTCACCTCATTGTTTTCTTTTATTCTTGTTTTCTCACTTATTTCAGATGATGGAAAATGCCCCCTGAACCCTCACAGGTAAGATGGAAATGTTCTGTGCAAGAACAAATTTTGTTAGTTTGTCTTTCTAATATGCTGTGTCAGGGGAACATGAACAATGCTTCTTCCTCCCTGTAATATATCTTCTGCCATGTCTTTCCTGTCTTGAGAAAAAGCATTCAGGTAATATATGTCAGCTAACCATAGTGTCTTAAGTATCAATACTTAGGGAGTTTCAGGCTCTTGAGTCCCCCTTCTGAGTTGTAGAGTCTTTATTTCTGAGGACTTTCTGTGTGTGGACATTTCTTTACATCACATTTCTTTACCTCACTGATTAAAAACAATAGATAGCCTCATTGTAGTATAAAATAAGAAGTAAAGTGGGAAGTGATTTATCATAGAAACCAAATGCTAAAGCTCGGGTGCTACACTAGTGAATGCTTGGAGGCCACTGAAAGTTTGTAAATTTCAGTAGACTCTCCATGAGCAATGGCTCAGGAAGAGACAGTGGCCTGTCCCCTGGGAAAATACTGTATTAGTTCAATTCACAGGACAATGACTTTCATCTTAAAAGATGAAAAACACACTTAGTATTTTCATATGAGACAATTAAGTTCCAGACCATCTTTAATCCTGAACAGTGCTATTCCAAAGCCATATAGGATCTAAGATCTACAATTTTTTTGTATCTTGGGTTTTTGGACATGTAGCATCCCTGACCTCTGCCCACAATGCCTGTCCGTCCTCTTCATCACCATGAAAATCCAAAAACCATCCCTAGGGGGCAGTACTAACTAACATTCTGTGGAAACCCTTGCTCAAGTATCAGTTATCCAGATTGAGAACTTTGTAACTATTTCTTATCAAGAAGAGGCTGCAACCCCTTATAGGGTAAATCAAGTTTTCTGCACAGAAACCAATAGCAGCAATAGTGTAGGTAGGTCTGGGGATGCGGCTTGGTGGTAGAGCATTTGTTTAGCCTGCATGAGGCCTTGGGTTCCTTTCCCAAGTACCATGAAAAAGTGTGAGTGGAAAGCGCCAGTCAAATTACCCAGACCTCTGAGTGGGACCTTGAAAGTTGCTTTTTCCATTTACTTTTCTTATTAAAATAGAATTCCAGGGCAGGTGGCAATCTGTTGTTTCTAGAGATAGTGTGAGCTGGCTGTTTGGAGGAGTAATGTCATGGTAGATCATCCTTGTGTTTCTCTTCTTCAGCCACCTAGGAACATATGGAGTCTTCACTAATGCTGCGTTTGACCCATCCCCTTGAGGTGAGTTCCCTATGAAGATATTTTTGAAGAAAATAAGACAGTAAGGGAAAGAGAAATGATGTAAAGCTTTAATTTTCTTTATATCATCGTGTACTAACTGTTAAGCATGTGTTAAAATATCAAGCCATGACAGAAACCATATTGGCAACAAGTGTATGTGAGAGTGGATGGCCAATAGAGTTTACCCAAGGATTTCCATTCCTTTCGAGATGAAAGGTTGTAGCAGCACATAACTTGTTCCAGGATGTGTGAGATCCCATTATTGGCAGCCACGTGGTGTCAACAGTGTGGGCTTGCCTCAAAATCCCTTGCGCTACCTAATGGGAAAACTGAAATTGTCTGAAACCATTTTTTTCAAATACTGCAATGAAAAGTCCCCTTTCCTAAGAAAAGCAACGTGCTGGTAGACAGGGTAGAACCTAGAAAGAGACAACTGTCTTGCACATCAGGGGATAGACATGATGAAAGACTACTTTCTCCTTTAAGCATAGTTTAATTTGTTTTCTCTCATTTTCAGAGATCTGGTCTCCTGTCTCCTCCTTGAGTCTCTCAGGATTCTGCATGCAGATGTCAAGTTTCCAGACTTTAACTCCATTTCATTTGCTGCGGTTTTCTTCAAATAATTGGACAGGAATGGAGCAAAGGGACTGTGAACATCCCACCTCTTCACCCACCCCCTCCTGCTCTGCCTCTCACCTTCGTCTAGCACAGCCACAGAAATAGGAGCAAATGTTTCTGCTGTGGTCTGTGGCTTTGACCTTACTTTTACTGAAAACGGGAAGTTAGTCCAAAGCACTGGAGCATCTGACTCACCAGGAGACCAGACTCTGAAGAGCTGAAAATCTGCTTTCTCTTGGATTTGAAGAGTGGCACTCCAAGATGCTGGAGGACAGGAAAACCTCCAGCTTAAGGGAGAGCCTGCCGTAAAGATCTCCTGGGCCTTCAGTGTTTCCTATCTATGAGGTTGTTTATACCTCTGCTGCTGACACTTTTGCAGAAACTTCCAGATGGTACCAGAGGTCATGGAAGACCAAGAACAGAGCCAGGATTCCACATCCTATTGCAGACCTTCCCTCTGCTGAAGCACCCAGAGGCCATTGTTTGAATATGTAATTGGACTCCCCCAAATGCTATGCTCTTCATGTTTTGTTCAGTAAGGTCTATGTATCTCATATTATCTGCCACCAATGTGGTCACAGTTACAGTCATCCAAATGACAGCTAGACCTTCCAATGAGCCAGCAAATATATGTCCTATGTCCCCTGTCCACAGAGAAAAAGCCAGAGGAACAGAAAAGGTCTTCATTGCATTACTGTTCTGCAGGAAAGAACAGACATGTTTTATATGTAATTTAATTCACATATTTAATAAATAAGTCACTGAAAAATGATATATGACTTGTCTCTAATTGATGCAAACATTAGGGAGTTAAACAATGCAGTTAGTTGCCTTGCTGTGGTGTAATGAAATCCAATGATCACCATGTAGACTGGATACACATAAGCAGATAGGCAAGCAAAAAACAGTAAAGCCATCCTTTGAAAAGTTACAGGGATTCTGAAAAAAAAAATGAAAGTAATTTAGGGACTTGTTGCTTTAAATCTATTTTCTCAGATACATTGTCAATAACATCTAATGTGTGTGTGTGAGAGAGAGAGAGAGAGACAGACAGACAGACACTAGGCTAGGTATTATAGGACCTGAGATCTCAACGCTTCAACCCTGTCTCCCATGTCAGAATTTGCATTTTGTTAAAATACTCAGAGGATTCTGACAATGTTGGGAACCCCTGGAATTGTGGGTCAAGAGTGCAAGGTAGTGTTCCTGCTTTTGAATAGATTATAATCTAGCAGTGGATACAAGGGAACCTTGAAAAACTAGATAATCAAAAGGAGTATATAATCTGAATAGATTAAGTTCATAAAAGAGAGACATCAATTTGAACCCAGAATCAGAGATTAAGGCAGAACTCCTGACTTTAAAGAATGGGAGAGCAGAGAGGGAAGAAAATGGATGTGGGCATTCTTTCTAATATAGTTAGATATGCATGTGTCTGTTGATTAATTAATTTTAGTACAGGGCCTCGCTGTGTAGCTTAGGCTGATCTCAATCCTCAAACTCACATTCTCCTGCTTCAGCCCCCTGTGTGCTGGGATTACAGGCATGTGCCATCATGCCTTACTTGAGAAGGGGCATTCTAAATTAACTGAATAATATGAGCAAGGGAACAAAAGGAAGAGTGGGGGGGGGGGAGGATGTCGAGGAGCCAGGGTGGTGCCAGATTACAATTCACTCAATGTGCTGAAAGCACAAAGCGCGGACAGAAACAGAGTTCTGGGGAACTCGGGACAAGTCATTTTGCTGATTCAGATATTATAATTCTCAGTTTCTCCAACAGATAAATAAAATCTAAAACAATATGCATAGGACCCTTCAAAACATGGCACCACAGGACAGCGTAAGTGTAGACAAGAGCATAGGCTGCAGCCGCCTTGGCACTAGGGGACCATACAGTTTACAACATTTTTCCCCCTCACAATAATCGGATTAAGGAAAATTAGAATTGCAGGCTTCAAAAGTACTCCAGAAATAAAAGGTAACTGGCCCAAGACCACACAGCTACCCACAGTCTCAAATGAGTACTCCAAGCCCTGTTCTCTGCTACATCTGAGCTCGTGACAAGCCCTTACCAGGTAGTCTGTGCCTTGGTAGAAGTTACCGAAGCAAGAACGCTAACCTGTTGGTGGACTCGTCCTCTGGCCGATTTCTGTGCCTAGTAACCACACAGGGTCATTTCCCTGAGATCAGAGGACAGGTGTTAGCGAGGCTTGTGGAAACCGGCTGGCTTAAGCCTGAACTTTGACCCTTCCTCCCCGCCCCGCCCCCTGCAGGTTAAGGGTGGATGGGTGAGATTGCTGCTGCTTTGGGATGGGGCAGAGACTCTTGGGCACAGTTCCCGGGCCACAACCTCCAGCGGGGCTGCCCTTTCTTTGTCGTACGTAGTCCCTAGTCTGGTTCCCTAATAAATGCCTCTGGCCACAGGGGGGAGTGACCTCGACAAGCCCATGCCTACAGGAGGCACAGCCAGGGAAGGGAGGTAGAGTGAGCCCACCGCTGCCGCCACAGGGGACAGGGACACTGCTTCCCGCTGCCTCCGAGTCCCCCAGGGAGCCACGACAGCGACAGCGCGCAGCGGGGACAGAGAACTGAGCACTGTGGGCAGTAGCAGTGCGCGGCAGGACAAGGGCCATGCTCCTAGTCTGCCTGCGCCTCTGCTTCCTGGTGGTCCTGAGCACCAGCTGGGCGGGCTGGGGCAGCCACCGGGCCGAGGCAGCGCGGCTAAGGCAGTTTTACGTGGCTGCTCAGGGCATCCTCTGGAACTACCATCCTGAGACCAAAGACCCAAGGTAACTCGGGGTGGAGTCCAGGTGGGCTTCTCCAGGGGAGAAAATCCTCTGTAACTGCAAGTTCGTTTGTTTGTTTGTTTGTTCCAGGGCTGGGGGGGGGGGGGGGCACAGAGACAGAGACACAGAGAGAGACAGAGAGACAGAGACAGACAGAGAGACAGAGACACAGACAGAGACACACACAGACACAGAGACACACAGAGACAGACACAGAGACACACAGAGAAAGACAGATGAGAGAGACAGAGAGAACACAGTTAAAGTCACAGTTAAAATAAAACAATGAAAACAATGGTGGGTGCTAATTTTTCCTCCACTGATAGATAGATAGATAGATAGATAGATAGATAGATAGATAGATAGATAGATAGATAGCTATCATACTGAGGATGTGGAAAATTTCACACAGCCATAGCTAACCTTTCATACACACACACACACACACACACACACACACACACACACACCATACTGTTGGCTCCCACTTTGTTAGTTTAATCTACTGATGAGTTGAAATAACCAGTCTCCCACTCCCTCTTACACCTTCCTGAAAGTCTGGTGCCAGCCTTGTAAGTCTGCTTCAAAAAAAAAAAAAAAAAAAAGGAACTTCTAGTTCTATAACATTCATTCCTTGCAGACACAGGCTCATCTAAAGAGAAAGATGCCCACCGTGTGCTTCATTGTAAGGAGATTTTAGTGACACTCACCTTAATTTTGCTGCCTTCCTATAAATGACTTTCAAAACGTTGGTTCATGGAAAGAGGACACACTTGTATTTTCACCTTTTCTTGACTTATTCCTGGCCACCTTAATGTGGCTTTATTTTTTTTTTTCTTTCTTTCACTTTGAATTGCTTCCTGGAATATGGCTTATCCTGGATATTTTGTCTGCCCTGAATATTACCCATGTTAGTGACCAGGTGAGGTGGCCATTCCAAAGCACATGTAACTAAGAGGTTTAAGTAATATCAAACCTACCTTTGAGTTGTAAAACACGTTTTGCTAGTTGGAAGGTTAAATGAAAGCCTTCCTGAAGCTAACCAAATCATAGATTCTGCTCAGCATTTACAGCTACTGTTTTTTATTTTAAATGGCAAGCCTAGCCTTCTGGTTGACTCATTTTTTTCCTTTTAGTTGACATCAAAGTTTAAGCGATTGTGAAAGATGTGTTCCTCTTTTACAATTGCAAAACCAAAGCAATCAGCCAAAAAATAATGTAATGTTTTGAAAGCAATGTGTAACATTTTAGTATGAATGCATAATAAGCATTTAATTGTTGTTGTTGTTGTTATAACTGGGCTATTTGGGAAGGCATTACAGTCTATCTTGGTATTATGCTAATAAGAAATATCACATTAAAATGATTTCAAGTAATGCATTTAGAGTGATAATCTAAACCACACCCACACTCTTAGGAAACTGCCATTTACTGAACCCTCAAAGAAAATAACATTCTTTCCAGCACCAGTTTTCCTGCTTTGTGGTAGAACACAGATGTGGCTGGTGTGTTCAGCCTGGGGTAGGGCACAGGTAAGTCAGAGAACACAAGGTTAAGGATGAACAAATTCAGATCAAATGTACAACACGAGGACTCTAGGTAACAACAGTGTATTATATGGGCAGGTCTTCCCCTCTAAAGGGAAATGGAAAATGGATAAGCTGTTTGTCTTAGTTAGAGTTCCCATTGCTTTGATGAAACACTTTGACCAAAGGCAAGTTGGGGAGGAAAGGGTTTATTTGGCTTACACTTCAGCATTGCTATTCCTCACTGAAGGAAGTCAGGACAAGAACTCAAACAGGGCAGGATCCTGGAGGCAGGAGTTGATGCAGAGGCCATGGAGGCATGCTGTTTATTAGTTTGCTTCCCCCATGGATTGCTCAGCCTGCTTTCTTTTTTTTTTTTTTTTTTTTTTTTTTGGTTTTTCGAGACAGGGTTTCTCTGTGTAGCTTTGCGCCTTTCCTGGGACTCACTTGGTAGCCCAGGCTGGCCTCGAACTCATAGAGATCCGCCTGGCTCTGCCTCCCGAGTGCTGGGATTAAAGGCGTGCGCCACCACCGCCCGGCCAGCCTGCTTTCTTATAGAACCCAGGACCACCAGCCTAGGGATGGCACCACCCAAAATGGGGCTGGCCCCTCTCCCATTGGTTACTAATTATAAAACGTCGTATAGCTGGATCTCATGGAGGCATTTCCTCAACTGAGGCTCCTTCCTCTCTGATGACTCTAGCTTGTGCCAAGTTGATACACACAACACCAGCCAGCACACTGTTGGTAGGGAAAATTACTAGAGGAAGCTCTTCCTGCGGGGTCTTCATCACTCCTGTGAAATATGGTACTGTAGTTACCAAGATGCAGAACCTCATTTACCCTAGAAATAGAGAATGGAACAGGAGCCACCTGGGTCTAGATAAAGCTGAGGAAATGGTTTAACCCTCCTGGATCTTGGCGGTGCTGTTTATCATCTGCATCTTCATAGGAAGTGACTTAATCTTTTCAGTGCAGATTTTTGGTTTCTTTTCCATACAGATCCCAGAGTTTTGCTCTACTGCTGGCTCCGTTCTCTCAACTAGAAACAGGCTCCAATGAACAGACACCAATTTACCACATTGGTTCAAAACTGTAAAATGAAAGTGGAAAAAATTTAAAATCATATCTGATTAATAGATTGAAACATAGTTCAAATATATAGTTATCAGTGACTTGTATTTTTTGACTTAGACCTAAAGACTGAGTTTGCACATGAGCTTGTCTTCCTTTATATAAAAAAAATTGATTCTGAAAAGCAGAATCAGAGAGAAATTAGACTTACATTATGGAAGACTATCGTTGAAAAGACCAATGATTATTCCATTGATCTCACTTGATATTCCAATCTATAAAATCTTGGACATTGGAAATACAATAAAATACTGTCATTCTACGTTTATAAACAAAATCCGAGTGTGTAGACACCTCCTCTTTTGGAATGGGAATAGATATCACATATGACTTTCAAATTGGTTTTTGTATTTTATTTCTAGTTTGAATTCTATACCTTCCTTCAAGAAAATTGTCTACAGAGAGTATGAGCCATATTTTAAGAAAGAAAAACCACGGTCTAGCATCTCAGGTAAGTTTGAAATATATTTTTTAAAATTATATTTTGTGTTGGGGTTTGAACCTACAGTCTAATGCATGCTAGGGAAAACCTCTAACACTGATCTAACTCCCAGTCTACATTTAAATTTTTATTCGGAGACAAAGTTTCACTAAGTTGGCTACCCAAGCTTTGAACTTGGTCTATAGCCCAGGAAAACTGAATTGTGATTTTTCTGTCTCAGCTTCCCACGTAGCTGAGGTTATAGGTCTGTGCCACCAGACCCAGTTTGTATTTCTTTTAATTTTAAATATAATTTTCATGGATAGTATTATATTCTTTATACTTGAAATACCCACACTGTGAACTGGCCAGATATTTCAGTGGTCAAAGGTACTTGCTGCCAAGCCTGAAGATCCAGGACTCACATGGTAGAACAACTCTCTCAAATTGTCCTTTTAATCTCTACACATGCACCATGATATAAATAAATAAATAAATGTAAAAATATTTAAATATCCACTTAGTTATCTTCTGTTAAAATGCATGATGTTTCTATCAGACACTAGCTATATACCATGTGTGCATGCCCAGATGCAGTGAGAATATGGGGCTCCTTGTTTATACTCTTGAGAAATTTCAGAGACAGTAAAATTTAAAGCAAATAGGGGTTCTTCCTTGAACAGGTCACATGCCCACACAGCCAGCCATGTTTTTAACCTTAGTCAAGGAAGCCACACAAAACGCTTCAGTGTTTGGATGTGTATTTGTTCACCTAACAACCCACAGCTGAGCACCTTCTGTGGGCTTGACATTGAATTAGGCACTGTGAATACAAGAGTTAGACAAAGTGAACTCAGATTGTCCTGGGGCTTGGGATCTGTTTGCATAGGCACAGATGCACTCCAACAGAATGAATTTGTCATTGTTTCTATCCAGCTTCCTACATTCATTAAAAGGAGCTAGGAATGTTTGATCCTTTGCATTTAGCTTTTCTAAAAGCTATGGCATTTGAAAAAAACAACAACTTCTCTTCTATTTTTCTTTGGTGCTTCATTAATCAAAGACTAATTTATCAAGGGCTCTGGGATCTTAACTATAGAAATGTATTTTACAGGAATTACAGGGGAGAACATCTTCCAGTCGGGCCCCTTGCCATCAATTCCCCCATCCTTCCCCCATCCTGGTGATGGTCAGCCATCTTTCCCAGGCTCACCTTGGGCCTCTTCTGCCCATCTATCCCCATCCCCACCCCCTACTCTGCCCTGCCTCATCTGGTTCCCTATATTCTTCAATTCTTCCTCGACTTGAGTCTTTCCTTCAGTAAAAAATCAACAACAAAGTCATTTTCTGGTAAATCTTATCTAGAAAAAGGAAAGCATCTCTCCTTAACCCTCCTGCCCTTTTCCTTTTTCTCCATCCTTCCTCCCAGTTCCCTGCGTGAGAAGTCAATGTCGTTCTCTACGTTCTCTCTTCCTCATCCCTTCCCTAGGCTGCTCCAGTATTGGTGAAATTATTAAGGCCACTCCACGTAGTTAAAAGGAGATTTATTTAATGGCGTAACTTACAAATTAAGGGATAGGTAGGTCGCGGGGTCTGGGGAAGGTGTATCACAGTCCAGCGGTGTTCTCTGGAGCTCTGCTTGGTCCACCTCCACCATCCAGGGTCCCGGAATGGAGCGAGCACTCGCCGATCCAGATCTCGGGTCCCCAGGCGCCTTCCTTGGCCCCGACTTGTAGGCGTGACAGTTGCCGAAGTCTCAATGGGGGTTGGAACTTCCAGATCAAAGCTGGAATGGCTACCCACTACATCTCCCCCTTTTTGTCTAAATAAGAAAGTTCTAACCTAATACAAGACTATATACAAAGGAATGGTTATCAAATATTGTCCAGGATTAATGAGGGATAATGACCTAGATAAGATGGAACTACAACCAATGCAAACAATATCAAGCAAGAAACACATACTAAAATCCAAAGAAGTATAGAACATAGGTAAATGGCACGTTACAAAGATCATTCCAAAAGGTGTCCTATCCTAAAGAACCTGAATCTAATACTTAATACGTTCTATTTACTAAGTTGTGACTATAACTGCTAGTCTTCAATCCCATCAAAGACCTGAGAAGGAATATCCGTCACTGTCAATCCGACCTTTGAGATGGCAGCACCGTCAGTTCTTTCCAGTTCTTTCACCACTTCTAGGCTGCCTGACGTGCTCCCGTTTGGAGCTCTTCACCTTGTTTCCTGCGTGACACTTCCCCTGGCTTTCCTCTGAGTTCCTTTACCATGCCTTCTCAATTTCCCACTTTCTCTTCTTCTCTGAGGTTCCAAACCCAGCCACAACCATGGCTTTTACAGGTGCCTACCCAGAAGCCACTGCACGGATTTCTACCCTATCCTGGCATTAGGACCCTCTCTCTCTTCTGTGTACTCCCAGCATCGTGATCCAATGCTTTCCTTTTAGGGATGCTGTGAAGCTCAGACTGGTTAATGAATACAAAGCACTTGTACTAATGCTCACATATGATAAGCCCTTAATACAAGTTAGCTACATTGTTTGTTGCTGCTGTTGTAGCTATGAATTATGCCTCCATTAGAGCATGCATATCATAGTATGGTGACTATATCAACACAACTATGTTTTTGTTCGTTTTATTTCCTTGTGTATTATAATTTATATATTTATTTGCCTTTAGATAAATACATTTAAGTATTCTTTCCTTTTGATTATCACAACCTAAGAATAGCACATTTGAGGGTCTGGGGATATAAAGGTGGATTCTGAGTTCCAACAGTCAGCTATTAGAGATGACTGATAGTAGAATGTTCTAGCACAGTGACAAAGAAGAACAATACTGAAGGATTTCCAGTCTAATGTTGACAAGAGAGAGAAAGAAAGGGGAATTGGAAAGCCAAACAGTGGGTGTGAATGGGAGTATAAAGATGCATTTTAGAAAAAAACAAAACAAAAACAGAGCACAAGAGGGTTTAGCTCAGCTTAGCTCTCAACCTGTGGGTTGTGACCCTTTGGGGGTTGAATGACCCTTTCTCAGAGTTGCCTAAGACCATCGGAAAATGCAGGTATTTACATTACAATTTATAACAGTAGCAAAATTACAGTTATGAAGTAGCAACGAAAATAATTTTATGGTTGGGGTCACCACAACACAAGGAACTGTATTAAAGGGTGGCAGCATTAGGAAGGTTGAGAACCACTGCTCTAGATAGCCTCAGCCAGATCAGGGAGCCATCTAAAAGCTTTGTCTGGAGGAAAGTAGAGAACCACTAAGATAATTTAAGTGGGAGAAAGATAGACCCAGATTTGCACTTTAATACTGTCTCAATATTGGTCTGTGATTGATTGTGAACAAGTACAATGTCACACATGTATAAAAACACCATAATAAACACCATCACTCCCTATGCTAACTAAAAATTAATAAGAATAAGAAGATCATTCTGTTCACATCTGGAAGATGGATTAGAGAATAGCCAGAAAAAGCAGTAATTTGGTTTTAGTACCAATCCAGGGAAAAGACAGCGGGGAAGCTGAGGTGGAGAAAATTAAATGGATTCCAAAGATACTTAGGAGCTAAAATCAGCTAAACAGGTGGCTAATTGGATGAAAACAGGAGAAGGGGATTATAATTGACTTCAAGTTTTCTGGGTTGAATAGTAGAATGGATAATGTACCATTCAGTAAGAGAGAAAATTTAAGGGAAAAAAAAAGGAACCTTGTTTGTAAGGATAATGAGGTCAGACTCGGAGTCTGAGGTATCTGTAGAATATCTACCCAGTGTTATCAAAGGAGCAGATGGGTATGAGTCTTGCTTTTAGGAGGGAGGACTGAAGCAGATAGATACAAATATGCAGGAGACATCACAATCAGTTTATAAATGAAGCGCTGAGGGAGCATCCAAGGAAAATGTAATGAGAAGAGGAGGCTGCCACAGAGCTCAGAGGGGCAACAGAGGCCAGCAGATAAGCCGAGAAAGCCATGTCCACCGAAGAGCTTGAGAAAGTCTTCCTAGAGAGGGCAGAGGGGGTTGATTCCCCGGAGGCAGAGTCAAATGGCACCAAAAGCAATGACTACTAATAGAGGGAGCAGTAAAGCTGAGCTTCTGCTGTAGTGGCGGTAGGGGTGAGAACTCATGGTGGGGACTTGAGGAGTGGGTGGCCGGTGGGGAAATGGAAACAGAAGGCAAGCAGGATTTTCCTTGAAATGCACCTCTGACTTGGAAGGAGGCAGGAGCATTCTGGAGATGAATGGGAGGCTCAAGGATATTGTGGAGCACCACAGGAATCTAATATTTATTAATTCAGTAGAAATACCTGGGGAATAATTGATGAGTCTAAACACAGAAGAAGCAGGAAGTGCTGGTATTAAAAGCTATTCCTAGTTCAGCCCAAAAGGCTGCTGCCTCACTGTGAGTCCTGGGGTGGGGCATTAAGGTCACCTATAAAATGGCTTTTGTGGTTGTGGGCAGGATCACCTTCCTCTGCTGCAGAATCCATTTTCATAGTCCAGTGCAGAGCTTACCATGTTCAATAGATTCATAGAACTATTTAACTTGTGAGTAAATGGGGACGTATTCACTAGGCCAAGGAGAGAAAGCAAGTGTTCAAAGCTGAATACTCTGGGGCTTTTGCCAGGTCCACCAAATATTGATGTCATTGCTAGGCAATGCATTGTACTGAATGCATAGTTAACAGAAAGGGCCATGACCAGACTGGAGACTCTTGAACTGACAGGAGGCACCAACCCTGTTTCAAGAAGGAGACCATTGTGACAGACATCCTCCCAGATGAAGGCCTTCTGTAGTGGGCTCCTGGTAGAGCCTTGTTGGTCAGAAGTAGACCTTAAGAGGGGGTGGGAACAGCCAGGATCATATATAAGCCCTTTCACATTAAACATTAGCTTTCCCTCAACATCTGTGTATCACAGAACATACTCAATGTGGGGGAACTGAGGGACTGTAGCATCTGGTTTTTGCAGCTCCTTCTTAAACTTCCAATTCTGCTTAACTCTGACCCCCTGAATGGTAGGAATGCCATTGCGTTCATCATTAGATCCCAAGGATACAGAACTGATGAGAAAGGAAAGCCTCTGATCCGGCTGAGATCTGGATTTGAATGCTAGTTAGCACTGACCGGATCTAGCCCTGTGTTATTTGTACCTTTGCTGTGTTTCCTTTTCCAAACACTTGGTGGGTGTGGTTCCAGCTGAGCCATGAACAAGTCATAGTTCTTCACCTCTGCGGCAGCGGGAGTCCAAAATAGTGTACTGAATTGAAAGCAGAAGCTAGTCATTTGGGTTATGGCCTGAAGGTGACTTTCTGGTGAGGTTTGTGGACACCTAGACAGTTGGAGAGGCCAGATGTGGTTTCAGGAATCCAACTTGTACTTCAGAGTTTTGAGTCTCCACATTTTTCTATGAAATCCTTGTCCCCAGGTGAGCTGCAATTGCTACCTACAGGCTGTCTTTGTATGTTGTTATTCTTTGTTCATCATTCTTTTGTGGATCTGATGAGCTCATCTACTGCAATCTTTCCAATTCTTCAACTGCACGAGATTGGCTACATGCTATGCAGTCTTCTCTAAGCCCCAAGGTGCATTACTCCTTCCCTCAACCTTCCTTCTCTCCCATCAAAGCATCAGTGGGAAAGGGCTTGGACTATGTGGCTGAAAGAGGAGGAAATCCTCAGCCTTGAGTCTGCTACATGCGCTAAAGTATTTGAGCTGCAGTTATGAAAACATCCTTTAGCTGTCCCTTAATTATAAAGAAGCAGGAAAGGAGGTTGAATAAACACCCCATACTGTCAAAATGCCCATTGAAGTATGAGGTCTTACTGGGTCCAGTAACCTAGGAAAGTTTTTCTTGGCAGCTAGTATTTGTAGCCATTTGACACCAACAAACAAGTAACCATGCAAGAGAAACATGACAGCAAAGTACCGTGCCCACTGTGACGGTACTGTCAGTAAGTACTGGGCTGTTTGCAGCCTGGGCAGGTGGTGCTTTCATAATAAGTCAGGATGAAAGGGAAAGGGAACATTCAGAAGACAGGGTCAGCCAATGAGGCAGACGAAGTCAGGAACCAGAAAGAGGAATCCATCTGGACTAGTCTAGGAAGGCTAGAGTCTTAACTGTTCCAGAGAAAGAATTAAGGAAAGAGTTTTCTTGGGAGCTCCAAGACCTAGATTCTGGTCTCAGCAATGCCAGGGAGCCAGTGACCGATCTTGGGCAAGCCAACTCTCTTCCTCCACACACACACTCCCGAGGTTTTGTTAACCATCTCCAAAATGAGACATGAAGAATGTGTCCTCCATGATCCTGTCCAGAGCAAACAGAAATACAAATAAAACAGCTCCTGGCATAAAAACAGCATAAATTCCAAGAAAGGGGCTTCAAAAAATAGAACAGGACAAGAGCGGCCAGAAAGACAGGAGCAAAGGAGGAGACCTAGATAACAGTGGCCACAAAGATAGGGGCAAAGGAGGCAGGAACTAGATAACAGTGGCCACAGATAAGGGGTAAAGGGGGCGGGGATAGGACAAGAGTGAGCAGATAGATGGGAACAGAGCACGGAAGGCGGAACCTCTGTTGAGCTGTGACAAATTACCACACATTCAGTGCCTTGGAAAAGCATGAATCAGCCAGATGTCCTGGCACACATCTATAATTCCAGCATCAGGAGAGGAGGCCAGGACAATAAGATCACGAGTATGACAAGGCCAGCTTAGGCTACATGGCAAGACCCTGCCTCAAAATATGGATCAATTTTTTCTTCTTCTGTTACAGTTACAGTTCTGGATGTGTAGGGGATTAAAGTCAGGCTCACTAGGTTTAAAAAGAGGAGTTGGCAGAGCTCTGTCTCTCCTGAAGACTCTAGAAAAGTCACTTTCTTGCTTTTTCCATTAACTAGAGCTGCCTGGGTTTATTGACGTTTTCCCCTTCCTTCATCTTCATAGTTAGTGGAGTGGTATCTTCTAATTTCCCTCTCAAGCTTCTCTTGTAACCCTTTAATGGTACCCTGTGACTCCATAAGACCTATCTGGTAGCCCAGGAAAATCTCTGACTCCCACAATTAACCATTAATTTAATCATATGTGCACAGTCCCTTTTACCACACAAGGCAGCACACTTCCAAATCCTAGGCATTACAACATGGCAGAGAAGGGATGTTGGACTGCGTTTTACTTATCTGTGTGGTTCAAGACTCTGCACTGTGCCTGGCAATAGCAAGTAAGGCCTTGGTCTTGATGTCTTGTGTCTTGATGTCTTAATGGCCTTGGTCTTGATGTCTGTGTCCCTGGGCTGTTTCTTGCTTCTTCCCTGTCATGGTAACTCACAGCATTACTTAGCCAGTGGCTCAGATCAAGAAACCTTGGGATCTTTCCTGACTCCTCATACATGCTCCATCCCATCTGTTAGAAAACCTTGTTAGCTTAACTCCCAGATGCGTCCAGAAAATCACCACTGCACTGCTACACACACTAGCTCAATATACCACTATCTATGCCTTACACTACAGCTCTCTTTTTCATACATAGCAGCTGCCGTGTTCTTTGTTCTGATGAGTATGAATTTTTTTTTTTTTAGTTTTTCGAGACAGGGTTTCTCTGTGTAGCTTTGGAGCCTGTCCTGGAACTCTGTAGACCAGGCTGGCCTCGAACTCACAGAGATCCACCTGGCTCTGCCTCCCGAGTGCTGGGATTACAGGCGCGTGCCACCACCGCCCGGCTGAGTATGAATTTTTAAAACATGTCAAACCATGTCTATACTATACAATGTTCAAATGACTTGCCATTCCATGTAGAAGGAATTCATGGTGGCCCATGGATCCTCCCAACCCCTACACCTGCTCACTTCTCATTTTCTCCTTGATATTGTAAAATTGGTGTGAGGACTGATGCCAGGGCTTTCCTTAAATATATTAAGATCATTTTCAATAAGGTCTTATGAATTTGGGGATTGCTGAACTTGCATGAGTACCATTATGATTTACTCATTAGTTGCACTCAGATCCATGGGAGAGTGGAGACTAAAACATATAAGAAAAGACATCACATGAAAATGGGTAGGGTCTGGAGCAAACTCAAGTCTTTGGAGTTGCTTTGGGTTAAGGCCAAGGATTTGTGGTTCATTGTCATTTAATAAGCCATGGTGCAGTAGACGGGCAAAAAAGACACAAAGGTCAGGAGATGGGTTAAGTCAAGTTCAAGAGAAGCAAGCCAACTTCAGGACCAGAAGGAATGACAGCAATCACCTTGGGACCTTTCTGCATGTCCCTCCTTCTTAGCAGCTGTGTCTTTGATGATCCTGAATGTAAACAATTTCAAACTTCTCCTCCCATAGGACTTCTTGGACCTACTTTATATGCTGAAGTTGGAGACATCATGAAAGTTCACTTCAAAAACAAAGCAGACAAGCCCATAAGCATTCATCCTCAAGGAATTAAATACAGTAAATTTTCAGAAGGTAAGACGAATTTATTATTCCTCTGACAAGAGAAAGGGTAGATCTCTTTAATATTATTGCTAAGTATTTTTAAAAACTGATACTGTTAACCATGCACTCTTAGAGAAATTTCCTTTCCTGAAAATTGTAATTATAAAAATTGATCCTGCTCTCCATTTCAGAGATGAAAACTAATGGTTTAGAGTCTCCTAAATACCAGAATTTTGTTAAGTTCCTGCTCCTAGTAGAAAATCATCTGATCTCTCTGAATTCCATCTGTTCATCTTGGGATGGGAATGACAATACATTCAAGGATGGTTTCAGGCAGAGATAAATCCATGTTTCTACAGTAAGTGTAAGCAAGAATTATCATCACACAGACAAGTGGAGGGCAAATGCATTCTACTTGAACTCCATGGCTACTATGCTTCCTTCCCCTGCTCCCATGAGTTCTAATGGGCACAAACAAGCCCCATGGTAATTAAGGGTGAGCAAACATTTTTTGTAAAAAGCCAGCTACTAAATACTTTCACCTTTGCAGACAATAAGATGTATGCTGCCTTGGAAAGAATACATTGTAATTGAGGAATTGCCTCTATGAGATTTGCTTGTGGGCTTGTCTGTGGAGCATTTTCTTAACTGTTCATTGATATGTGAGGCTCCAGCCTACTGTGGATGGTGCTACCCCTGGGCAGTGAGCCTGGGCTGTATAAAAAAAAAAAAAAAAGGTGGCTGAGCAAGCCAGGGATGCAAACCCGTGAGTAGAGTTCTTCAGTGATCTCTGCTTCAGTTACTGCCTTGAGTTCCTGCCTTGGCTCCCTCCAGAATGGACTGTAATCTGTAATCCAGGTAAACCCTTTCCTTCCCAAGTTGCTTTTGTGTTTTATCATAGCAACAGAGAAAAAATTGGGACAATTGGTAAGTTCCTAGATGAGACATTGTGCACAGGAGTCTCTTCTGAGTCACCTAAATTCATACAGTGGTTAGTCTACTTATGAGGTTTCTAAACCAGTGTTTAGCAATTCAAATACAATACAAGCAGGGGAAAGAAACTGCAGCATGGTCAAACTGTCCCTTTCAAGCGCCACTTACAGCGTGGGAGAAGGTAAGAGTTGTGGACTCTGCCCCTCAGCTCAGTTGTTTGAAGAGGGAATGGACCTTGCCACATCACCCATCTTCCTTGAATGTTTATTTGACCCTCTATTACTCAGTCAGCAAGCGTTTGTGAAACGAAATTACTAAACATGCCCGCAGCACATCTGTTTGTAGCTTCTTAGCATTGTGTATGAGTGCCTATATTCCCATAAATTCAAAAACAGTAAATGCAGATAAGGAGGAAACATAAAAAACTTCCCTGGGAAACAAGATGTAGACTTAGTACGTAGTTTCCTTCACGTGAAGACAAGCCTCCTGTCCATTGTATCATGCCCTTCTGTATTAAAATGTGGTATCTCCCCATCTGTATCTAGCACGCACCCTCACCTATTGTCTACCTCTATGGTTGGACCTATTTTGGTGGGGATACACTAGCTACATGGTGAACCAGCAATGTGAGAGTCCAAATTCTTTATCTCAGAAGTAAACGTTCAATAGATGGACAGTTTGAGACAGAGACAATAAGCATAGTGTTTAGAAGCCATAGCGGTAGGTAGGTTACAGATGGGTTCCCCTGTTAGACAGAATACACAAGCTGGTTTGTGGAAATGCTTACAATTCCTTTCTAATGGTATTGAAATTTTTAAGCTTTGAATCAGGTCTTGGAAGACAGCCTAGCAGGAAAGAGTACTTACTGAACAAACATGGGCACCTGAGTTAAAGTTTCCAGAACTCCCAGAAAAAGTGAGGCATTGCCAGGTGCATCTATAACCTTCAGTGCTGGGAGACAGGAAACAGAGACAGGATCTCTCTAGGGCTTACTGGTCACCAGCTGAGCTCCACATTCACTAAGAAACTCTGTCTCAAGGGACGAAGGGCAAGAGTGATCAGGTTGTCAGATGTCCTCTGGCTTCCTCCCATGCACACACACACCACTATAAAAACTCAAATTTCCTATCACTAAAATAAATTAAATTGAAATAAAATTTAATTTAATTTCCAAAAAGTCTGTAGGTAGCATGCATTGTACTATTGGTAAGGTGTATTTGAATGATTGTTTTGAGAAAGTCTGTTTCATGGTAAGTCTTAATATTGCTATTATTCTTTCTTTTCTTCTCTATCTCTCTTCCCCCTCTCTCCTCCCTCCTTCTTCTCTCTTTGTCTCTCTGTCTCCCTCCCTTCCTTTCCCCTCCCAGTGTGTGTGTGTATGTGTGTGTGCACTGGGGATCAGACCCAGCATCTCAACATGCTGGGCAAGCACTGTACCACTGAGCTTCATTCCCAGACCCTTGATAGTATTCTTTTATTTGATTCATGTTCTTGTATTTACCTGTGGAGTTGCATTGTACTATACCACAAAATTGTTTTTAGTGGTTTATAAAATGCTTTAAATTGTATTTAATGTTATAATTCCATTATATTTAACCATCTTCTGATAAGCTAGAGCCCTAAATCTAAAAATCTAAGAGATTGTATTTTGCATCTAAGTGTTGCAAAATTCTGTGTATGAAAACTTAGTCTTCAAGCCAGGTGGTGGTGGTGCACGTCTTTAATCCAAGCAGGCAGATCTCTGTGAGTTTGAGGCCAGCCTGGGCTACAGAGTGAGTTCCAGGAAAGGCAACAAAGCTACACAGAGAAACCCTGTCTCGAAAAACCAAAAAAAAAAAAAAAAGAAAGAAAAGAAAAGAAAAGAAAACTTAGTCTTCAAGGATTTTCCATAACATTCCAATTCTTGACACAACTTTATTTATTTATTTTTACCAAATATGAAACAAATTGTAATGATGAATAAAAAATTCTCATAAACCACAAAAAAATCTGCATTTTTCATTTTAAAAACCCTTTAATGTCTATGCAGTAGAATCAAGTTCATTCTACAACACCGGCATTAACATGCCCATTGTCTAAATTACAGCTTCTAAAGGAATATCCTGGATCTTTGTATGCACAGAGACATTCACTGTGTTTAATAAATGGGGGAAGAAAGAGTTCACAAAAAATAAGTAACAAAGGAGATTTAATGAATGAATGCCCTAAAGGGTAACCAGAGTCTCTTTACAGAACTTCACTGTCCCAAAGCTTGCATGCACCATTTCACATTTTAAAACATACTGGGGGCCTCTTTGAAAATAATTAGTACCTCATGGCAGAAGTAAACATGTTATAAAGATGAGTGTGGACTGAGCAGAAAATGAACAGAACTAAGTAAATATAAAATGAATGAGAACTCTTGTGTAAGGGGATTACTCTACCACAGGACGAACAAGGTTTTCTGTGCCCTCTCACAGTCCATCCTGTCCCTTTCTCTTCTTTTCAATTTAGAGTTTGACTTTATTTTGATTACAAAGTCAAAATCAGATTTACCAAAACAAAAACATAACAAAACAAACAAACCACATTTCATAAATGCTTCCTCTAAATAGCTATATCTATTTTGTTTTAGATTATATAGGCTACAAAATGAGAAATATAACATTTCTGTTTTACACTAAAAGTAAAATAATCTGCTATGAAAAGAATAAAAGAACTGATAAACATATCCTCCAGTTACCCTAGTAGTAATCCTGTGTATACGTACAAGCTACATCCCATGCGCAAATCTACTGTTCACTATTTCCAGGTGTCCAAAATTCACCTTTTAAACTTAATTAAAATTACCATTCAACTATACAAAATGCTATTTTACATTAAAATGAGAAATAAAGTTCTCCTTGTGGACATCTATTTGTGTTGCCATAGCAACCTTTTTTTTCAGTACCTACATGCATGTCTTAGCATCCTGTTTTGTACAGGTTTTAAAACCCACCGAACATAATTAAATTTTCACAAATAAATTTGATGACACAAGGAAAATCAGTCACACACCGAGAAGGCAATTCTTATACAGGTTCTTCTTCAAGACAAGCAGCATGTTCTGATTGTGGCCTCTACATTGAGTAGCTATGGGAAGTAAACAGAGGTCAAAGCCATCACAACTGCAGCACCATCACTTACTTACCCTGGTCTCCTTTGCATCTGCACTGGGCACAGCACCTGGGATGCCTGAGGTGGTGGTGGGAGTCATGGTAATCATTGCTGGGCTAAACTGAAGGACTGATAATTTACTAGAGAGAAGGACACTGTGCTAGCTTCCTTTTGCTCAGAAACATATTAATTTTGTGGGCAATTATAAGCAGTTGCATTGTCTTATTACCAATTTTCCTCACCTTAAAAATGCATTACTGATACAGATTCCATGTTTGTGTTTTCCCAACTTCATGTGTTAGAAACCTGATCCTCAATAAGACCATGTCAAGGGTGGGGCCTTTGAGAGGGACTTAAGTCATGGAGTTACAGCCCTCATGGTGGGTTTTGTACCCTTATAAATGGAACCATAAGTGGAGCTATTCCACCCTCTGTATACCACATGTGAACATAATGAAGAGAGTAGTTGGTACCAGGGAGGGGCCTCATGAGAGCACCACCATGTTGAAATCCACATCTAGCCTCTACCATGAAGAATGGCTGTGCTTAGATGCTCCCCAGTCTAGGACCCTCTGTAATGGCAACCTAAATCCACCCAATCTCAGTTTTCTCAGATGGGCTAGGACACAAGAGCACTGAGAGATGTCTCATCTGAACATAGGGTTGGATCTGTGATGTCGGTACTCAAGAAGCTGAGATGGAAGGATTGTGATTGGCATGACAGCTTGGGATGTGGAGCAAGACCCTGGAGACCCTGTGTCAAAGACACAAAGACATTAGAACGTGTGTGTGTGTGTGTGTGTGTGTGTGTGTGTGTGTGTGTGTGTGTTCTAGTCTTGACCACCCATCAAAAACAGTATCTCTAAAAGATGAATTATTTCATCTTAATTTAATGTAAAGGGCTTTAAAGATTATTAAGAGCCCTTCCGAAATTATCAGGCGTACAACGCAAAAGTTTTGACTTTGATGTAAAAGTCCAGATGCCTTCCTCCTCAACCTAGCTGGAAAAGATATCATGATTCACATAATTTAACAAATATTTAATCATAAATTGTGATAGGAGATGGCTCAGTGTATGAAATGTTTATTGTGTAAGTGAGAGGACAGGGATTTAGATCCCCAGCAGGGGATGTGGGCGTGGCAGCCCTCCTGTCATCCCAGCGGTTAGGAGGTAGAGCCAGAGGACTAACCAGACTACTGAGTCAGTGAACTCTAGTTTCAAGTAAGAGACCCTGCCTCAATGTATATAAGGTGGAGACCACCGAAGAAGATACCTAGTGTCAACATCAGCCTCTACGTGCACATGGGTATGTATATGTTGCACCTGTACAATCATATACATACACCTACATATTACATATACACATGTGAACACAACCAAATAATTTTAAAAAGAGCATCACCACCATATATAGCATAAAATCAGAGAAGGAGTGAGCTGTGTCAACTCAGACATCTAAAAGTTAAGCAAACATTTCATCTGACAACCTCTTACCCTGCAAAGGAGGCCACATTCTGTCTTTTGGAGAGTATGGAAAGGCAGCAGGAAGATGTACCTTCCCACTCTAGGAATCCCCTGTGGGGTCTTAGCAGCTAGAACAATGGGAGCATCAAGTCAGGGTACACCATGTCTTATCCCAGGAGGCTGTGGAGGAAGATCACTGAGTAAGGGCCAGCATGCATGCCTCGCATAGGGCAGCTCAAGGAACCTCATGCCTACCAGTTGTTGCACAAAGTCTGACCTGGTCGGGTGGCTTCCTTATCAGTCCTGTTTGTGCTTCAGAGATTTCCGAGATAAAGCTTCCTGCTTGTCCTTTGAGAGTCTTCCTCATAGACTCTTTTTTTAGAGTTAATGTTATAACTCACAGGGAGTTACTGAAGCTTTTGTCTTTCCTCGGCTCCTAATCATTGTTAACATTCAAATCCTGTTGATCATTGAAGTGGGAGTTTATCTTATAGCAAATAGTAGTTATTAGTTAGTATTAAACCTCTCGTGGTGGGATAGGTGTAAAACACTTGATGGTTCATCTTTACCCTAGAACAAGAGTCATCGTCTCAGGTGTCTATGACAGCCAGGTGGCTAGTTAGATGAAAAATGATTGCAATGAACATTAGTGAGCAGAAACTAAAAAACAAACCACAGCCAACGCTCTGGATCAGACAGACTTTATGCCAGAATTTGGCTATGCCACCAGATCTCTGAGATTTGCATTATGTTTTTTTTTAAAGCAATCAGTGATGTATGGTCCAAAATAATATATTCAGTTTTCTAAATAATACAGTTCTTTTTAATGATGGCTTTTAATTTACTTTTGTATCATGCAATCCCAACAGATTACATCTATAAGCTATAGTGACGTTGGCTATAGCCCACAGGACCTTAAATTGTCACAGTACAGCAAACGTGCATTGAACATATATTCTGTGGTTCCTATGTGCTAGAGAAGACACCAGAGATACTGAACATACACGTCTAACCCCTTCCGTCAAGGAGCCTACACTCCAGCAATCAAAATGTGTAGAATGCTAGTAATTATAATCCAGTAGGAAAGAATGTACCACAAATATTTAACTTTCAAATAGTGATAAGTATTATAAAAGCAAATATATGTCACAGAATCAGAGATGAAGGGAGAAGTAACCGGTGTTTGTGTTGGCTTCAGAAAGATGAGCGTGCTTTTATCTAAAGGATGAAATGGAGCAAGAATACTCTAAACAGGAAGAACTGTATATGCAGAGCCTCTGAGTAGCATAGCATTGGGCATGTCTGGGGAACAGGCAGAAGGCGTGGGTGATCGATACAGAGCAAATGACAAAAATCACAGAAGAGGCCAGAGAGAAGCTGGGATACATCTATCAAATGTGGCATTATGGCCAATGTCAGAAATCTGGTGAAATATGTGACTCTGGATATAACTTCTCAATTCTTCCCTTGCATGGCTTCTGTGCTTAGACCCTATGTAGTACATCGATACACACACTGCAGCACCTGAACTCCCCGCCACTGTGGACCATACTAGGTGCCTTGTTTCCCACTCTTACCTGGAGAACACAGACGCATGCTGATGCCATGAAAACTCTTGCCACATTTTGAGTGGGTAGATTTTCTGAAGATGGTTTGAGGTAAGGTACAACTAGATAGGAAGGCAAGCTCTGCTGCAATATAACAATTTAGGGAACTGTTTCTGAGTCTCTCCATTGTGTTCCATAAAGTAGAGATAAATAGGAGCATGATCAGGAGAGAAATGGGAGATTAGAAAATACCCAAATGTAACTTCTGTATTTAAACATCATAGCTGAAATGAGAAAGGGTACCAAATGATATCATTAACACATTAGATGGTATGAAGAAACTGTTAGAGAATATTCATGTATTAAAAAACTGTTTAAAGCCTGGCAGTGGTGGCGCACACCTTTAATCCCAGCACTGGGGAGGCAGAGCCAGGCGGATCTCTGTGAGTTTGAGGCCAGCCTGGGCTACCAAGTGAGTTCCAGGAAAGGCGCAAAACTACACAGAGAAATCCTGCCTCAAAAAACCGAAAAAACAAAACAAAAACAAAAAAAACTGTTTAAAATTTAAAAAGATAAGACTGAAGATTAGCAGAGCACGGGTGAACTGTGGCACACTGTCACGTGATGAGCAGAGCACAAGTGAACTGTGGCACACTATCAAGTGGTGTAATATGTTTAGTTGGGTCCCGGAAGTGGTAGGGGCAGAAAAAGAGCTTGAAGGAAAGAATCACTTAAAACTTTTCCGATGTGGTGTAGACTACAGATCTGCAGATGAAGAAAGGCCTGATAAGAACCTACCCTGACCCCAATATCACAGGCTGTTGGTTACTGTACATAGCCTAATGGTAAGACCCTATTGCTGAAGATACAACTTACTTAGGTTGCTGAGCACAGAGAAGTTGAGCTGGTCCCCCAGCTAGATTAGCATTCACCCCTAATGACTAGCATTCATGATTCTGGAAGGTTCTTTGCACACTACCAGAGGGGAAATAATTATCAATTTCATTCAACTACGAACGCTGCAACCTACAACAGAGACCTGTTCTACCCACGAGATATACTGGCACAACTGTCATGGTAGTTACCAATCATTTCTTGATTAGAAGTGGGCAAGAACCTGAGACTAGACGGATCATGGACCCTCGGGGGAAACCTCTTACTATTGTCCTGCTAAAGGAACAGAGTGATAAAATGACTCCTAATGAAATACTGCTGTACCCATAGTTCAATGCATTGCTCAGCCATCATCAGAGAAGCCTCTTCTTGCAGTAGATAAGAATTAACACAGAGGCCGGGCGGTGGTGGCGCACGCCTTTAATCCCAGCACTCGGGAGGCAGAGGCAGGCGGATCTCTGTGAGTTCGAGGCCAGCCTGGGCTACCAAGTGAGTCCCAGGAAAGGCGCAAAGCTACACAGAGAAACCCTGTCTCGGAAAACCAAAAAAAAAAAAAAAAAAAAAAGAATTAACACAGAGACCCACAACTGGACAGTGTGCACAGAACCAGAGACTTTGGGGTGCTCCATCTTAAATAGGTTGTCTTTTTCAAGCTCCTTCCCTCAAGGCCCAGGGATTTATGTGAAGGGAGAGGTGAAAAGATATTAAAAGCCAGAGGTGGTAGATGACTCCCAGGAAACAGTGTCTTCCAGACACAAAACTGATGTGCATATGAACTCAGAGTCTGTGACAACATGCATAAGACCCACACAGGTTCAAAATAGACAAGATCCCAGCACTGAGAAGAAGTGAACGTGAGGTCCCACCCTTCACTAAGAAGCTATTCATAACTGATACCTGCTGGGAAAGGGAAAATCAATTTCTTCAATAGAGTGACACTGAGTATATCAACCATACTCCAGGACAGGCCCCATTCCAGGAGTAGTGGGCCAACACTAAATGGACTCTATGTTTTGGGATGAGTTTTGTTGTTGCTGTTGTTGTATTGATTGTGTGTGTGTGTGTGTGTGTGTGTGTGTGTGTGTGTGTGTGTGTGTATCTGCATGCTCTTTTGTTTTGATATTTTTGTCTTATTGACTTTTCTTTTTATTAGTCAGTTTTTCTGTTTTGGTTTTTCATTTTTATTTTCTGTGTTTTTCTTTCTTCCTGGTTGTTTTACAGAGAGAGAGAGATCACAAAGCTGGATGGGTAGGGAGGTGGGGAGGACATAGGAGGAGGTAAGGGAGAGGAAAAAATGTTTTCAAATTATAATGTGAAAATTTTTAATTAAAAAAAAAAGGAATCGACAAAGCCAAGAAATAGGAACAGGAAGAAAACCACAACAGAGCATCTCATGGCCAAATGGCCAAAAACCAATGATAAAACAAAACTATTGACAGTAGTCAGAAAAACAGACACCATACACAGGGAGGGGCAAAACTGAGAAATGGTAGCAGACTTCTCGCTCTGTGATCAGTGCAAGTCATGTGACAGTGAGGGGCTCCCTTAAAATAGTGTAGTAGGATACACTTGAGTTATAAGACATGAGGAAATCAAGCTGGAACTAACCCGGAAGCTCCTTCTCTACGGGCTAGCTTTCATAGTACTGGAAGATTCTATGCGCAGGACTTGGGGGAAGAAAGTAATCAATCTTAGTCAACTATAAACTCTGGGATCTATAGAAACAGCCGGTGAGGTATTGTCTTGGTTGATGATTGATGTGAGAGGGCCAGCCCACTGTGGGTGGTGCCATCCCTTGGCAGGTGGTCCTGGGTGCTATAAGAAAGCAGGCTGAGCAAACCATGGAGAGCCAGACAGTAAACAGCACCCCTCCATGGTTTCTGCCTAAGACCCTGCGTCCAGGTTCCCATCCTGACTTCCCTCAGCAATGGAGTGTGACCTGAGAGGTACAAGCTGCAGCAAACCGCTTTCCTTCTTGAGTTGCTTACGGTGTATTTTCTAACAGCAACAGAAACCCTAATAAGACACATATCAAACACAAACGGATAAACAATATATCATCTCATTTATAAGACATGATATAAAAACAAAGTTTTAATGAAAGAAAGTAGGTGAACAGCTTCTTGGCCTTTATAGGAGAGAGCATGGATTATAGGTAGCATAAGGATACTTTGAACAAAAGAACCATTCTCTGTGTTCACTGTGACTGGCTATCAGACCGTACACATTGGTTTAAGCTCACCAAGTATCATATTTAAATTTGGTGAACTCTGTTATATATCAATCAAAGGATATGGCAGGGGGGAGGCCGGGGAGGATGGGGATGGGGAGAGGAAGAGGGGAGAGCAAGGCCGAAACCAAGCATTCCTCTTTTCAAAAGTGCAATCCATTCAGGAAGAACTGGCCCTTGGCCCATCACATAAAACACTTCAGGCTAGATTCCCTGTGCTCTGATGGCCTCGCCTTCTACCAAAGGTAACTGTGTCCCAAAGAGGATCTTGGCATCAGCTGGCAATCATGAAACCCTTGGCTTAGTTGAATGGGGACCGCTGCTGGCCAAGAGGAAGCCAGTGCCCCTTGATTGCCTAGAACCCTGACCTCTCCCCTTCCTGCTCTCACTTGCTCCATCTCTACCATGTCTCAATCCTCCAAACTCCCTTTAATCTAGGTTCTTCTCCAAAAGCGGAAGACTCATTTCTGCATTGCCCCCCAGCTGCTGGAGGGAACACCCAGTATGTGTAGGTTGTTGATGGGTGTCTGCACAGTGAAGGGAAGGTATCTTCACTTCTGGGACAGACTGGTTTCATATGCCCAGGAGTAGACAGCATACGGGAGCTAGAGGCTGAGACTGTGAGATGGAGAAGAGTGAGACTAGCCCATTGCCAAGGGGCGACTGAGAGACAGAAAACGGGTCTGGGGATGATTGCTGTGTGAAGAAGACATGGTATTTTCAGTGCCAAACAAAACAATATGTAAAGAGTGCACACATCCTATGCTAACAGTAAGGTAGCATGACTCCTGAAGGACTCTGAGGAAAGCATACTGATTCTCTTATTAGGAGATGGTTTACTGATGAAATGTGATTTGAGTCTTTGATTATATATAAACAGCTGTTCCAATACCCTGAGAACTAACTTGGTCAATCTTAAGTAATCTTTGCTAGTAGCAATTATTCTTCAGGTCACCATAGTATTGTGTAGATGTGGGGATAGAAGTAAGTATATGACTCTTTCTGATTAGGAAAGTTGCTGTGAAAAGCAGGTAATTTGCAGAGAGCTCATCTGGGGTTGTCCACACTGGAGAATGATGGAAAACTCCAGATGTTTTTGTGGCTGTTATTCTCCAGGGGCTTCGTATCCTGACCACACATTCCCAGCGGAGAGGATGGATGATGTTGTGGCTCCTGGAGGAGAGTACACCTACGTGTGGGTCATCACTGAGGACAGCGGGCCCACACCCGATGACCCTCCGTGCCTCACCCACATCTACTACTCCTATGAAAACCTGACCCAGGATTTCAACTCGGGCCTGATTGGACCTCTGCTTATCTGTAAGAAAGGTAAAAGCAATAATACCAGAGTCAACCACAGCAAAGATGCTGGGGTAGCTGGGAGATGATACTGGGCTAAGACTTGGGAGAAACTTGGTACCTTCCTGTAGGTGAGGCAGGAGAACACAGTGGAGACCAGATCATGACTGAGAGAAAATGGCCCCTGGTACTGGCTTTCCTGTCTCTTCTAAAACCTCCCATAATCTTAGGCATGGCAGTTTCCTTCACATCTGTTCTGACATCATTCCTGCGTGTTTGTATGACCTTTACCTTGAGGCCAGGTCTATTTATTTTAAAGTGTACAGCACCCTACTCACTGGGAGAGTTCCTGGAAAGGACACTGGCTGGGACAACTGGCATAGCTGAAGTTCGTTTTGGTGATTTGGTTTATAAGCACGTATACCCCAGCTCTCTTCCTTTGTTGTTACTTGGTTAAGGGTGGGTTGGTTGCTTAGTTGGTTGGTTGGTTGGTTGGTTGGTTGGTTAGTCTTTTATTTTTTTAGTAAGTAGGGCCTTGAACTCACAGTGATATTTCTCCCTTAGCTTCCCAAGTGGTAGGATTACAGATGTGAACCACCATTCCCAGCTCAGCTTGCTTTCTTATAAACAAGTTGAACACGTTAGGTGAAGCCCACAGATTTTGTGAGTGTCGACTTTTGCTGACCTATGCAGATGTGTGTCTTCGAGACCTGAAATCTGAGGACCTTAAAGAATGAGGTGGACTGCAGTGTAATGCTGTAGACAATTTTACATCAGTTTCAGAGTACTTTTATACATGAATGAAAGAAAGAAAGCAATGTTCCAAAGAAGGTTGTTTGAGTTCAGAAAAACATCATCAGAAACACATGTAAATAAACTCCAGTAAGCACATACCAAATATTGACAGAGCAGCCCTTTCCCAGAACTTTCTCAGACAGACCAATTTAAACACATTTGCCTGGCACGTATCATAGATTACGACTGGGAAAGCACGAAGGCCATATCCAGATTCAGGGTACCCTGAGGATGGCATTCAGCATGTCCTTTCACCAGATTGGGTTCTATAGCTATGTTCTGACATCCAACAAGAATAAACATGTCTTATAAATTGAGTGTAAATGTTTAACACGAGAGGCATGAGATCATGTCTAAGAACAATCGAGGGAAATAAATGCCCCTGAGGTAAAAGGCCCTCTGCCTTTTTCCTGAGGCCTCTCTCACAGTTCCCCAAGGCATTGTTCACCATATGTCCTTCTTTTGACCAGTTCCAGCAGTGAGGAATCCCTTGAGCTGTGCTTCTCAGAAATACACGTGACTTTCTCTTTCATTGCCTTGCTCTGAGAGGCTCCAACTCATCTTTCACTGAAGCAATCAAAGACTACAGCAAACTGACATGGGGATAATGTCCTTTATACCTATACACAGATCATACACCCAGCTACTTACTCATCATACAATATATTTTTAAATTTCCTGGCATATATACTATAATTGCATTGAAAAAAACTGCTCATCTTATGAAAGGCTTTTTCATTTTATCACCATTTTTACTCATATAAGGATTCGTTTATCTTGATACAAACAGCTCTCTAGTCGAGTATCCCACTTATGTATAAATGAGGAAGCTGTATTCAACATGGGGTGTTGTGTTGTACCATCTACTCAAAGGTTCATCTTGTGGTCTGAAGACTGGAAGAAATGGGTGTTTTTTCCTTGTTGATGATGTTAGTTTTGGCTTTTATTTTTTCAAGTGAACAATTGTCAATTTATTTTATGTAAATATTCTCTTTTTTAACGTTTTATTGATTCTTTGTGGATTTCACATCACACATCCCAATCCCATTCATCTCCCTGTCACCACCCTCTGCTCCTACGACCTCCCCCATGAAACAAAACAAAATCAAATGTTAAAGAAAAGAAAAGAAAAGTCTCACTGTAGAAGCCGAAGTGTGGTAAGGTTGAGTCACACAGTGTGCCCTTTAGTCCATACATCTTTACTTTCAAATGCTCACTGCAGTGAGTCATTGGTCTGGTTTGAGGCCTCTGGCTTCTGCTGGGCTCCTCTCAGCATCCTGCTGTTGCCCTGTGTCATGGAGATCCTGCAGCTTTGGATCTGCAGGACTGGTCCCTTCACATGCTCCAGCAGATCATACATGGGATGGATGTTGGGGTGGGCCAACTCATATCCCTGCTTCTGGGCCTGGGTGGTAGCTGAGTTGAGCAGCCCACCAGCTCTTCCTCATCCTCATCACCAAGGTGAGCTCTTCAACCTCCCTGGCTAGTTCGCCCTATATAGCAAGCAGCAAGGGGCAGGGCCTGTTCTCCTGCTCTCACACCCACAGGATCAGCTCACCTGCACCTACACCATCAGGGCCAGCTCTACTGTGTTGCCCAGGTGAGGTGCAGGGTCCACTCCCCAGGGTGCTGCAGCCAGTGAGGGTCAGAATCAGCTCTTCCACTCTCATGACCTCAGGGCCAGCTCTCCCACTCACCACAGGCAGCAAGGGGCAGGGGAAGAGAGTTTTGGTTTTTGAGGGTAGACTATTACTGCATAGTACGGAATGGACTTGTACTCCCTATATAGCCCAGGATTACCTCAAACTCATGATCCTCCTGCCTCAGCTTCCTGAATACTGTAATTATAGGAATTGATCCTATTCCCTGGCTGGGAATGTATGCTTCAAGTTTATATAAACATTACTTGTTTCTGGCCCCCAATTCGGATGTGTGGGAACACTAAAGGTACTCTTCGATTGGGAACATGATGGAAGCCTGTCTCTTCTTTCTCAGGCACACTCACTGAGGATGGGACTCAGAAGATGTTCGACAAGCAACACGTGCTGCTGTTTGCTGTGTTTGACGAAAGCAAGAGCTGGAGCCAGTCACCATCCCTAATGTACACAGTCAATGGCTTTGTGAACAGGACGATGCCAGGTAACGCAGTCGCCAGTACCTTGGCCCAACGGTTCCTTTAAGGTAGCTTGCCACATACACTGGTTTCCAGTGCCTAGTGGCAAATTATCACACTCTTCTGCAATGGTTCAGTGACTCTCGTGATTTTTATCATCATCATCTTTTTCTACCTTATCCAGGAAGTACAACAGATAAATCAGAGGGTAACAAGGAACCTTGTTTTCTACAGCCTTGTTAAGTGTAGCCTTCTGAGCTCTACTCAAGTACAGAGTACTCAAGTCACTCTCTATAGGAATGGTCAACAGAAGGAGTGAAATAAAGAGGGCTGGAGAGATGGCTCAGTGGTTAAGAGCACTAGCTGCTCTTCCAGAGGTCCTGAGTTCAAGTCCCAGCAATCACATGGTGGCTCATAACCATCTGCAATAGGATATGATACCCTCTTCTGGTATGCATGAAGACAGAGCATTCATATACATAAAATACATAAATCTTTAAAAAAATAAAGATACTTGTAGTACAGATAAACAGGAGTATGCTCTACCATATAGATATATTAGTAGCTGTTCAAAAGTCTATTGATAAACAATATTCAGTGGCATATAGAATGTTTTCTCTTCCCATGTGCAGACAGAGTTTTGTAAAAAAGTAAAATCATACCAACTGTTAAGTTGGGGGGATCAGACTTCCACTGTACTAGTCAATTTTATATAAATAAAATACTGAATGCTGGCTACTATATGAAGAAAAGGTGTTTAAAAACAATTCAGTTTTAGAAGCAGAAAACTCAAGACTGGCAGGTTCATCAGCTCAGCCTTTGGTGAGGGACCACATGTCTGTGTCATAGTAGGGCATAGAAGCAAAAAGGAGATGGCGACATGTAAAAGGGCCAAGAACAGAGATGGCCTTGCTTTATAATAACTCACTCTCATGAGAATTAACCAAGGTTCCATGAGAACTACATTAATCTCTTCCAGGGACAATACCTCCAGTGCCCTAACCACTTCCCCTAGACTCTGTGTTTCAAAGGTTCTACCACCTGAAATTCACCACGCAGAGCCAAGCTTTTGGTATACGAGCCTTTTAGGAGACATACCATAACCATAGCAACCACCTATATCTCTTCTTCTATGTCTTTCTAGTAGAACTGCCGTGGAATGAAAATCCAGGATATTTGTGTGTGTGTGTGTGTGTGTGTGTGTGTGTGTGTGTGTGTGTGTGAGAGAGAGAGAGAGAGAGAGAGAGAGAGAGAGAGAGAGAGAGAGAGAGAGAGAGAGATGTAGTAATAACAATTCAGGGAGAAAGGCTTGATTTGATCTTTCTTTGGTCCCATGGTGACTGGGAAACTGTTCATTTGCTCCATGAGAGATTCTAACCTTGACTTCTACCCTGGATTTACATTTCAAATTTCAAATTTACAATGACAAGATACAAGATAACTGGCTAAAAATTAGTCCCTTAGGATAAATACGTATATACACACAAATAAATGAATGAATAAGTAAATAAGTAAATCCCATAGTATATATCATATACTGTATTTATATTCAGTTTAGGGAAAAAAAAGAAAGTATTTCCCTATTAAAAAATTCGATGGGACCTGGTTCGATCCTTAAGGCTCACATGGTGGAAAGAGAGAATCAACTTTCACAGGTTATCCTCTGACCCCCACACATGAATCATGTGATTTATGCCCATACACAAAAATCAATAAATAACTGTAAACAAAAATACAGAAAAACACTGTCAAGAGTTGAGGTCTGGTATTGCTTTCAATTTTTATTCTATTTCATTTGGCGCCATCTTCTGGGTATTGATTCTGAGTTCCAAAACTGGGTTCTTGCAAACCTGAGACCAAGCTAACTGAGCTCTACCTTGGAAGATCTGAATTCATACCTCACTCATTTCCCTGCCTCTGTGTTCTCCTTACCAACTAGTAGTTCAATATGCTGTTTCCAGAAATGGGATTAACAATCCCATTATCTGTGTCCTGACAGGCAGAATAATCTGTGTAAATATACAAAAGCTGAAATAGTGGACTGTGTGTACAAATTAAACAGAAGCAACTTGATCAGGATAGCGAGATTATAAATTTGTAGTTGAAAAAGAATTTTCAAATAAATGCAAAAGAGCAAGAAAAGGGAAGAAAAATGATGAGTAGGCACAATGGTTACATAAAGGCCCCAGTCTTCTGGAGCAGCATACAGTGAATAAACATGACAATACTATGGTGGATGTGTTCATTACTGGACTCAGTGCGAGTCATTTCTGAAGTGAATAAACACACCCACAGAAACACACATACCTTCTCACTACCTCACAGCTTCCTGTTCACAATGCCTTCTCAAAGGACAAGGGCCTCTAGGGATGAGAAACCAATTCCCAGACCATCCTCTTCTACCTAGTGATCATGAATCTGGGTAGGAGCCAAGCCTGGACTCTTTCCCGGAACAAGTGAACATTTTCTCAATCACTGTGGCAACAAAGAAAGCAAAGAAGAGCTTTTCCCTCGGTTCTTTCTTCCTCGGTTGTTATCAATCTGTCCATAAAAAGCTCTTGGGGTCCAGTTACAATGAGGATACCAGTAACGCAGAGAGTAATCCATTGTCACTAAAATAATTCAAAAGTGGGTAAAGACACAATGGAAAATTCATCAGCATATCTTCACACTTTCCTTTACTTTGATGGCACTTGACCTCCAGCTGCATGAAAAGATTAGCTACTGACACTCTGGCCTATGGGAGGTGCTGGTGACTTCTTCCAACTAAAGCTAGATTGATGTAACCAGTCACTCCACTTTGCCTAGGACTTTATCAATTCATACACTGAGAGCCCTGTGTCTTGAGAGACCTCTCAGTCCTGGACAAACTGGGATGGTTCATCACGTATACAGCTGCCCCCTAGCCTTAGTCCTTTCAGTTCTAGGGGAATGACCCCCATTCTAGGCTCTATCCCCCCTTCAGGGTGCTACTTGCTACATGAGTTGTGACTTTGTTTCCCTGCCACTATGCATTTGGATTTGTCTCTCCTTCTCAGATATAACAGTCTGTGCCCATGACCATGTCAGCTGGCATCTGATTGGAATGAGCTCGGGGCCAGAGTTGTTCTCTATTCACTTCAATGGCCAAGTCCTGGAACAGAACCAGCACAAGGTGTCCACCATCACGCTGGTCAGTGCTACATCTACGACCGCGAACATGACTGTGAGCCCAGAAGGAAAGTGGATTGTGTCTTCTCTCATCCCAAAGCATTACCAAGGCAAGAAACCTTTCTGAGCATCTTGTGTAGGGTGCAGCTCCGTGTGTTCTCTTTTACCCTTTAGTCAGCCCTGCCTGTGGTCCCAATGACACCATTAGACCCTCAGCTCTTAGACTCATGGCCCATTGTTTGGGGATGAAGGAAGTACAGGCATTGACAGAGACCTTTTAAAATAAAACAAAAGCTGACGAGCTCTCTACTTCCATGAACGAGGAAGAAAACTAATGCTTCTGTAGATGTATTCTTGGTTGTCTGTCATATGTAGCCAAGGGAAGGAACCCAGAGGTTAGATAGAACAAGGCAAACATCCACAAATCTCTAGAAGTATGGAGTTACCAAGACTGACAAGGCCAAACATGAACATGGTCCTGTACAATGAAATGAGCACAAAAGCCTGGCACAGAAACCAACTCAACCAGTGTGTGTTGAACGGACCATAAATGCTCCGTTGTCTGTTTGTTTTACTGAGGAAGAGTCTTACACTGTAGCCCAAGCTGCCCTGAAACTCATGGCAACCCTCCAGTTTGAGCCTCCCCAATGCTGGGATTATAGGCATGAGCCACCACACCAGCTAGAAACGGACTTTAGAGAGCATCAGTGAATTCTCCTGAACCAGCAGGAGTCATGTGACATCATTTAAATGAAACAGTTAACTGTCATATCCCACATTTTTGCTTCTAGACTGTTGAGAGGGTCACTCATGCTGATAGAGATGAAAATCTAAGCACATTCTGTTACTATGGGAAACTGTTAACCACTAGGCGTGTAGGCACTTGAGAAATAAATATTATATGAAATCATTTTGTTTTCCTTCTAAGCAATGAAAATTATGTTGAAGTGATGATACTGATAAACCACCACTGTGGTATCGTTATTAATAGTAGGAATAAAGCAAAAATAAAACTAAAATTAAAGACAAGTGGTATTATGAATTATTAATAATCACATTAAGTATACACTATTGTGTTCTTCATTTTTTGTTTGTTTGTTTGTTGGCTTTTTGTTTTTCAAGACAGGGTTTCCCTGTGTAGCTTTGCGCCTTTCCTGGAACTCCACTCTGTAGACCAGGCTGGCCTCGAACTCACAGAGATCCGCCTGCCTCTGCCTCCCGAGTGCTGGGATTAAAGGCGTGCGCCACTACTGCCCGGCTTGTGTTCTTCATTTAGCAAAGGGACGAATAACAAGAAAAGACAAAATTTTATATTTAGTTAGTTATTTTGGAGTGAGAGAGAGGGAGAAAGAGAGAGAGAGAGAGAGAGCTGTGTTAAGGATCAAATGCAAGGCCATCTACATGCTAAGCCCACACTCGACCATAGAGCTATACCCCAACCCTCATCCCAGGGTGTTCAGTTTGTTCCTGGTGCAGAAGAAATGCAGGGAACCTTTCCAACCTCTTCCTCTAGCCCTCGACTCTCCCCCTGCTTTCTGCTCTTGCCTCCTCTGTGGCCCATTAAAAGAGTGCTAAACTCAAATGACTAAAAGTTATCTGAGCAGTGCTTTGCTGTTAGTATTTGTCTCCCATGAATTTTTTTTTAATTTTTATTTTGCAATACAATTCAGTTCTACATATCAGCCACAGATTCCCTTGTTCTCCCCCCTCCTGCCCCCCCTCACCTTCCCCCCAGCCCGCCCCCCATTCCAATCTCCTCCAGGGCAACGCCTTCCCCACAGACTGAGATCAACCTGGTAGACTCAGTCCAGGTAGGTCCAGTCCCCTCCTCCCAGGCCGAGCCAAGGGACCCTGCATAGGCCCCAGGTTTCAAATAGCCGACTCACGCAATGAGCACAGGACCAAAAATACACCTTTTGATGAAATTTTTCTCTTAAATTCTACTACTGACTTTATATCCTAATCCAGCTGGGATGCAGGCTTACATTGACATTAAAAACTGTCTGAAGAAAACCAGGAATCCCAAGACCCTCACTCGAGAGCAGAGGCGACACATGAAGAGATGGGAGTACTTCATTGCGGCAGAGGAAGTCATCTGGAACTATGCACCCGTGATCCCTGCAAATATGGACAAGTGAGTCGGGGTAGAGACATGTCCCTTGGAGTCCTTAGTGTGTGAGGCTGGAATCTGATGTCATGAGTGGCCAGCTCTCAAGAGACATGTGTATTGATTTCCACCTATATATTCTTGTCCTCGTCAACATTTAATTACCCCTAAATCACCATAGCGATGTGGCCTGATGATAATAACAAGAACAACGGCATCTAGAACTCATTGAATGCTTGTTATTGCTAATCCTTGTAGTAGATGTTTGCTAAGGGCTTCACATCAGTTCTACAGATTCAGTGCTACTCTTCTGTTCTCATACCTGAGAGAAGATGCCAGAATAATAAAAAAATGGAAGTTCTAGTAACTCTTCATATGCCATTCATAATAAGAGAAATTAAAATGAAATTTCACTGGAATGCTGTCCTGTACCTATCAGATTGACAGGTTCATCTTAACACCATCTATTGCCAAGGCTATGGGAAACAAAACTGATCCCACATTCTGATGACCTAGTGTGCTTCTAAAGCCATTCTGTGGGATAGCTTGACAAAATATGTTATAATTGTAAGCACATATACCCTTTCTACCAACACCATGCTCTTGAATTTAATTGTACAAAAGTATTATTGTTCACAGGCTGTATGAATAGGGTGCTCACTGCTGCACTGTTAATAGTAATAAAAAATTAAAACCAATTCCAAAAGTCCATCAGTTGGAAAAGGGCATCAAGTTATAACACATTCATGCATTAGAATACTATGAATCCACAGAAAGAAAGGAAAGGAAAGAAAAAAAAAGGAAGGTACAGACATTCTCTGTCAGCATAGCTACTTCTTATCAGGTACTTATGACTCATTCAGTGGTGGAGGAGGTGACTCTTGTTTGTTAGTTTTTGGCTGCATAGAGAACTTCAAGATGTTGCAAACAACACTGAGAATGTTCCCAGAAGTAGTAGTCTAGCTAACCCCAAAGCAGAACTTGCATGTGCAAGGGTTTCCCACCGCATATCTCACCGGACTCTCTACTTGAAGGAGTTTAACTTTTGTTTTATTATTTCATTTCACTTTAAGGAAATACAGGTCTTTGCACTTGGATAATTTCTCCAATCAAATTGGAAAACAGTATAAGAAAGTTATTTACAGGCAGTATGAAGAAGAGACCTTCACCAAACGCACGGAGAATTTCGGTTTCAAACAAAGTGGGATTTTGGGCCCTATTATCAGAGCCCAGGTCAGGGACACACTCAAGGTAAGCAAAGAAATATGGAAGCAGGGAAGAATTAAACTATGGAAGACAGACCAAGTGTTGACAGTTTTCAATATTTTTGAATGTGTTCATTCAATTTAAATTTTAAGTTCAAACATAGCTTTTAGTTTTACTTAGTATTTCATTCATTTATAGCCTACTCAAAAATACAAAAAGAATCTTGAGGGACAATCAAACTAAGAAAACAGTCACTGTCAATGAGGAGTGAAGAATAGTATGGGAGTGCAGAACATAAGACCACAAATAAGCATAAGGAAACATACCCGTACAATCCCAAGGTTGTCTGCAAAGCTTTTCCTAACGTTTATAGCAAATTAAAGAGGAAATAGGCCTGGGCAAGATTTGCATACCTGTGAAACACAGCACAATTTGCCTGAGGTAGAGAGCCAGGAGAAATCCCTTGCGGTGCGTTTTCAAGTCAATGTCCTTGACAACATCCCCCAAACTGCCACAAAGCAGAAGAGTCAGGTGGCTTTTGAAAATGATATCACTCATTATCAGTGTGAACATCCAAGTCAGGAAAGTGAAGAGAAAATAACTCCTCAGGGCAGTCTGAGTATGTGGCTCTCATGACTGGTCTCTATTAAAGCTGCATTTGTATATGTTGGGCTGGCAAGATGGCTCAGTGCAGAAAGGCATTTGATGCCAAGCCTGAATACATGAGTTCATTACCTGGGGCCTATGGTGGAGAGAATCAACTCCCACAGGTTGTCTTCTGACCTCAAATGCACACTGTAACATGCATGCCCTTAAACACACACACACACACACACACACACACACACACACACACACACACACACACGTAATAACAATTTACTTGAACATATATCACATCACAGAGCTAGGTAAGGATCCAAGCAGTAGACAATTGAAGGCTACAATCTTCGGCAAGACCCTAGGAGGTAGATAATCTAACAGATCGGGGGTGATTTGAAGGCTTTGTCAGCAAACCAAGTAAAAGAGAAAGCTACAGTTACCTATTGAAGATTAACAGGCAAATTAGGACTTCTATAAAAATCACGCCTCGGACGGAGCCTATTTGTTCATTTGAAAAGAATCAAGTGACAAAGCCTTCTTTCCCGCTGTCTTTCCCCTTTTTCCTTCCTTCCCTCAATGTTGGCTCCACTATGATGCTTTAGGTTTCAGCACCAGCATATTCTGTTGGGAGCTCAGGGTCTGGCTAGTGGGACCCTTCAGGAAGATAGCTTCACTGACTATGACCTCAGGGAGCCTGGCAGGCAGAGGAGCATCATGCTCAGAGGGGAAAAGGAACGGATGTGGTCCAATCTGAAAGAATAAGGGAGGGTTGTGGGGACCACTCGGGGAGGATAATGTGCTATGAGGGAAACGTGATTTCTCCTAAGCCGTCCTCCAGGGACAGACTTCTATTTTTCATCATTATCTGGGAGTAAAACTGCCCAGAGACTCCTTCCTGCCTGGTAATAGGGGATGGGCTGCTGCATGGATACACAGAGCTGAGTTTCCCACTGTGTGCCTACATACCTGTGGGTGCACACCCGCGTGTCACGTGTATGCCTGCCCACACATACACACACAACAGGTGAATGCGCAAAGCCTCTCTCTTGTCCAATAGTTCTCATGAGTGGCCTTAGATACCAAAATAATGAATATGACTTACCTTTGTAGATTGTGTTCAAAAATATGGCCAGTCGACCCTATAGCATTTACCCTCATGGAGTGACATTCTCTCCTTATGAAGATGGAGTCAACTCTTCCTCCACGTCAGGTGAGAACCTTCCACTTCCACTGAAAGAGACTACTGATCTCTGAGAGACTGCCACGGTTTTCTCTTGTCCTGTTTGCTCAGTGGTTATGACAGGTGCACTCAGTAATACTCGTGGAGGGGGGATCCTTAGAAATCCCAGGCAAACAAACTCTTCTCACTTTAAAGGTTACCAATACAATGCCTTTCCGAGTGTCGTTGGCGGCATCTAGTGGAGAAACACTGAACAGCTACATGCTGTCTGTGGTCAAGAGTTTAATACAAAAAGAATATTTCTTTCCTGATATCCAATTACTCTAAATAAAAGCTAAGGTAGATATTTATTATGATGAAACAATGTCCCTAAAAATTAATAATGTATATTTTCTTTCAGGCAGTCACACCATGATCAGACCAGTTCAACCAGGGGAAACTTACACTTACAAATGGAACATTCTAGAGTTTGACGAACCCACCGAAAATGACGCCCAGTGCCTAACAAGGCCTTACTACAGTGATGTGGATGTTACCAAGGACCTCGCCTCCGGACTAATAGGTCTGCTTCTAATCTGTAAGAGCAGGTCCCTGGACCAGAGAGGCGTACAGGTATTTTATCCTTAAAGTCAGCTTTAAAATAGCGATGTCCCCTGGCTGGAGCAGATTTAGGTCTCCCTGCCAGACAATAGGGTTTTTCCTTGTAAAATACACTGAACATCAGTCTTCTTTAGCAACAGTGTGATAATGTTTATCATCAGGGATCATCTTTTATGTTGTTGCTCTTTCTCTTTTCATCTAGACTCTCGCTGCAGAAAGCACATCCCAAGTTGCTGGCTCTTATTTTAGTTCCAAACCCCAGGCCTGTTGGTATTGCCTGTGTGATGGAGAAGCCAGTCAGGCTCTTTTCAATTCTTTCCTCTGATCAAATAAGTGACCGCGTCCCTCCTAGAACTGTGCTTACAGGGTGGCACAGGAGTTCCATGTAGACGTGGTACTCATCTTTGTTGTTTTCAGAGACATGCGACAGAGAGAGGAGAGAGACTTTACACCAAGGACATTTGGAGCCACAGTTTGTCTTGTTTGGTTGCTTGGGGTTTTGTTGTTGTTGTTGTTGTTGTTTTTGTTTTGTTCTGTTTGTTTTTGAGACAGGTTTTCTCTGTGTAGCCCTGGCTGTTCTGGAACTCTTTCTCTGTAGACCAGGCTGGCCTTGAACTTTCAGAGATCCTCCTGCCTCTGCCTCCTGAGTGCTAGGATTAAAAGCGTGTACCATCACCACCCAGCTGGAGCCATAGTTTTTAGTGAAGTTGGAGCCTGTCAAAAGTCTTTCTTTGGTAAGACTAATTTATAGCAAAGAATATGACCAAAGAGACGTTGAGTTTCTGAGTTTGTTTTATCTTGAGACAAGTGGCCTAGCTTGGCCTCAAATTCACTGTATGGGCTAGGGTGGCCTTGGACTTTTTAAAAATTGCCTTGTCTTTCCAAATTTTAGTTTTTATTTTTATTTTATGTGTTTGGGTGTTTTGCTCGCATGCATGTCTTCATACAGTGTGTATACCTGGTGCCCATAGAGGCCAGAAGAGGGCGCTAGATCCCCTGATACTGCTGTAGTTACAGATGGTTTGTAGCTGGCATGGGGGATGATGGGAATCGAACCCAGGTCCTTAGACAGTACTCTTAATTACTGAACCATCTCTCCAGCCTGCCCCCTTGTTTGTTGGTTGTTGGTTGTTTTGTTTTTGTTTTGGGACAGGTTTCTCTTGTAGTTCAGGCAGGCCTCAAACTGGTTATGTAACAGGGGATAACCTTGAACTTTGTGCCTCTCAAGTGCTGAGATTAGAGACATATGCCACTACACCAGGTATATATGGTGCTTGGGATTGAACCCAGGGCTTTATACATGCTAGGCAAACACTTTACCAACTGAACTACATCCCCAGCATCCTGAGTTTATCTTCATTGAAAATGAATAGTTTCGGCTGGGCAGTGGTGGTGCATGCCTTTAATCCCAGCACTTGAGAGGCAGAGGCAGGCGGATCTCTGTGAGTTTGAGGCCAGCCTGATCTATACAGCAAGCTCCAGGAAAGGCACAAAGCTACACAGAGAAACCCTGTCTCGAAAAACCAAAAAAAAAAAAAAGAAAAGAAAAGAAAAGAAAAAGAAAAAGAAAAAAGAAAATGAAATTGCCACTAGGCTAAATAATAGTGAAAGAAGTCTTATCCAAAGGCATGCAAAATAGGCAGATGTCTAGAAAAATCATAACACTTGCAAGATCCTGATTTGTTGACGGAGCAAAGGACACAGGGAAGGAAGGGAATGAGGCTTTCCTCTTGCAGCCTTCTCCTCTTCCTTTCCACCGTGTGGAACACAGTCAGTCACTCACTTGGAAAAGTGCTCAGGCGTGGACACGCACTGACTTCCAGGTGCTGGACCGAGATAGCGTTTTTTCCCGTGGTGTTTTTGCCTGCATCCTCTGACCTCTTCTGTTCGCTTTCACATGTTAGCTTTATCTCTGACAAGTACTTGGTACGTAATGGGCTGACATGTGGCTTCCCTGACCTCTGCGACAGCGGGGGGCCTAGGCAGCCACCTGGAGCTTTAATCACTGCCTTTCCCTCCAGAGGACAGCAGACATTGAGCAGCAGGCCGTGTTTGCTGTGTTTGATGAGAACAAGAGCTGGTACATTGAGGACAACATCAACAAGTTTTGTGAAAATCCTGACGAGGTGAAACGCGATGACCCCAAGTTTTATGAATCAAATATCATGAGCAGTAAGTCGGAGCCCCTGTTTCCATCCGTCCTTTTCACTCTGGTGGATGCAGTGTGTCTTTTACCCAAAGGCAAAGGATGTGATGTCAGCAGCAAAAATGTGATGACGTTATCCTCTCTCAAAGGCAGCCAGCCCCTCCTCTGCTCACTCATGGTCCAAGGACTTGGTGACAGGATGCCTGACAGCGAGCGCCACAAAGCTTCCAAGTCTGGTGATCCTTTCAGGCAGCGTGGCTCCTGCTTCCAATTGTGTGTGTGTGTGTGTGTGTGTGTGTGTGTGTGTGTTATGATGTGTGTGTGGTGTGATGTATGTGGTATGATGTGTGTGGTGTGATGTGTGTGTGTGTGCGCGTGCGCGTATGGTGTGATGTGTGTGGTATGATGTGTGTGGTGTGTGTGTGTGGTGGGTGTGTATGTGTGGTATGTATGTGTGGTGTGTGTGTGTGTGTGTGGTGTGATGTATGTGGTATGGTGTGTGTGTGTGTATGGTGTGATGTATGTGGTATGATGTGTGTGTGTGTGTGTGTGATGTGATGTGTGTGTGTGTGTGTGTGTGTGTGTGTGTGATGTGATGTGTGTGTGTGTGTGGTATGATGTGTGTGTGTGGTGTGTGTGTGTGTATGGTGTGATGTGTGTGGTATGTGTGTGTGTGGTGGGTGTGTATGTGTGGTATGTATGTGTGGTGTGTGTGGGGGCATGTGGTATGTGTGTGTGATGTATGTATGGTGTGTATGTATGTGTGTAGTAGTATTTGCTCCACCCATAACCTTGGGTTATATGGCCCAAAGGAGGTGGTGCTTCTTGCCATGGTATATGGTGACCTCTTAAAAGGAAAGGAGAGAGGGGACATGTGTTTCCTTCTTCCTTTTTTTTTTTCTTTTAAGACAGCAAGAAGCACCGCCTCCTTCAGGCCATATAGCCCAAGGTCATAGGCAGAGCAGTGTGTGTGTGTGTGTGTGTGTGTGTGTGTGTGTGTGTGGTATGTTATGAGATGTGTGGTCAGTGTGTGTGATGTGTATGCAGTGTGATATGTGTATGGTTTGTGTGTGTGGTTGTGTGTGGTTTTGTGTGTGTGTGTGTGTGTGTGTGTGTGTGTGTGTGTGTGTGGTATGGTATGTATATGTGTGTTTAATTGTGTGGTGTATGTGTTTCAGTGTTCATGCTCTAGGAAGTGATGAAGGCTGGGAGGAAAGGCACTGAAGGCCTTGGTCGGTGGTACCTGAGGATTTTAGAAATGTGCGTGGCGAATACCCTCTAGCTGACCAGACAGAAATAAGATTTTTTTTTTTTTAGAAGAAAGCTTCATTCTCAAATCAGAGCCAAGCAAAGTGAGTTTGGGAACCGAGTGTCGTGTCATGAAAAGGCAGTGCATGCAGAGGTCACGCATGCAGAGGTCATGCGTGCAGAGGTCTAAAGAGAAAGTGCAGAGCTGTACTTCTGACACTTGCTACAATTCCAAAGTTCATTGTCATGAGAAGTCTTAGATGAATTTCACTGTGGCATCTGCAAGCAATCCCCCCCCCAACAACCAGTGTTCCCCCCAACACACACTTCCTCAAAATAAAAAGCCTCCTTCCGACACCTTTCCTGATAAATAATCACGTCCATGCAGGTGGCTTCCCACGGTCTGTTCATGTAGCTTCAGGACCGATGGGTGCCACATTCAGACGTCTTCACAGAATTTCCTTTCAGCAATGGGTCTGTGACAGCCCTAGACCAGTGCTGCCCAACAAAAGTATGTGAGTCACTTACATTCAACTTTCTGGTAAATTGAAAAGTGAAGAGAAATAAGTGAAATTAATTAGAATAATAAATACCCAGTTTGGAATATTCCAGATACTATCTTTTTTATTCTTGTTTTGAGATAGGGTCTCATTATGTAAAGATATTACAATTTTAAGTTTAAAAAAAATGGGATTTGCTTTATTACTGTCTTTGCAGTACAGGGTGTATTTGATCCTTAAAGCACGTGTCAATGGAGTTCACCTACGTTTCAAACACACAGTAGCCACTGTAGCTGGTGTCCATAATATTAGATCATTTAGAAAAGTATCTGGAATGAAGTAGAAACTAATAACACACACTTTCAGCAGCTCAACGTGTATTTGATACATAATCACTTAAATTTGTTTTTTTTTTTGTATCAAACACCATACTGGGACTGTGACCTGGGTGTACAGGTTGTGCCCTCAAATAAATCATATCTTAATTGGATTGCCATCACGCTCAGTACATATATAGATAAAGATATTACCCAAAGTGGTGTTCCTTTAAAGGTTATTAAAATATATGAGCTCAATACTTGAATGGAAACTACTAGGTTAACTGTGAGTTACAGATAATAGGTCTCAATGACAAATGTGCCTAGTAAGCTCCTTTTTTTATGACTTTCATTCTTACTCAAGCTACTATGTCAAGAAAATAAAGTTCTCTTATGTAGACATGTCTTCCTGGTAGGCTCATTTTGGACAATCTAAATCAATTATGAGAATATATTTACAGCAGAGCATAAGGTAACATTTTCTATTCACTTGGTGGATGAATGACTAAATCAGTGTGAGTGAAAGGCTTTGCCTTTATCCTGATTTTCCTCCCTCAGCTAACTCAGGAGCATCGGCCATCACTTGAGAAGCTAAATGTGCCCTACTCACACATTAGATCTCAGAAAGCTTATCTTTAATAATTATTGCTTTGATGCAGCCAGATGAATACAGGGGTATTTGTCTTAGGTATAACTAGACATGAGTCCTCTTGTTGTTCAGGGCTGGCATCTGACAGATTTTGCTCTTTCAGCTATCAATGGCTATGTGCCTGAGAGTATCTCCACTCTGGGATTCTGTTTTGATGACACTGTCCAGTGGCACTTCTGTAGTGTGGGAACTTACGACGATATCTTGACCATCCACTTCACTGGACACTCATTCATCTATGGAAAGAGGCACGAGGACACATTGACCCTGTTCCCCATGCGTGGCGAATCCGTGACTGTCACAATGGATAATGTTGGTGAGTAAGAGTGTAGATATTTGGAGAGAACACTGATGGGCTCTCAGGTGGACAAGGTCTGTGGAGCTATCCAGATTACCACCACGCCTAGAGTGTCTCCAGGACCCCCGAAGGCTTGTCTGACCCTGCTTCTCATGGTTTATAGTTGGGAAATCAATGGCTTACATAGAGCCAGTTTCATGCCAATTCTGTTTGCGTGTCTCTGGAACGACTGGGCAGTAAAGACACACAATGGCAGAAAGACAAATAGAGCCAAATGAAGAAGCAGCAGAAAGATATTAGCCATGAAAACAACCTTTGGTGTCATTCCCCAAGTGTTATCGACCTTTTTATGAAACACGAGCATGGAATTTGCCAAATAAGCTATAGTTACTGTCCAGGGGGCCACCAAGGACCCGCCTATATCCACCTCCCCAGAGTTGGTATTAAAAACATGGACTACCATGCCTGATTTTTTTTTTTTTTTTTTTGGTTTTTCGAGACAGGGTTTCTCTGTGTAGCTTTGTGCCTTTCCTGGAACTCACTTGGTAGCCCAGGCTGGCCTTGAACTCACAGAGATCCGCCTGCCTCTGCCTCCCAAGTGCTGGGATTAAAGGCGTGCACCACCACCACCCGGCGATTTTTTTTTTTAACATGGATTCTGAGGATCAAACTCCGGTCCTTGTGCTAGCTGAGCTATCTCCTCGGCCCCACTCTTCTACTTCTGTTTAGAGACCATCCTACCTTCAGGTGACCAATCATTACATAAGCTCTGGAGGCTGTCTCAGAGACAGCATTAGCATATAAGACTTAAGTTCAAATCCTGTTCTGCCACTCAATGTTTTGCAATGTTAGACAGGTTCCTTGCCCTGACTAACCCTGAAGTCACCCATCTGAAAAGCATGGCAGCCCTTTACAATTGCTTTAGCTCCTAGTTGTAAGTTGTGCCTAGTGCCTAACCCTCAACAAGCGGTTGCTATTGGAGACACCCCAGGTCATTCTTAGTGTGTCTGCGATTCACTTTCAAAATGACTCAAACTTACCCTGTCCCCACATACATTATTTCTTAGAAACACCTAAATATCCCTTCTTTGTGGGAAGATGACCTCACCATCATCTCCCAAACTCCAAATCTCAGACCAAATGCACAACTAAGCAGATGGTGATGACTTTCAAGGTCCCTTTTGTCACCGATTTCCCCTCTTTTCTTGATAGATTCTAAAATGGAAATTCATGAACAATCCAAACTGAAGGTCTCTTTGTTTCTCCTTAATCTCCACAGACAAATACTTTAGTGCCAAGTTCTGTTAAATACCTGGGCAATAAAGACAATGATCCTGTGTTTTGATATCCAAACAATGTTAAGTTACATTTTAAAAAATTCCTAAACACCCTAGTTTTGATTTTTCTCCTTATATCACTGTGGCTCAGTAACTCACCATTCATAGACTAGCCTGGTCCATAACTCACATATGGCTACCTCTGGTTAAAATTCACTAGAAATTAGGAGAGATGGCTCAGAGGTTAAGAGCACTGACTGCTCTTCCAGAGGACCCAGGTTCAATTCCCAGTGCCCACATGCCAGCTAACAACTGTCTGTAACTCCAACATCTGACACCTTCACACAGATATACATGTTGGCAAAGTACCAATGCACATAACATAAAAATAAATAAGTTATTTTTCTAAAAAATTTACTAGAAATTGTTTCTTCAACAGATCCTGGTGTTTTTGTAACTTGTCCTGAGCTTTCAACCTTCTCTTCTGTCTCTCCTTTGAAGGAACATGGATGTTAACTACCATGAATTCCAATCCAAGACACAAAAACCTAAGGCTGAGATTCAGGGATGTTAAATGTATCCGGAATGATGATGATGAAGACTCATATGAGATTTATGAACCTTTGGCACCTACCTCCATGACAACCCGGAAAATTCATGAATCTTCAGAAAATGACGTTGGCATAGACAGTGAAGATTATGATTACCAGTCTATACTGGCTTCATCACTAGGAATTAGGTCATTCAGAAACTCATCATTGACTCAGGAGGAAGATGAGTTCAATCTTACTGCGCTTGCTCTAGAGAACAGCTCCGAGTTCATCTCTCCAAGAATAGATAGAGTTAATGACTCAAAATCTTCCCCAAGAAACTTTAGTGGGATCCCTGCTAATGACCTCGAAGAATCTCAAAGAACCCTTCCTGGCTCAGAAGCTGCCGTGACTGGTACCCTCCTGAAGGACCTCACCAGCTTAGATGAGAACTCAGTTCTCAACCCTTCCACAGAACATCATTCCAGCTCATATTATGAAAATGAGATGAATGATTCACAATCAGACATCACGGTGGTTCATCTACTTCCTCTTGGTGCAAAAGGATTGGTGAGCCAAGAACAGGCTAAGCATAAAACAGCCAAGAGGGAAAGACTCCATCTGATGAAGCATAGGCTCCCCCAGATGAAATCACCAGCCCGTAAAACTGCGAGGCATGCAAACCCAAAGAATACTTACCCCAGAACCAGGTCCAGGGAGGACATTCCTAGTGATTTGTTCCTCTTAAAACAAAAGAACACATCCAATTTCTTGGATAGGGAATGGTATTTGGCTTCTGAAAAGGGTAGTTATGAAATAATACCAGCAAATGGTGAAGACACAGCTGTGGATAAGTCACCGGACAACCCTCAAAATCAGAACATCTCAATGACTTTGGGCAACAGCACCTCCCCTACAAAAACAACAGGAAAGCCAGGTGACTTCCCAGTGTTTCCTGGAGTTAGACATCAATCTCCACAAGTCAGACAGGAGGAAGAAAACAGTGACTTAAAGAAAAGACAGTTGTTCATCAGGACACGAAAGAAGAAGAAGGATAAGAAGGTTGCATCCCATAGCCCTCTATCTCCAAGGGGCTTTCATCCCCTGAGAGATGCCAAGCCCACATTTTTAGACCAGAGACTTAATCACTCACTGTTATCCCACAGTCCCAATGAAACAACTCTTGCCATAGACCTGAATCAGACCTCCCCTTCAACGAATATTGACAGGTCACTTCCTGACCATAATCAGAGCCCCCCACATGACCCCGGGCAGATAAGTACCTCTTTAGATCTGTATCAGTCAGTGCCCCCAGAGGGACACTCTCCAACATTTCCTGTCCAGTATCCTGATCAAGTACACTCTACCACAGACCCTAGTCACAGATCCCCTTTTCCAGAGCCCAGCCAGGGGCTTGATTATGACCTAAGCCATGAATCCTACCCTGAAGACATTGGTCAAACAGCCTTCTTTCCAGACCAAAGTCAAAAGTCTCTCTCTTCAGAAGATGGCCAAACAATTCCATCCTCAGACCTAAGCCTCTTTGGCATCTCTCCAAAGTTGGATCAAATAATTATTTCTCCAGACTTGGGTCAGGTGGCCCTTTCTCCAGATGACAACCAGATGACCTCCCCTGAGGACCTGGGTCAGGTGGCCCTTTCTCCAGATGACAACCAGGAGGCCTCCTCCCCAGACCTGGGTCAGGTGCCACTTTCTCCAGATGACAGTCAGGAGGCCTCCTCCCCAGACCTGGGTAGGATGCCACTTTTTCCAGATGACAACCAGGAGGCCTCCTCCCAAGACCTTAGCCTCTTGACTCTTCCTCCAGAATATGATCAGACAGTCCTTTCTCCAGATTTGGATCAGGTGACCCTCTCTCCAGACTTTGATGAGATAATCCTATCACAGGACCTCAGTCAGGTGACCCTCTCTCCAGACCTCATCCAGACAAGCCCCTCTCTTAACCACAGGCAAAAAACAGCCTCTTCAGATCCTGGTCAAGCATCCTACCCTTCAGATTCTGGTCAGTTTTCACCCCTTCCAGAACTAAACCAGACTCTTTCCCATGCAGATCTCATTCACATACCTTCTCCTTTACCATCACCCACACTCAACAGCACTTCTATGTCAAAGGAGTTCAACCCTCTTGTTGTAGTAGGTCTCAGTAGAGTCGATGGAGATGACGTTGAAATTATTCCAGATGAACAGCTAGAAAGCATTGACGATGATTACGCTGAAGATTACTATGTGTCCTATAATGACCCCTACAAGACAGACACCAGGACAAATATTAACTCCTCCAGAAATCCTGATACTATTGCAGCGTGGTACCTCCGTGGCCATCGTGGAAACAAACAATACTATTTTATTGCTGCGGAAGAAATATCCTGGGATTATGCAAAATTTGCCCAAAGGTTTGGCTAGTTTTCTCTCTTTATATTCTCATTTTTCCACCACTGCCATGAAAGTCACCCACAACAGTTCTTGGGAGATGATTTTGGACAAACTGGGCTCTGGATAGTCTAAGTCTCATGTTTCAACTGGGCCTGTGATATTTCCTTTGTCGTTTCCAATATTAGCTTCTACACTTTAGATGACACCAAGGCAAACAAAGAACCAATACTGTGGAAGTCTGTGGTATTCTATGGGTAAATCAGTCTCTCCTCCTGTCTCACATCCTCTTACATGCTCCTACCCCTGTTTCTTGTTCTAACACACACCTTTACCTATGCATAGCTATCTGCTTAACAATAAGGTTTATGTGAGGTTGGCGTCCAATCCAAACTTTAATGTAGAAATCTTCATTTGCATCGACTTGCTAACAGCAGTTTCTAAGAGATCCATTTACTCCTTTATTTTTAATCTCATTTCAATTCAGTGTCACTGAGGGATGGAAGCCACACTGGGCTGGGCCCTGTGTTCTGGGATGAAAACAGAGAAGAATGGGGCAAGAATCGTTAGTCAACTACAGATTCATTGGGATATATCTGGGTGACTGTGTACCATAAACAGCTTGTGGTGGCTAAAAAAGGCTGCCACACTAATATTTTAGAAGTGTAATTATAGTAAGCAAACACAATGTACGTTGAGACTGATCCACCTCAAATTATGCATGTAGTGACTGGCACTCCTCTTTAGAATTTTTGTTTAAAATGCTTTCCCCTATGATTTCTCACTTAAATGCAGTGCTCGTTACTACACGGGAATAAACTAGTTATCTGACTATTTCTAAGATGAGCCTTGGCAAGACAGGATTGTAGCCTTTACACAGACTAGAAAGAATGGGAGGCAGTTCCTTCAAAATCTTCCATCTCAGGCCTAACAGTGCTCTTAGGGCTGGCAGGGTTGTTCTGCCTGCTCCGTGTGTTTGGTGATAGATGGCTATTATGCATTTGGAGGATGAGTTGGGGGCTTATTTCCATAGACTTGGGGAGATTTAAGTCTATAAGAGAATTTGATGTCCTTTGGCCTCTTGCTGAGTGGAAAAGATGTGTGGGAATAATGTATTGGATTTATATTTTTATTTAGCTTTTTATTTTGAGATAATTATGAAGTCACACAGCTGTCATAAATTACAAATATTCCTTGTATGCTTTACCTGGTTGCCCCCAGTGGTAGCCTCTTAGAAAACTATAATATACTATTAACAGTATATAGACCTTGCTGCTGTCATGAGAGAGAACATTTACACACACACACACACACACACACACACACACACACACACTCATGCCTCATACTTCTCTTGTGTGTATCATCCACTTCCCTCCCACCATACTCCTCCTTAACGCCACAGTCACTGGTCAGATCTCTGTTCCTGTCATCTTGACATTTCATGACCATTGTGTCATGCCACATGTGATCTCGGGGGACTGGCTTTTTTCCACCACTACATGTAATTCTCCGGAGATTCATCCTCGTTATTGCACACTTAACCAATTCATTCTACTGCTCAGCAGGATTTCACATGACATGCACGAGTTCTGTTTTTGTTCCTGCTGTTTGTATAGACTGGTGGTGCCAAACATGAGGGGTTTCAACACATGTGCAAGTACCCCAAGCTAATGGACACATACATCATACACTTACTTTCTGTTAGAGAACCCTTAAAACTTACTCTTGCCGATTTTCAAAGCTGTACTACAGAATGATTAATCATAGTTGTCACATTGTATAGTGGATCTCCTGAAATGACTTTTGCTCTCTAAATGAAATTTTGTATCTTTTTACCAACATCTTCCCAGTCTGCTTCCCTTAAAGTCCCCCCTGGTAACCACTCTGTCTGTGTGAGTTTTTGTCTTTCTGTGCCTGGCTCATTTCATTTAGCAACACAACAAATTTTTCTTCTTTGTAAAGGCTGTTCTCTCTCTCTCTCTCTCTCTCTCTCTCTCTCTCTCTCTCTCTCTCTCTCTCTCTGTGTGTGTGTGTATGTGTGTGTGTGTGTGTGTAATTTTTTTTATCCATTCATCCATTGATAGACACTTAGGTTGATTATGCTTTGAGGCATATATTGTTATAAATAATGCTGTGATAATGTAGCCGTTTCTTTGATGTACAAGTTTCACCTTCAATTCTGTGGCCCAAAATGAGATTTCCAGCCAGGCATTGTGGCACATTTTAATCCCAGCACTCGGGAGGCAGAAGCAGGCAGATCTCTGTGAGTTCAAGGTCAGCCTGGTCTATATAGTGCAGCAACTTCTAGGCTAGCTCATCCTGCCAGTGAAAGCCCATCTCAAAAAAAAAAAAAGAGAGAGAGAGAAAGAAAAAGAAAGAAAGGAAGGAAGGAGGGAAGGAAGGAAGGAAGGATGAAAAGAGACTAAAATGTATATTCAGCTCTATTTTTATTTTTGTGAGAAACCTCTGTATTATTTTTCATAATGTGCTATAAATTTATTTAGATTTACATTTTTTTCAGTTTTAAAGGGTTTCCTTTTCTCCATATGCTTATCAACACTTATCTCTTGTTCCTATAATCACCATCTTAACATTAAAAGTGGTATCCTTGGGATTTTCACTTTCATTTTTTGATTATTGATATGAGCATTTTATGTACTTGTTGGCAATTTCTAAGTCTTTTGATAATATATCAAAAATTTAAATATACTATATATAAAATGTATGTTACTATATTACTATATTTGTTTACTAATTATTAATAATAATGTATATGTGTGTTCTTTGCCTATTATTAATCAATATTTTTGCTACTAATTTGTTTGAGTTCCTTATATATTGTAGATAGTGATTCCTTATCAGATACATGCTTATCAATATATGTTCTCCCATCATATAGATTCTTTCTTAATTCTCTTGAGTATTTACTCTGTTGTGCATAAACTTCAGTCTGATATTGCATGAACAGAATTCCATCTGTCCATTTGTGTTTTATTACCTGTAATTCGAGAGTCCTATCATGAAAATCTTTGCTCAGACCAGTGTCTAAAAGCTTAGGGTTAATATGTTTTAACAAAAATCAAAGCTAAGACTGGCCATTCAGGGTAAAAGACATTTATCTATCCAATTGTCTTCATGCGGTGATCTTCTGATTTAGCTGATCATCATCTGACAGCTCCCAGCTCTGGCACTAACCATTGAATGATTTTGTCTGTCTTTGGTGTCAAAATTTTGCTACTATATTGTTATATTTGTTTATTAATTTAGGTACTTGACAAAAGTATATTAAGTGCCTACTGTATGCCAAATAACATGCTAAGAATTGGAGAAAGTATCATGAACAGGCTGGGAAGAATACTTGGCCTCATAGGACTTACTCCTTAGTGGCAGAGCAAGATATTAATAGACCTTTCATATCTTATAAAACTTTTATACATACTATAAAAATACTATAAGGGTTTACTGTGTAGACAATAATAATTTTATATATATATGCATATATATTTGTGAAATACTTGACCTAGTCCAAGAGATCCAGGAATCTTACCTAAGAAATTATATTTGAGCTGGAAATTAAAACATATGTAGTCACCTGTGTTTTCATTTACATATATTCATTAACTTATACATGAAGTGTTTATTAAATATTCTATGTTGGTTACCAAACAGATTCTTTCCTAAATGCTTTTTAAACTTTTTATTTTTATTTTATGTGCATATATGAGTGCCTGAATGTATATATGTGAGCTGTGTGTGTGTGCCTGGCACCCTCAAAGGCCAGAATATCCCCTAGAACTAGAGTTACAAGTGGTTATAAGCTGCCCACAGTGAATGCTGGGTATCAATCCTAGGTCCTCTAGAAGAGCAGCCAGTGCTCTTAACTGCTGAGCCATTTCTCCTAGATTTTCCCAACAGTCTTTAATTTCTTTTTTTTTTAATGAATACTATTGCTATCATTTTAGTGAAATGGACAGTGAAGACACTGATGGCATTCCAAAGGACACCACGTACAAGAAAGTTGTTTTCAGAAAATACCTTGACAGTACTTTCACCAGACGTGATCCTCACGGGGAATATGAGGAGCATCTTGGTATTCTCGGTCCTGTTATCCGAGCTGAAGTGGGCGATGTGATCCAAGTAAGTCATCACTTGAACCCTCTAAATCTTCAGGGATTTCCACAATGCCCACGTTGTTAAGGTGGAGGCATCAAAACTACAGGTAGTTTGCTCCCCAGAATTAATAAATAGCTGCATTTTTCCACCAAACACTGCTTGGCTATTTGACAATTTTTGGGATTAAAAAAAAAAAAACTTAGACTTTTTAACCCTGAAAACTGTTTAATCTGGACGAGGTGGCACTGGAGTTCCTAGCTGATGCCAGCCTGTTTTGAGCTAACAGAATGATTCAACTGTGTTCCATGGCAGAAGTAGTGGCAGCAAGAACAGTAATTTATAAACATGCCCTGGTGTTTTCTTAAGAGGCAATAAGATGAAATGAAAGGAAACTAGAAAGTAAAGATGTCTCTCTGCCCTAAAAGGGTGAGCCAGTTTAAGTATTTTACCAAGCTTGTCATAAATTGGTCATTTCAAAACCCTGCATCCAGTTCTTCTATCCTTCATATCGAACAAAGAAAACAATAATAACAATAAACAAAACACAGGGGAAAATGCCCTGCATCTAAAGAGTATTCTATGTCCAAAAACATAACCTTTTACCTGTGCGGGTATCTGCCAATTTGCCAATGACCATTTGTTCCTTTTCAAAAGGCACCTAGGGGGTGGGGAAATGGCTCAATGGGTAAAGAGTAATCACTTACTTAGCATGTGATGTGCAAGATCCTGACCTTGAACTCCTACACAGCAAAACCAATCAATCCAGCATAGAAAGCGATGGAAATATAGGTTAGTCAGCTCTGTTGCTGTGATAAGCGATCTGAGAGAACAACCCAAAGGAGGAAAACCTTCTTTTAGCCCACGATTTCATTAACAGTTGCTTGAGTTCTTCACTTTGGGTCTTGCATTAAATCAGGTAATATCCATAAATTAATTTGCGGTTATAGGCACCTAGTATACCTTAACTGATATCATAACCGCCTGTCACAGCCTACAGTGCTGACAAGTTTTGGTTTGGTATGTTAATAATTTGTGGGTCACTCTTTTTTTTTCCTTCTTCTTCTCCTTCTTCTTCCTAGGTTCGCTTTAAAAATTTAGCATCCAGACCATATTCTCTTCATGCCCATGGACTTTCCTATGAAAAGTCCTCTGAGGGAAAGACTTATGAAGATGACTCTCCTGAATGGTTTCAGGAAGACAATGCTGTCCAACCCAATAGCAGTTATACGTATGTGTGGCACGCCACTGAACGCTCTGGCCCAGAGAACCCTGGTTCTGCATGCCGGGCTTGGGCCTACTACTCTGCAGTCAATGTGGTAGGTTTCAAGTTCTGATCTCTCCCCTCACCATATAGCCACAGTTCACAGTTTCCTTGTAAAAGCCTCTCCTACAGGCTGATGGGTGGTGGCACACACCTTTGAACCCAGCATTCAGGAGGCAGAGGTAGGCAGATCTCTGTGAGGCCAGCCTGGTCTACAGAGTGAGTTCCAGGACAGCCAAGGCTGTGTAGACAAATCTTGTCTCAAGAAAAAGAAAAAAAAAAGACCTCCTTTGCTTTTCATGGGACATGTGACAGGGCTGTCATTCACAGTATGGCTGCCATAGCCAAGGATTCTCCACACAGTTCATCAGATGTGGCACCGAGAAAAGTGTTCATTCAATGGACATCATGGGAATTACATAAGTGAGTGATTTAAGTGTGCTTACAAAGAACTGTGCCTGTTTTGAATTTCAAAGTAGTATAGTCTTAAGCCAGGCTTTGTGGGTCTCCAGGAGGTAGGGAGGGCACAGGGAAGGACTGAGCCAACCGTGTGGGCACAGATCACATGCTGGGGTTGGGAGTTTAAGGAGGAAATTTTTTCCCTGCTCCACTTAGGCCATGAGGAGATTAAATGTGTTACTTAATGAGTAGCCTTTGCTAATAAAGGACAATGTGATAAGAAGTCAGCCCTGTTCTAAGCTAAGTAAGGACACAGGGAGGAGGTTGTGGTGTTCCCAGAGGAATAATCCAGGCATATTCCATCCTGTCCAACTCCCACAGGAAGGTGGGAACAATAAGTTTCTCTGGGCAAACTAGCAACTGTGTTGATCACGACAAGCTGTGCCTACCCCCTGTCTTCTTGGCTGGCCTTGGGCACCCAGGAAACCCAGAAAGGAAGCCTGTATCCGTGCAGTCCCCACTGGACACTCAGCGGCCTTCTTTCCCCCTGACCTTCAGACAAAGAAGCCTTTGTACAGCGAGACACCCAAACACAGGTGGCTGAGGACTCTACCCAGGTTCACAGTCAACAAAACACAAAGCCCTCTCCCAGCCCTCCACCAGGCAAAGGGCAGCTTGGGTTCAGATTTGCCCCCAAAGGTGTCTTTGCTAGTGCAAGATATCTGGAAAGTTTCCTGGGGTTCCTCTTTGTCCCTGAACAAGTGGTTTAGGCTGATTTCTACCAGGATCAGGTGCGCCAGAGGTCTCCGACACTTTTTGGAAGCAGGTAGGGGTGGGTCAAGGCCATCACAGGCCTACTTCATGTGAGAGTCCTCTCAAGTAACAAGGGAACACAACCCATATCAAGGGCAGAGGGGTCCCTGGGGAGCCTCCTGAACCCAGTGCTACAAGAAATTTCGTGCTGGGGTTGGGGATTTAGCTCAGTGGTAGAGTGCTTGCTTAACAAGCGCAAGGCCCTGGGTTCGGTCCTCAGCTCTGAAAAAAAGAAAAGAAAGAAACAAAGAAATACCATGCTTGTCTCTGGCCATCTAGGGCCCCCTGAACACTGGTGGCACTCCTGGGGAAAGGCACTCAGACATGGAATATCCGGGGCTGCCATGCAGGTATCAAGCTTCTGCTTACTTCCCTGCATCCCTTGGGGACCAGACACCCAGACACAGCACAGCATAGGCTGAGTTAGCCTCATGGGCAAGGGTGAAGGGAACAAGACCTGGCCACCCAGCCCTTGTACCACCCTGTCATGGAGGATGCAGTTCCCTACTGTACCCCGCACCCACCCAGCTGGCCCTCTGGGTGAAGCAGAAGGCTTTGACTCTCAAAATTCTTTTTGAAGAGTATTTATAAGCTTTTATACTCTGTTCACTGAAAATTCAAAGATCCCTCATTAATCATTCTACAATATATGCATTGTTCAAAACAACATGCTTCATGTAGTAAATACACATGTGTTTTTCAGTGAAGAGAGAGTCCTTCATTTTGGGGGATAGTAGAAAGCACAGACTCAGTTTCTTACTTATTTGTGGATGGTGTTGTTTGATGCTTTTTTCAATACTGAGCCCCAAACCCAGGGCCTCCTATGTGCTCACAGATACTCTATCATTGACACCCACCCCTCCCCAAACACATGTGCTTCTTGGCTTGGATGTAAATTCCCATCTGTCACTATAGGAGCACTAAGAAAATAATTTGCCCTTCCTTAATTTCAGGTTCTAAAATTAAAGAATAAGAGCTGTGCATGGCAGCAAAGATCTGTAATTCCAGCAGCTCAGGAGGCTGTGGAATTGGCTCAGAGTGTTTTCAAGGATGGTCTGAGTGATTTAGTGAGCTCCTGACTTTAAAAAAAATAAAAAGAGGCTGGGAAGGGAAATCAATTCACTTCCCAGTACCAAAACAGAGAGGGAGAGAAGGAAGGGAGTGTGGGGGTGTTAGTAGACACATGTTCAGTGAATGTATTTCCATTTGCCATTTGGGATAGTTGTCCAGATTAAATGAACAACTATAGGCAAAGCCTTTAATACAGCATAAATGTTCAATAAATGGTATCCATTCAGTAGTCAATTTTGTTCTCATTGCTCAGATAAAGGTTAACTATCCAAGCTTATTCTTTACTGATCTTCAAGTTTGGAACCTCTCAGATGAGATTTCCTTTTGTGTAAGAATCGTGATTGTCAGAAGAGAAAAAAAAATATCCTGATGAAAGGAAAGTGTTTGCAGTTTACTCTTCTTGTCTTTCAGGAGAAAGACATCCACTCGGGCTTGATTGGCCCCCTTCTGATCTGCCGGAAAGGAACACTTCACCCAGAGAGCAACCTGCCTATGGACATGAGGGAATTTGTCTTACTCTTTATGGTCTTTGATGAAAAGAAGAGTTGGTACTATGAAAAGTCCAATAGGTCATGGAGAATTGAATCTCCAGAAGTGAAGAATTCTCATGAGTTTTATGGTACTTTTCCTCTGACTTTAATCTGCTCTCTGATTAAACCTCAGCAGGTCACATAATTCTTGCCCTGAGATCTTCACAAGATTAAACCTTAAGTGTTCCAGAGGAGTCAGGAGCATTACTTAAGCCTGGCTCCTCAGCATCCTGGAGAGAGGCTCTGGCCCATAGGAAACCCCCTAAAGAGTGTAGAGAGACTGCAGGATAGTGCACACTGGCTGCTACCAGACAACCTAAAACTGACCAACAAGAAAATGGGCATTGTGCTCCAGATGGCAACATACATAGGAGTGGGCATGGTATCACTCTGCTTTTTAAGACACTAATGACCTTGTTTCCTGTTGTCTAAAACAATTAGTATTCACACTAAGAAATGATCATCCATGTGTCTCTTCTGAAATCAGAGTGGCTATAGCAGTTCCTGGACCCAGAAGTTTTTCCAGTACTGCTCAGCCCCACAGTCAGGATGAATATCTCCCACCATGTCCAACAGCCACTTGGTCCCAAGTAAACACACAGTGGCTTATATTATTTGCAAACTGTATGGCCCATGTTGGGCGCCAAATGTAGGCAGAAGTTTCTTGGTCCCAGCCCTGCAGTCCCCCAGTCCCCCAGTCCCTCAGTCCCACAGCCATTTATAAATAATCACTCAGAGGCTTATATTAATTATAAAGTGCATGGCCTATGGGTTATGCTTCTTCCTAGCTAGCTCTTATAACTTAATTCAACCCATTTCTATTAATCTATATGTTGCCACATGGCCATGGTGTTACTGGTCTGCTGGCATCTTGTTGTTCCTTGGGCATCAGGCTGGCATCTCCTTGACCTCCTTTCTTCTCCTCTCTCTCCAATTTGAATGTACTGCCTACCCTTATTCTGCCTCACCATTGGCTAAGCACCTTTATTTACCAACCAATCAGAACAACACATATTCACAGAGTACAGAAAGACATCCACAGCAAGTTCTATCTCTTGGCATCCACAGGCAGCATCTATACTAGGATATGAGGATTAAAGGAACCAGGACTCTAAACAGCCAGGCTACAGGATACTGGCAAGACAGGCTATACTTAGGAGGTCACATTGGGGAAAGTATCTCCATTTAGAAGTCTTCTGAGGAATGTGGCCTGTAAAATTACAAATAAATTACAAAACAAATAAATTTTAAAAAAGGCAGAATGAAGGGTTTAGTGCCCAGAAGAGACAACAACAGTTAGAAATCAGAAGAAAACAAAGACTCATGAGTGGTAAGATGGCTCAGAAAGTAAGAGCACTTGCTTCCAAACCCGAGGACCACTCCCCAAACCTGCATGGTGGAAGGAAAGAACAGATTCCCACAAGGTGTCCTCCAACCTCCACATACAGACCATAGGCAGATGTGTGTGTGTGTGTGTGTGTGTGTGTGTGTGTGTGTGCATGCAAACACTCAAAGTAAAAATAAATGTAAAAACAAATGAGAGACAACTGAGGCCTGTTTTCACAGTTTGAAAATGAAGGTCATTATTCTGAAGTTTCTGATTAGCAAGAACCTATGCTTTAGGTAATGAGTCTGTCAGAATACTGGGGAAGGAGAAAGATGCACATGTCTGAAATCACAATACTCTAAAGGCCAAGGTAGGAGAGCTGAAAGTTGGAGACAAGTCTGAGCTATACACTGAGACCTTGTCTCAAAGAATAGATAATAAATAAATAAACGAATAGTGTAGGTCAAGATATTTTTATAGTATGCTATTAGATGGAACCTCTAGTTTAGTCATCGGAGCTAGGTAGATCTTTTCTCTCCCTCTAGCATTGACATGTACAAGGCACACTTCTTATATATGTGGCCTTACTTCTAGGAGAAGTTCAATAATAATAAATATGTTGAGAAACAAGTAGGCAAATAATGATTTACAATTTGTTCTAAAATCCCACCCACTAATTATGGAATCTGTTTTTCATAAAAACATTTAAAGATTTTTTTAAATTCAAATATAAAAGAAATTCTGTTAAATAGAGTTCAGTTGACTTAGATAGCTATTAGGCAGATTGCAAATAGAGCTCCCCTTTCCCCTTCTCTCCCCTCCTCTGCTCTCCCCTCCCCTACCTTCCCCTTTCCCTTCCCTTCCCTTCTCTTCCCTTCCCTTCCCTTCTCTTCCCTTCCCTTCCCTTATCTTCTCCCATCTCTAGGCCTCTCAGCCCTGAAGTTTGCTTGAATGAGCAGGAAGTACCCTTTAGGGACCCCCTCAGCCTAGTAAGACAGCACAGGCTGCAGAATCAGACAGGCTGTCTCTTGGCCATACCCTTTGCTTGAGGAGCATCCTCTAGGAAATGCTCCCTGATTTCCTCAAAAAAGCCATATACATTTGTTATAGCTTCGGTCCTAAACACATTGCTGTCTAGTTCTTGGACATTTGGTGATCCCAATGTGTAGTATTTATCAAGGTATGTGACAAGCAGACCTCTGGAGCTCCCCAGGCCCTAGCTTAGTGCCTGGCTTTCATGGCATGTGCTCAGGAGATATATGAAATAGTGAACAAATGAACAAGTCTTCATATTCATCTCCATCTATCAAATGTCCATTGAGCATGTCTGTTGAAAATCTCTGCTCCCATATCCTGGTGCAGTCGCTGAATAACACTGACGTAATGATCACTCCCAATGCCCTTCACTCTTACTACATCTAATTCTTTAACAGAAACTGAAGCACAGGGGTGAGAGCTGATGTTCAAGTATGCAGGTAGGCTTGATATGATCTGACAAGTGCCAAAATAATTTCACCTCCTCCCCCTCCAAGTTTTCTTGACTGGTTTCTGAAATCCTACAGCAATCCCTTGAAGGGGAAGAGAATTCTTCCCTTGCTTCTTTTCAAGTCAAGTATTTGGTAGCACCAAGCTTTATCATTAATTTGTGTGTGTGTGTGTGTGTGTGTGTGTGTGTGTGTGTTATGTTTTTTAGGTGATTGAGGTTATTAGGTGCTTTAAGCACACACACACACACACACACACACACACACACACACGGTGGTATTGTGCCCCAGGATAAGACAAGAAGACCTTGAGTTCAAGATCACCTTGAGCTAAAGAGAGAGTTCCAGGCTGGCCTGGGGTATACACCAAGACCCCATCTAAAACAAACAAAATTCACCTATTTTGCTAAAGGGAAGGTAGATACAACATGGCAATCTTAGACTCTTCCTGAGAGGTGAGTAGAGGAGTAGTCATATCAAGGAGAGTGTGACACACTGTTACCCAGGGTTTTTTTTTTTATCTGCCATTTTCATTTTCAGCAGCAAAGGAGCACTTATACTATCAATGTGAAGAGCAAATTGGCAAAGCCTTAAGCAGGAGAGGGACAAAATCTGTGGGAAAGAGAGAAAAACTGCTCAATAATGTAGCTGACCCACACTTTGGTAGATGTTTGTGAAATAGCCTAAGGATTTGGAAGTTCTAATTCAGCCTCGTATTGGTTCTACGAAACCACGAAGGGCCCTTTCTCTACTTGGGTAGGCCTAGGAATGCCCAGTAATGAGGAAGATGGGTGGTGATTGGGTGGCTTACCCGTCTCCTCCTTGTGCATACAAGTCTTTAATTGATTACAGCTCTCTTTCATTTCAGCCATCAATGGGATGATCTACAACCTGCCTGGCCTGAGAATGTACGAGCAAGAGTGGGTGAGGCTCCACCTGCTGAACATGGGCGGCTCCCAAGACATTCATGTGGTTCACTTCCATGGCCAGACCCTGCTGGATAATAGCACCAAACAGCACCAGTTAGGGGTCTGGCCCCTTCTGCCTGGTAAAGATCTGGGCAAATGGAAGAGGTCCCTGCTAAGAACTAGCAGAACAGGGCACCTGTAACTTCCTCTCCTTGTCTCCTTGTACATCTTCTGTTGAAGGGAAGTTTCTGATCTAGATGCCAAGGCAAAGCTTTGTTTCTATGTAATATACATACAGAGCACAACCCAGATCTCGTATGAGCTGTGTATAGGCACCTCATAAGACAGATGTGTGACCCCATTTGGGTCTTCAGAGATTCTGTGCCTCATGCAGTTTCTCCTGGGCATCTGTGTGTCATAAGAATCAGATCTCAGTCTATGACAAATAACTCACCAAGGCACAAAGAAACTATTGCTGTTGGGAGGTTGATTAGGAACTTAAACTGAGCTCTTCTGGATTCTTGAATTCCGCTTCTGAAACCTTCCCTCTAACCTTTTTGAGTAAGTAATTATGGGAATCATGATCTTGAACTGATTCACGACTCTGTTTGGAAAGCAAGATCCTTTTAATGACTGTAAAAGCTAACAGAGGTATTTAGAGCTATTCACGTGACTGTGTGATGATTAATGTAGATCTAAAGAAATGGGAAGCATCAGGAAAGATTTTTGTTCTGTCACAGAGTTGTTTGTAGAAAAATATGTTAGTGAATGGAGTTATTAGGGCGAGGTGCCACAGAAGAACCCAGGATTCTGTTAGTGAATGGAGTTATGAAGGCAAGATGCCACGAAAGAACCCAGGACAATGGTTAAGATGCACATCTACTGAGACTTTACTCTCAGAGACTTTGCAAAAGTATAGATCACGGGGAGAAGACCCAGGATTCTGCATCTCTTACAAGCAGCTGCCCTCCCATACAAACTGTCTGAGGAACTAATGAAAGCCAATCCCTTCACAAGAGTTGGGGTGCATAAGTCATTGTGTGAATTGGTCTCATATATTGACATGGAGGTCCAGATGAGTCTGTTTTACTAAATAGAGGGAGAAATGGCTTCTTGTTTGGTTCTTGAATGCCACTTCCTAAGAGATCTAGGGAAGAAAAAAAAGCTGTTTTGTTTAATCTCAGAGGCAGAATAGACCAGGCCAAATTCATGCCATCTTTTCACCAAGTGTTAACAAGAGAGTGGTTTGTTGCATAAGCATGAAAGGTGGCCTGAGAAGCTAAGGTTGATATTCTTCATAAATCTTCAAACCAAAATAACAAATTTCAGAAAGGAACATGAGAGATCTGATTCACTGTGTTTGAGATGGATAGCCATCAGCTGTTAATTTTTACTCACAATCTGAGGCATGGTTATAAATTATAATCAACAGAATTTAAGTGTAGGATCAAATGGAAGAGAGTGACACTAAGTGTTGATATAAATAAACAGAAGTTTTAGAAACCTTTTCCTTCTTCTGAAACAATTTATATATGTTTTATCCAAGTATGTACACTTTCAAGAGAATTTGAAACCATAAGGAAAGGATATTTTTAGTCATTGCATATTAAAAAGAAAAAGAAAACATTATTATAAAGCTGAGTGATAAGTCATTCAAAGTCATTTTGAAACTTGAAGCTATGTATTTGAATTGTATAGGGACTAATTTATAACAATATGTTCAGATACATGAAGATTCCTTTTTAAGGAGGACTGGTAGGCTTTTTTTTTTTTTTTTAATCTCTGGGCGATTTATTTTAGCAATTTCTCTTTTGTTATTTATCTGTTTGATGGTTTGTTTGCTCCAAATAAAGTCCATGTATCCCTAAGCAGCGACAGATGGCCTTGAACCCCTGATCCTTCTTCCTTCTCCTTCTGAGCACTTTGATTAGAGGCACGCACTGGGGTGCCCAGTTTATAGGGTTCTTGGTCGAGCTCAGAGCGTTGTGAATTCTAAGCAAGCATTCTGACTGAGTACCTCCCATGCTTAGGTTTGTAATTTGCTGGTGTTGCAACTATCATCTGATTCATTTTCATTTGAATGGCCTCAAGAGAAAAGAATCACTCTTAAATTCTCCTCTGCAGCTTCTCATGACTTTAAGGCCCTTAGAGAATTCCACCACAGTATTAGTTTGATAATCATTGCGTTTATAATTTTTCTTTCACTCTTTGATAATCGTCGAGTTTGTAAGTTTTCTTTCACTCTCTATTTTAGGTTCATTTAAAACTCTCGAAATGAAGGCATCAAAGCCTGGCTGGTGGCTCCTGGACACGGAGGTTGGAGAAAACCAGAGAGCGGGCATGCAAACGCCCTTTCTCATCATAGACAAAGGTATCACCCATGTGGTATTTGCTGGTGAGGGGATGCCTGATAATAGAATGTTTCCAGTTTCCAAATATGTGATTCTTACAAATGTCTGATTCTCATCACTCTGTTGTGACAATGACAAAATGGGCTTTTTCTCTGGCCATTAAAAACATAACAATTTATCTATAAAATCCTAACAAATGGGTCAAGTATTTCATGACTGGGGAAACCAACAGAAAGTGTACTTCCTCATGATTTTTGACCCAGGGGAAAGTATATGTAAGAAAATCTTCAAGTTCCTAGAGTACAGCAGAAAGAGAAACCAGGATTCTGTAGTAACAGGTAGTCCAACCATCCCTCCATTGTCAAGCCTTGCCAATCATCTGTTGACTACCAAACACTGTGCTCACATCCAGGTACCCACTAGCTGGCATTTCCTTCCTTGAGCAAGATGTAAATAACCTTGTAATCTCTAGGTCAATGACCAAGAGTACAGTCTTATGAATAATAGTGCTTAATATCAATGATTTGTTTGAAAATCCAACCAGATAAAAATATATATTTTTTTACTCACAAGTTTCTAAAACTTCTGTTTATTTGTATCAACACTTAGTGTCACTCTCTTCCATTTGATCAGCTTAAAAATATTTTTTAAGACTCCAGTTATTTTCTCCTGTGGTAGTCACTATTTTAATAAACACCAATCTCGCTGAGTGCTTATCACTTTCTAATCAGGTATATTAAAGTCACTATCATGAAAGGTACACCATGAAGGTTTTTCTTGTTATATATATTTTCTAAGCAAAAATTATTGCTTTTTGTTTTTGTTTTTCATAGAGTGTAAGATGCCAATGGGACTGAGCACTGGTATCATATCTGATTCACAGATCAAGGCTTCAGGACATCTAAGTAAGTAGTAATATAATAGCCTGTGACTGGCGATACCTACACTGTGCAGTATGCAGCTCATAAAGCCATATATGATAACCTGACCCTGGGCCAGTTCCTCTCTCTAGGCTTCCATCTGCCACAGCTTTAATGAAATAGCTCCATTTGTGGTTCTCCTCAGGTAGAGGAAGAAATATAGCAGGAGCTAAAATCCTATTAATACAATTATCATTTCCACTCCGTTTGATGTGTAGTTCCCAAGGAGTCTTCTCTAGGAAACACCAAGAACTTAGCATTACTGATGTCTCTACCTAGGTAGCCCATAACTCTGCAGGGATTTGGCAGGAAGTAAATAGCTTAATCTTATGACCTTGTGATCATTTCCCAAACTCCATTTATCTTGCCTAGATTGGCTCACACACATAAACTTCAGCCAGAATCACAGGGTTTTATCATCCAGGAAAGACGGTCCTAATGCTTATGCTAGCCATTCATCTAGTCAAGAAATGTTATGATCAAAACATCTCTTAAATTTATTCATTCTGCCCCAAATCCCTTCCTGAGATCTAGAGGTCATCATCAAGAGCATAATGAGGCTCCCACAGATTCCTCCCAAATCTTCCTGTTTGTAGGCACATTCAGCAGTAGCCATATCAACAGAACTGAGAAAACACAAACATGACCTGTGCGCAAGAAAGGGTGGATGATGGTTTACAGCTGGCTAAACATGGTCTGGAGCCAAGGTTTCATCACTGAGGACTGGCTTGGTAGCTCATGCCCATGCCACCTGCCTAGTCTCCTAACTATAGCACAGATCCTCCAGGGATCTGCTTCTTTGCTGGACTAAACTTACTTGAGAAATTGGTACTTTTCTATTAAAAAAAAAAAACACTTCAAGCTAGACATGGTAGTCCATGATTAAGGTAGAAATACTGTGAGCTTGAGTCTAGCTTAGGCTATATAACAAGGCCTTCTCTCAAAAAATAAATAAATTCATAATTCCCTTTTTTCTTTTTTTTGAATTTAGGTTATTGGGAGCCCAAGTTAGCACGATTAAACAATGGTGGCTCATACAATGCTTGGAGTATAGAAAAATCTACATTAGATTTTGCCTTTCAATCTTGGATCCAGGTATGTCTTACTAACCTGAGAAGACTGACTGCTACTATGACAAAAATGGCAGTGAGTTGGTAGTTTCTTGCAATGGCATCAAAGGAAAGAGCACTCCGTGGTGGTAGGGACCATTCTCAGTACTTTGCTTCCTCGTATCAACCCTGAGAGGTGACTTTAGTGATTTTCCATCTAAGAAAGAAAAACCCAGGCAACGGTGTCAACTACTTTCCTAAAGTAAAGCACACCCGTGCCTCAAATGACACTCAAGTTCAGATGCGCTTTGCCCTTACTATGGACCGTACCTCACCATTGTGTGAGTTTGCTAAGACCTTGGGCATTGTCCAGTGCTAATGAAAGCTGATTATAGCATGGGTTATGACAAGGTGTGACTCACTGACAAGGATGGTTCTGTTTACTGACTTGGCTGTATTGCAGGTGGACATGCAGAAGGAAGTTGTAGTCACAGGAATACAAACCCAAGGTGCTAAACACTACCTAAAGTCTTGCTTTATCACGGAATTCCATGTGGCTTACAGCTCTGACCAAACCAGCTGGCAGATCTTCAGAGGGAACAGCACAAAGAATGTGATGGTTTGTGCATGTATTTCTGGCTAAGTCTTAAGACTCACCCTGGGGTTTCTAGTATCCTTTACAATTGTATTTCAGGGCGTTTGAAATGTGAATGGTTTTCTAAGGGTCCTGGGAAGTAAAATGGCAATGTGTGATAAGTCTGTATATTGCAAATTAAAAGGATACATGGGGCTACTAAAACTTCAAATCTCCACAAAACTTGAGAGGAAAAACTCATTTAAGCAAGCACCCCTACAAAGTACTGTCAGGTGGTATATACCAGAGTGTCTGCCCTTGATCAGCACACAACCTATCTAGAAACTGCCCTCCAAGAGTTTTGATTTCACTATCGTATTTTATTCTGTTCTTTATCTAACATGCCTTAATTTATGGTGATTATGATTACTCAGGGAGGCTCTGAGGCAGTGTGATTTTCAAGCTGCTTTAAAGGACATGCCTGAGGACTGGTGTACTCCTGCCTGGTCCTCCATGAGCCCAGCCAAGAGTCCTAGATCATCCCCTCGTTTCCAGCCTCCTCCCCAAAGAAAAATATCCAAATACAGAGAGCCTGTCTGCCATCCTTAGACCGACCACCTTGAATCTGTTTCTATTGATAATTTATGTGAACCATTTGCCATTTGCTACTTTTTCCTTTGCTATCTCAGCTATTTCTAATAGTGACACATTTGTAATGTAACTTAGATCAAAATCACTAAAAATCTTAAATTACGGTGCTTATAAACCAGTAGCGGGAGAGAAAACACAGATAGCAGTTGATATCATACTTAAAGTATTTTCACATGCGTATTTGTGAGGAACTTCTGTGTGTGGTTTGATTGTTTTGTGCTGTTTCTAATTTTAATACCACAACAATAGAAGACTTGTGAAGTAAATCAAGGAGCATTCTCTTCCCTTCAGTGCTTAGGATGAGATTTCTAAAATGGGTTTAATTCCTTCATTTGGCAGAAATCACCCACAAATCCACCTGAACCTGAAAAACCTCTCTGTGGGAAATTCAAAATTTTAAAATTCAATTTCTTTCATTAATAGTTTGAAGATTAATCAAATTGTCTATTTTATATTGGGCGAGTTGTGATACTTCCTGAGGCTCTTAAAATATGACTTGGCCCCTTTCCTCTAAGTTATTGGTCACGTGTGTAGACTCTGTGGTATCAATTGTCCTCAGACGTCCTCCCGACATTCGCAGGGGCTGGAGCAACATTGCCTGTCTCATCTCTGATATCATAATTTTTCTCTTCTTTTACTTTCGGGTCAGTCCTGCTGTGGCTTTGTCAGTTCGTTTTTCATTGTCTTCAAGCACCAGTTCCTTTATTGATTTCCTTCTGCTGTTAATTATGTTCAGTCTTACTGATGCCTACTCTTGGCTTCCATTTTAGCTGGGCAGTTTCTGGTACTTCTGAGTCAGGGAAAGGGAGGTGGGGCAAGGCCTGGTGACTGCCAGGTAGGGGGTCAGAGTCCAGGTTCTCACTGGGCACCTTAGAAGGCATTATTGTTCTCGGCTGCTAGGGAGGAGTAGAGTTCCACATTGGCTTCTCTTGACAATGCTGAGGGGTCGGTTTGTTTGTGTGTTTGTTTGTTTGTTTGTTTGGTTTTCGAGACAGGGTTTCTCTGTGTAGTTTTGGTGCCTGTCCTGGATCTCACTCTGTAAACCAGGCTGGCTTTGAACTCACAGAGATCTGCCTGGCTCTGCCTCCTGAGTGCTGGGATTAAAGGCATGCGCCACCACTGCCCGGCTGAGGGATCCTTATTAGGACCTGCAGAGACAACATCCTGGGCTCCTACTTTGGCCTTCTCTAATACCCTAGGATGGTTCTAGTTCCTCATCAGTCCCAGGAACCCTTCAAGTCTAACCCTTCATTACAACTGTTACTCCTGTGCTGGAGTTTGTCTGGGTTTTGTTTCTTTTTCTGTGATAGTTGGCTGGTATTCAGCAGTTATCTAGAGAGATTGTTGCCCTCTTCATCTCTAAGTCTGGGACATCTGAAGTAAACAGAAAGCCTGGTGGCCCCAGAACCTTGCTGCTCCTTATCTCTGAGAGGCTTAGCTGGTCTGTGCTGTTTTCTTTGGCCATCTTCCCGTCTACTTTTGCTTCTTTTCTGTATAGTCCCGGGTTTCTGGCTCACCGTACCAGAGGGAATAGGGAAAAGTGCATTGGCGCCAGCTTCCTCGAAGTAGAAGTACAGTGTTTATAGAGAATTGTTACTAATGCTTTCCCCTTTCCCTCTAGGATTTTGCTGGCAATTCAGATGCCTCTACAATAAAGGAGAATCGGTTGGACCCACCTATTGTTGCTAGATACATTAGGATACACCCAATAAAGTCCTATAATAGACCCGCCCTTCGGTTAGAGCTGCAAGGCTGTGAAGTGAATGGTAAGGGCAAGAAGCACCACCTTCTCATAGCCCCTCCAAGACTCAAGATTTGAGTGGTGTAGGAGACTAGAAGTCTTAGAAACCTTTAATGACTTAGGCTACAGAAAATTCTTTGCAAAAATACAAGCTCCAATCAGGGATACTCTCCATATGATCTAAACAGAGACTGAGCCTGTTTCCAGTTGTTGGGGTGTAGGCAGCGCCTCACTAAATGATGTGTAGATGATGTTAGCACCATCATGGCACGTCATGACCCTGCAAGGAAATGGTCTAGGTTGGAACTGTCATCATCAGCCCATTTTCAGTGGGAGCTTCCTGACTTAAAGTCCCCTAGGCCACTCAGATTTTAATGAAGGAGTCATATCACTGGAATATTTTTGGAGTTCAGTGAGTTGTTTTTTTTTTGTTTTTGTTTTTGTTTTTTTTTTTTTTTACCCTGAACCTGATTTCCAATTTCTGAAACCATGAGTGTGCTCTGTGTTCTGTTTTGAACCCTGTGTAAGTATTCAAGTCTTTTCAAGCTTTTGTTTTCAGGGGTGGAATTAGGCTTGTGATCTAATAAAATCTGGGTCATAAGAAACAGTCATAATAATGGTCTACTGACTGTCCTCTGATTTTGAAGCAATGTTTCTCAGTATTTTTAACTTTCAGACACATATAGAAAATACTATCATCGGCCAGGCATTCTGAGGTAAAAGACCAAAACAATCGGCCAGCGCTTGACTGACCCAGGCCTCAGCTGACTGCTAAAGAAGTCAGTACGTGAAGAGATGTATAGTTAGATGCTGTGTCATGCTCTTGTAAGCTACAGGATCTTCCCCTGAGGTAGGGGAGGAAGCCCTGACTCACCTCGCTATGAAGAGAGCACCTGAATTTTGGAACCAGTTTCTTACCAAAGCAGATAGTGCGGCACTTGACGTTTGGGAGAGACATGGATCTGGACATTTGCCAGCATCTCAATACTAGTAGTATATAAAACTGCCCACACAAAATGCAAATTTTGTGTAGGCGGGATTACTCCACGAAACAGTTCCACAAGTCATGGGAGTTTTGTCTCCATAGTTGTAGTGTAAATGATTGCTTTGTCCAATCACGTGGTCTATCTAACCTAAAATGTGAAGTTCAGTTCTGCTAATTTATTGAAAAACATTCATTTTCTACATAATAAGCATTACTTTTTTTTCTTCACTTTTTGAACTTACATAGGGAGCAGCACATGTTCCTTTTAGAATTTTTTTTTCCCATAGAAAAAGCAAGCTATAGTTTAAAAAAACTGTGTTTTTCAGAGAAAAAAACAAAGTAGTATTAAGGCTAGTACTAAGTCAGCTAGCCTTGCTCACTAGGTAGGTTTCCTACACCAAGAGGTCAGCTTTGCTGCCTAGCATGCTCAGATTATGCCTTGGCAAAATTCCAAAGAGTATATGTGTTCAAAATTTTGAAAAGGAAAACACAAATAGTGGTGTCCCAAGCCCCACTACATCTTCTCGTCAGCTTCTGTTAGAAGAAACTGGTTTTTGTTTTTGTTTATTTGTTTGTTTATGTTTTTGGTTTTTTTGTACAGCTATGCATTGTTCAACAGTAGGATTCAGTTCTTCAAAATGCATCTTTAGGCTGTTTTGTTACCATGCAAACACCATAAATTGTTTACACAAACCTAGACAGTGCAGGCCAGTCACTCAATGTGGTTTCTTGATATAATAACATGACGCTGTTCCACAGTAAGCTACTTTTTTATAAGTAGAAGAAGCACATTCAAAAATTATTTTAAAAAAGTATAGTAAGTACCAAAGCAGTTGCACTGTAGTTTATTATTGACTATTATGATGGTACGTAATTGTATGCACTATACCCCTACACATGTAGTAGCATAGTAAGTTGATTTATATGGGCACCATCACAAACACAGAGATTATGTGTTGCTTATGACAACTATGATGTCACAAGGCATCAGCACCATAGTCCAATGGGACCACTATTATCTGTGTGGTCTGTTATTAACTGAAATGTCATTTTGTGGCATGGAGTTTTCAGAACTACCATCTACCTCAAAGCAAAGACCGACAGTTCCATGACTGTCTGAAGAAGGGAGCACCCATACTTAGGATACAGTATTTGGTGATATACTGGCATTGAATTCAGTTTCCTGTTCTTCTGACTGTCTTGTGTCGGGCAAGCTATTGTGTCTTGCTGTACTCTGTCCTCTTCTGTCAAATGAGCGTGAGCATGAGCATTGAATAATATATTTGTAGCACCCGAGTGCTATTTGTGCTTGAATTGAACAAATGTTCTTTGTTTTGATTGTTTTGCTGTGTCCCTGGGAATAGTATTTCTTGCCTCCTCTGTTGCAAAATGCAATGCAGGGACTATTGGTGTTTGTAATTAATCACATTACTTTCCGCTTGACAGGATGTTCCACACCACTGGGCCTGGAAGATGGAAGGATAGAAAACAAGCAAATTACTGCATCTTCATTTAAAAAGTCATGGTGGGGAGACTTCTGGGATCCCTTCCGTGCCCGCCTGAATGCCCAAGGCCGTGTGAATGCCTGGCAAGCCAAGGTGACAGCAACCATATAAATGGTGTTCTCTTGCCTTCCAGAAACAAACAATGGCCACTTACCGTGGGGGCGGGTAGGGAGCCCGAGCGTTAGATTCTCAAGTCCCAGGTCTGAGAGTCTAGCATGACTTGCAGAATCAACAGCAGCTCTAACCATGGCTCAGAGGAAAGTCACACAGCTTCCCTGTGGTTCTTGGACTAGCTTTGATTTAAAATAGGAAGGGATGGCAGTTTGCAAAGAGCTAGAGAGTAAATATTTTAGGCTTTCAGGTAATTTGGAAATTTATTCTTTTTGTTTCAAGTAAAATGTATTAATGTGGCAGCTATTTGTTAAACATTGCTATGAATATCAGGGGGAAAGCTAAGTAAGCTCTCAGCCTAGAACAGCAAGGGACCTAAGAAAGCATATAATGGTTGTATATGATATGGAATCCATCGTAGAAATTAAATTTATTAAGTCGGCATACAAAGTAATAGGTTTTATTGTGGCATTTTCATACATATGTGTCATTTTACTTTGTTCTTAATCATTTCCCTTCAGCACTGCCATCCCCTGTCATACATATTCTGTTCCTCTCTCGTTAGCCCCCTCCCCCATCATGATCCATAACAGAAAACAAGAAACCACAGGGAAGACTTCTAAAAGCCTAAGGGAGCAAATGGAAAAGCTTTGTGCATTTCTAAACATCCTGATCTTAACAAAAAGAAAGGCTCAACATCTTCCTCATTTCAGTGTTTTGTTGTGTTTTTATAATTTTCACAGGCAAATAACAACAAACAGTGGTTACAAGTCGATCTGCTCAAAGTCAAGAAGATAACCGCCATTGTCACACAGGGCTGTAAGTCTCTGTCCTCTGAAATGTATGTGAAGAGCTACAGCATCCAGTACAGTGACCAGGGCGTGGAGTGGAAACCCTACAGGCAGAAATCCTCCATGGTGGACAAGGTACACGATGCCATGTTGGGCAAGGCGAAAGCTGTGGGAAAGCTGTTTCCCTCCATGAGACTCATAGCAGCATCTCGAATCTGAAGATGCTGATTACGTACCACTCCCCCTGGTCTTCTCGACCCCCGTTCTCCAGGTGGCTGCTCTTAGCAGAGGGACCATTTGTATCACTTTTCTGACTTAGCCACCTGTGAAGTGAAATGGGGAGGGACAAAATGTCAAGGGATGCCGTGTGGCTTTCATTATCTCTGACTGAGAAAGATGGTGAACCTATCCAGAAAAGCTTCTGCTAAAATAATAAAAACATTGCTGCAGGTAGACTTGCTGCTTGTAGCAAATCAGATGCCCGAGCCCCCAAGCTTCTGTGTGTCGTATTGCTATTAAACAGAAAACATTTGAGAAGACTACCTTTCTGGTGAAATTAACTACTCCATTACATTCTTAAGTCCCGAGACCTTCTACCAGAAGTAAGGCCATGGAAATGTGCCTAGTGATTCAGGAATGGGAACTGGGCTAAAACTAGTAGGAAACACAATCCAACGAGGGGGACTAAATAAATTCTAATTCTAATTAATGCTCGGCACTGAATAACTTTGTGCCCCTTCCTCACTTTTAAACCCCTGGCAGTGTGTTTTGTCTTGTTACAGCAGGCTGTCCTCACAGCAGGGTAAACCCCGCTGCCATAAAGAGACGATGGCTTGTCACTGCTGTTCGTGCAAATCTCAGGGAACTTCCTGAGGGTGAACATGAAAACAAACATGAACAGTCGAGGAGAAGCACACACCAAAAAGAAATTAAAATAAAAATGTCAAGGGTCGTATTTAAATGTCCATGACAGCAAGTTATTTATTGGCATCCACTAGGTGACCCTTACTAGGTGCTTGCCATGTAGTTACCTACATTTTCAAATCTGTACAACTTGTGTGATGAAAAGCCTTTGTTATTCTCACTCTGGTGATGAGACAATGGTGTGCAAAGGAATGTAACGACTTCTTCAAGGTCACATGGCAACAAAGAAGCTAAGGAAGAAGTTTACAAACCCTCATGTCAGGTTTATTTATATTTCCTAATTTGATACCCATCATTAAGAAATGAGCATCTTTAAGGGCTGCTCCTGGTCAAATTGGCAAGTAGGTTAAGGTTCCCTCTGTGCCCTTCTTTCTGGCTTGTGATTTAGTAATTTACTGATAATGGTAAAAAAAATAATAATAATTGATGACTGACTTTGATATAAGAGGATTTTAAAAAAATGAGTATGAAACATGATGCAAATTTGACAATTTTTATCATGTTTTCCTTTCAGATTTTTGAAGGAAATAGTAATACCAAAGGACATGCGAAGAACTTTTTTAACCCACCCATCATTTCCAGATTTATCCGCATCATTCCTAAAACATGGAACCAAAGTATTGCGCTTCGCCTGGAACTCTTCGGCTGTGACATTTACTAGAATTGAATACCAAAAGAGGGAAAGAAAGAATAAAAACTGAAGAAACTTCTTAAGGCCTAAACCATTTAGAGCAGGCAATATATTATGACTATTTTAAATGTTAACAAATTTTCTGCTAGTTTTTTTTCTAATAGAGAATAAAGTATTACATAAGAAGCTTTTACCATGTTAATTCATGGCTGCCATTAAGTGAGGTGGCAGCTATTATTTCCTCACTAATTTGAGTATAGATGGGAAAATACTAAGTGCCAGCAAGAATATGACTGCATTTTATTCTGATTAAAGATGTTATATAACATAGCAGTTATATAATGGAATACTATGGTTCACTGTAATAGTGCTTTCAAATCCTGTAGACATTAATAAAAGAGATATTACTTTCAGAAACTATTCATAGACCTAGAAAACGTTTATATTCCTATATTTTTCTTTTAAAAACAAACTATAATTTGTAAACAATGGAGACTAAAACAGTTTAGTTTTTTGAGAATAGAGAAAAAAAATCTTGCTGTAATGAAGTGAGACTGTAGAAGACCCTGTGTTGAGCTGACTTCGTGGGCAAACAGAAGAGCTTTCTGGAAAAATCTGATGGCTTGAGTTCAGATACCCAGAGGGGAGGGAGAGAACTGATTCTGAAAAGCTATCCTCTGATTTCGCCGTGCAGCTGTGGCACATGTGTGTGCCCACGCCCACGTACAAGCACTAACAGTAAATGAAAGATTCTACAAGCCCATCTTTGTATGTTACCATGAGTCTTCTAATTCTCCACGAGCAAAGACACAATTGAGCATGTTTCTCACATTCCAGTTGGACTTGTAAATCTGCCTTGGCTGTGTTTGGGGCAGGTTGCACCTATCGATGTCCAAGGGTACCAGCCACCAGACATTAAATAAAGCCCAAATAACCGAGGGAGACCTGGTCATGTGCCTTGGCTTGATCGGAAAGCTGGCACTGTGTCACATACTGTTTCAAAACTCGGGTTCACCTAAGGGAAGGCACTTACCTGTGAAGAAGAACACAGGGACGTTGGCACAAGTGTAGCAGTTCCTGTTAGAGCTGCTCCGGGCCAAATTGGCAAGTGGGTGAAGGATCCCTCTGTGCCCTTCTTTCTCGTCTCCCCTTGCTCAACAGCTTCTGTTATCATGCTTTTCTCTGAAAATTTGAAATCTGGTGGTGCTGCACGGCCTGCCAGCCTGTGGAGCCTTTCAACATCTACAAAGTCGCATGGGATGGACACTCCATACACACAGGGTAGTCATTCAAACGGACAGTCAAAACTGTCTGGTTTTGTGAAATAAAACACCCCCAAAGCTTAAGCAAGAACTGTGCAAAATATACATAAGGTAAAGATAAGGTAGATGGCTAATTTTACAGTATGTACGTATACAAAAACATCCTTATGTATCACAAATACAAATTTTCTAGATTAAAAAATTAGTGGAAAAACAACATCAAATTTATTCTCCTTCACAGTGCTGTGGGTTCACAGGGCTGAGTTGGACGGTTTCATTGCAGGCTTCATTTGGTGTCACTCCTGTAGTTAGAGTAAAACCACGGCCTCAGCTGGGCTCCCAAGGGGATTGACATGAGTACAGAAATTGGAGTGGCAGGGGGGAGGGGGAGAGGAGGGTCTTTTCTCTCTTGATGTGTCTCCAATCCCCACTACTTGGCTTCTGCATGTGGTCTTCCACTCAGTGTCCCCAGTGAGCAGCTGGCTTTTTATAGGGTGGTTCGGGTGTCTCTAGGCAAATGCTCAAATGCTAGGAAGAAGAGACCCTCAGTCTTTTGAAAGTCTAGGCTCAGAGCAGAGGCAGAGCGTCACTTCTGCCATGTTCTATCAGGTGACGCAAGTGAAGAATAGGCGAGCCAAGATTCAGTGTAGGAGGAACTCTGTGGGGTGTGCATACCAGAAGGCACTGTTCACTGAGGATTTCCTTCAAAACTACCAGTTACCTATTCCATCTTCCAGTGAGCCTTGTAGATACATTGGAGAGCTTTCAACATCCATAGAATCGTGGCTTTCTAGGAGTATTTATATTTCTGCTGTGACTTTCATTTTGTGATTCATGTTACCATCCTACCAAAATTTCTCTAAGATTTTCATTTTGTTAACAGCAGCTGAGAATCTGAAATTTAAAAAAAAAACAAAAACCCTCTTTTTTCCAAGTCTGGCCTTGTGGATTTGCTATTGATTCACCTACAAAAGGCTCTATGTTCAGGCATCTGGACTGAGATTATTGCTCAGCTGTCATCCTCTTGAGACCTTTAATTTTAGGATAAAAATCTAACACTTTCATTTTTTAATAAGCCCCATAAATTGTAAAGATAGTCCTATGTATCTCTACTATACAATTAGATGGCCTCAGCCCTCTCTCTCTCTCTCTCTCTCTCTCTCTCTCTCTCTCTCTCTCTCTCGATATATATATATATATATCACTATATCGCCCTGGTTGTCTTGGAACTCACTAGAGCAGGCTGGCCTTGAACTCACAGAGATCCACCTGCCTATTCTGGGATTAAAGGCTTGTGCCACCACACCAGTCTAGGATTTCTCTTGAAATCTACTGAAGTATAATTGCGGTAATAAATATTATGCAGTACCATAAGCAGGGGAATAAATGACAATGTAGTGAAACATTTAGTCTAGTTATCTAGTCTATGAGATAAATAAGACTCCAAAAGAAAAGTAAAATTGCCCAAAACTCTTACTTATTAGTGTCAGAGCTAAACTCAGTCAATCACAGCATAAAATGGAAGTTATGATGTGCATAAGCCACGCCCTTAGACAGGTAGATATGAGGGTTAATTAGTGACACGTAATTGATCTGAAAAAAAAAAATACTTGAATACCAAGAAAATGTTAGGGCTATAAGTGACCTTGAAGTGAAATACAATTCACTTTTTGTCCCTCCCTGTGAAGTTGTTCAGCGTGGGTACCTGGTATAGCCTCCTCTGACGTAACACAATGCACTGTTTGTTATCTCCTAACTGGTTGCTATGGAAAGAAGTGACTCACGGAGGATTTATGATTTGCAAAGAGAAACCAACAATTAAAATCCTAGACATTATTAGTCACTCTAATGAAAGTTGGAAAAGAATGGTTGAGTACGTCACAAAAATGAAAAGTCCCCAGTAAATGTGGAATTACTTCTTCAGAAGGATTTCAAGTACCAAAAGAAATAATCATGCTACTTTTTAAAACACAGTTGACCAAGTATCATCTTTTGTGATGAGGACCAGTATAACAATGAAAGGGGAAATGTTTGCCATATGTGAAAAATAAAATGATTGATAGATAGGACAATCACAGGGTATAGCTGGAGGTAACAAGACTTTAAAGTGTTTATGTAAAGGTTGTGTCTCTGGTCCCTACTTAAACCACCTTCAGTTCATCTGCACTTTTCTATTTTTATAGTAAAGGAAAGCTTCTCCGTGTCTTAGGAATGGGGTACAGTAAGTTCAGATCCTTGCTTATTTTTTTTTTCATGTAAAAGCAAAGAGCCTTTATTTCAAGCTCCAGAGCTTGGTCCCTCTGTCTGTCCAACACTGCAGTGAGAGCAGAGAGCCCCTTGCTTATTTTTCATTGGCATGGAATTTGGTGACAGCTTCTGGTGTACCTATTTTCAACTCCTTGCCTTAAGTACTTTCCCATGGTTGTGAGCCTATCACCACTGTTCCCCACTCTTTGTTCATTTGCTTGTGACAGAGACTTGTGACGTCACTCTGCCTCATCTAGTATTCTATTTGTTTGTAGACTAAGTTGGCCTCAAACCTGCCTGCCTCAAGCACTCATTGCTTTTTAATTGCTACTGTTTTCTACCTTACTTTTCCTGGGAGTTGGCATTCATATAGAGCTCCAGGATTTTCACAGAGGTTAACCCATAATTCCTGAGGCTAAACAAATGACTGAATGTTATGCCTGAATTTTTTAGTAGATTTAACTGACCTGATTATGTTTTTCTCAGGAATAGAAACACTTAACGTGTATTTATATAGTGAGCCCTCAGACCTTCTTCTATGAGATTCAGAAAAATTATCCATATAGAAAATTGGAAAATTTAAATGGAATTGCCTTGGTTAGTGTGCTTTTCCTGTGAAGAGATGCCATGATGACCAAGGCAACTCTTATAAAAAAGAAAGGATTTAATTGGGGCTTGCTGACATTCCGGAGTTTAATCCATTATTGTCATGGCGGGAAATAGGACAACATGAAGGTTGACATGGTCCTGGAGACGCAGCTGAGAGTTCCACATCTGGATCATCAAGCAACAGGAAGAGAGAGACACTGGGCCTGGCTTGAGCCTTTGAAACCTCAGAGCCCACCTCCAGTGACGCACTTCCTCCAATAAGGCCACACCCACTAATAGTACCACTCCCTGGGGACCAAGCACTCAAATTTATGAACCTATGGAGGCCATTCCTGTTCAAACCACCACAGAAATTAAGTAAAAGGTTTATTTCAAGAAAAATTGGTTGTAAAGAGAGGAATTAAGCCAGGTGGTAGTGGTATATGCCTTTAATTCCAGCACTTGGAAGGCAGAGGTAGGAAGATCTCTGAGTTCAAGGCTAGCCTGGTCTACAGAGGAAGTTGCAGGACAGCCAGGGCCACACAGAGAAACCCTGTCTTGAAAAACCACAGGGGGAGTTTAACCAAAGATAAACTAGAAAAAATTAGTCAGCCCAATAGACTATATTGTGCATTGTGAAGATCACTTTTTTTTTTGCAATACACTGAATAGACTAGAACATTATACACTATTGGCTGGTGGTGATAATATGGTCTGACAGTTCTGGATATTATAAAGAATGTTCCATATCCTCTAGCAGCTAAATTAGAAATGAATTGTGAAGACAACACTCTCAACTAAAAGTAAAATTCTAGAAGATAGTTTGGGGCTATAGCTCAGTGAAGTCATGGCTACCTAGCACATGTGAGTTCCTAGATTCAGTCCCCAAGACAATAACAATGGTTATGATGATAATAATAATCCCAACACATTTTGCATGTAAATGAATATGTTTTTCTCTTATCTTGTCCCCAGAAGATTTAAGGTTATTGGACTGAGAAGAAGGCTGACTGGGTAAAATTCTTGCTATATGATCATCATGACCTGAGTTTGAGTCCCCAACATCTGTACAAAAGCCAGGTAACGTGTGTCTGTAACCCTAGCACTGGGCAGGAAGAGGGAGTTTAGCCACAGTGGTGAGCTCCAGGTCCAGTGAGTGATTCTGTCTCTGAAAGTAAGGCAAAGAGTGAAGGAGGAAGACACCGACTTTGATCTCCGTGCACATACAGGTGAGTGTACCCCCATACATGTGGACACACACAGATGAGTGTACCCCCATACACCTGCACACACACAGGTGAATGTATCCCATACATGTGCACACACATCTCATACACAAAGGATTTAAGCTTGACTGGAAGAAAACATAAGATACTGATAGCTAACATACCCTAGAAGTAGGAGAGAAAGCATGATTCCAAGTCAGATCATAAAGAAGCTTAGAAAGGCTGACATGAAAATGTAATTCAGTTCTCAAGAGTTATATGGCTTTCGACTTTCAGTGGCCAAGTGCCCCTGGGAAAATTGTTTAACTTCTGCCTCTCTAAGCCTAGATATCCTCAGGTGAGACAGAATATAGCATTGTTCTAACCATCAACAAATAAAATGTAATTTATATATCCTTAACCTTGCTGTAGATGAGCTTGGATTTAACAGAATCTTTTTAATAGTCAAAGCAAAAATAAAAAACCTTATCATGAGTTATAGATGCACTGTTCCCAAAAATATTCAGAAGAAGCCCACTTTTCTGGAGACTGAAATTAAACATAATTTTCTCCCAAAAGCCCCTAGAACAAGGCCACCACCCGATGTGAACAGTGCCTCTAGGAAGTTGAATAGTGTTTAGCTGCTTTCATGTGCATCCCTCAGAATCTGAACCCTTTCAACAAAACACAGTTCAGTGAAAACAGAGCTTCAGAGGTCAGTGCTGTGTGCTCCATGTGCCTGGGCTAGAGCTTAGGGTCTGTAAAGTGAGCTCATGTTTATATACACACTCCAAACATAAATATTTCTCCAGTCATGGATTTGATGGCCATTTGGTGGCAATAAACTCAAGACTGCATTCTCAACTGTGATGACCACATTTCTGCAGGTATGCCCTCTCATCTAGTCCTAATATAAGCAAATGCTAAGAGAAGTCAGATGCTTTGGGGAAAATAATGGGAAATACATAATTTTATAAAATTGATTTCATTAATCTAACTTTCTTCCTGCTACTTTAGAAAAGATTATCATCCTATTTTGGCAACAGAATATTTTAATCTTTCACACTCAGTTCCCTTACACTGTTTACACCCTGTGGTGGGGACATCAGTATCCAAGCATCATGTGCATACATACATTCTTATTCTTCTTTATCTAGTACACACTAACCATTTCTGAGAATCGACTTCTCTGAAAATGAATGTAACACACATAGACTCTTTCAGCTTGGTTAAAGAAATATTTATTGTAAATAAGCTCAAGAAAAGACATCACGTGTTGTATGAAAGGAGAGAAGGTTAGCCCTCCCCTTGACAAGGATGGAAGAGGCCCTCGGGCCTAACAACACACATACGGTTAAGGCGTTGCCACCTACTTTGTGGCATCTAACCACTGTTTTTTTTTTGGGGGGGGGGGAGAACAAGGGAATCCATGGCTGATACGTAAAATTAAATTAAATTATAAAAGAAAAGAAAAAAAAAAGACATCACAAAGGGTGGTTCTGACAGGACCTTCAGTACTCAAACTTATTTGAAAACCTCTAATGATGGGCAAATAATCTGCCCCAAGCTCTACACTCAGCCACGCACATTTCTAACTCTTAGTTTTACTAATTCGGGTTTTACTAATCACATATGATTTTCTTTGGAAAGCTTTGTAGCGTGTTACCATACACTCGGCACAGATTCTAGACAAACTGTTTCTCCCAGTTTGAGATCATGTGGACTATAACCCAAATGTTGAAATACAAATATAAGCTTGCTCCCCAAACCCAGTATTTGCTCTAAGAAGTTACCATTCAACAAGATTAAAGCTTTAAAAACTAAACCAGGTTTATAGTTAACCGCCTCTCCCCATCATCTTCCCCAACACATCCAACTCCCTCACATTTTATCCACCTACAATGTTTCAACACTCAATGAGTAAACTATCCCCAGCCCCCTTTTTCAAAATAATTTTTTCACAAATCCCTACTTCTATCTAAGGATCTACTGGTAATTGAAAACTTCTTGGACAAGAAATTAGTTTTCTTTAAGGGTGTGGCCCCTGATAGACTGAACACACTCCAGTGGATGGCTACACACCCAAGAGCATATGGCCATCACTCATTAGTTGGACTGGATGGATTAAAAAAAATGAGGATTCTAAGTTAGGTAGGTATGAGAGGAAGGGTAGATCTGGAAGGAGTTGGGGAGATGGTGAATATATGAAAGCAGAAAGTATTAAATTCTCAAATTAATAACTAAAAAATAGGGAAACAGACTAAATATAGAATTACGGATAAGACTGTATCATTCCACTACTAAACTCAACAATGATCTGGCTTCAGCAAATTAATATAACCCACTGTGTTAAATTAATGTCAGTCATTTATTTTTTTAAGAAAAAAATCACTTTTATGATGCATTTTACCAAAACACATTTTGCCCCATGTTTAGTCCCCAAAGTGCTGGCCTACTTAAACCTTTCCTGATGAGGATCTGCAGGACTTGTGATCTAAATTCCTTTGAGTGTGGAGAGCTGTTCAGTTATCCAAGTGGTTTTTGTGGGGGCTGCCAACTGTTAGCAGCCAACACTTTACCTTCCACCCTACCTCATGGCCACTTCCCATGAGCAAGCCTGAACCTTGTGTCCTCAGCGCAGGCCCATGGAATGTTAGATCGAACTGGCTAGAAACTCCTGGAGCAGCTCAGCTCTAAAACACTCCCACACCACCCACCCTCGGACCTCTTATACCACCAGGATCTCATACTTCTTCAGGACTCTGGCTTCATGGCTTCACTTCCATGATTCATTAGTGCTGCTTGCAATCCTTTGGACGACTCTAGTTTGTTAGAGCTACTTTCATCCATCTTACCTCCTTCCAGGAGGAGGAGGAAAAGCTCTGTTTTTCTTCAACACCTAACTTTGCATGTCAGTTCTAACCCCCATCGCTGCTCACAACTCAGAGGACTATTTCAAAAATATTAGGGTCTCCCAGTGGTAGCAGTACACTTCTATATATTTGTCAAAGCTTACTAAACTATACACCTAAGCTTAGGTGATTTTTACTCATTGAAAATTATACTTTAATAAAGTTGTTAAATTTTCTTCTCAAAAAGAGAAGACATCTGAATATCCTCTGCTCCTTTCTCCTCTGCTTATGAATACCCTCCAGCCTCGGCAAGAATAAACAGAACACAAGGTAGATGCAAATTCACTCTATACCAGTTGTCTGCACATTTAAAGAACTACTAATTGATTCTCACATTTATCATCAGTACTTGTAGAGGTTGACCCATTATGGTAATTAGGTAATAGCAGATCACGTGTTTAAGGTTAATTTTTTTTGGTGAGGCTTTGTGCAGAGCATTTAAGATGGATGGTCCTTATTTTGTCCTTTGTTCTTCCTTAAGAAGTACTTTGCACCAGAGGAAAATGGAGCATTTAGGAGGGAGGACTGGTAGATCTTAACCCGAGCTACCAAATGCTACAGTGGTGGCTGGGTTCTGAACCCACTCTTTCTGGTGGTTGCTTATCACTAAGCTCTTCATTGTAAGTCACATGATGATGTCTCAGAGAATGGGATGGTAAGATACAGAATAACCAGCTACTATGGGTCCATGTATTTCTCTCCTTCTTGTGTAAAATTTTCGGCTTTATGACTTGATCACATCAAACAGAGCTGGCGATGTAGTTCCGTTGGGAGAGTGCTTGCTGGACATGCTCAGGGCCTTGGGTTTGAACCACAACTCCGTAGTAAAAAAAGAAAACGAATGGTGGGAGAGAGAAGAAGGGAGAAAGGGAAAGAAATGAAAAGAAAAATACTCCTTGGCAGGATAAAGAATTGAAGGCCAATGGTCTGGGTGAAGCAGCAGCCACATCCTAGGTCTGTACATCTTTTCTCCTCACCCCCTAGTCTAGAGATGGAACCTGACACCCTACACACGCCAGTCAAGTACACTGCCACTGAGCCACATTTCAAGCCCCATGTAGGTCCTTTTTATTTTTCCAAGCACGAAGAGTTTCTGCCCTAGAATCCTGGAATATAATGAGAAAAGACAAGGTTAGAAATACAGAATAGTATGAGTTGTCAGAAAATGTACGAATCAAGATAAGGGACTTCTGTGTTCTAATACAAAGATGGGTCCTTTCACCCCATGGGTACATAACAGACTCTCAAGTTGGTTTCATCTACAGATTTTTCCACTAAAATAGAGTAGCTAGGCTGACTATGGGCACAGAGTGCTTCACTTATGTATTGGTGTGACATTATAAATCTACAAATGATCTTCAAAAAAGTATTAAGGTTGAAGGCAACCCATGAGAATTCAGAAGTTTGTCTACTGACAGACTTATTAGATAAATCCTATGCTCAAAATACCAGAGTAAACACAAGAAAAGATAAAGAGAACAGCTGGTTCTTAATCACACACACACACACACACACACACACACACACACACAAAAAAAAAAAAAAAAAAAAAAACCATACAAACCTGTACTCCTAACACTCTGAAAGTTGAGGCAGGTGGATGGTGATTTTGAGGCTAGCTTGATCTACACAACAAGACCTTCTCTCAATAAAATATAATAATAATAATGATAATTAATAACACTATAACATCAACATTAATAATCACAACTTGTAAAATAGGAATTCGTGCATCTGAGGACTAGAAATTATTTACCTGACAGAATATGGCAAGGGCATGCATGTGGCCTGAGTAATCATGCCCCATAATACCTAAAAGTCTCCCTCACTCTTAAAGATATCCTCTACTGAAACTCTAACCAAGATTCCTCCTCCTCAGAGTCAGGACCAAGAAAATACACAACGGGAAATTTTCAGTTCTGAGAATCAGTATTCAGACTGAGGTTCATGAGGAGTGTGCCCTTACCAGTCTCTTCTCTCTGGGAGGACTTTACATAGAATTGTCTGTCACAGAAGCCACAGGAAGAACCTCTAACTGGGAGGAGAAAATTGTGTGCTGGTGTGTTTGGTGTGCTTGTCTACTGTGAAGAGAGAAAGAGGAGAACGCCAGAGCGGAAACATCTTAGTAGATACGACCCGTCTCTGTGGTGCTGGGAATGCCAATGCACTTGGAAAATGTGTTCCTTCAGCCGATTGGTTTGCCATGATGATTATCTGATGGGAGACATCAACACGCCCTTGTTTTGGTTCATTCTGGATTTCTTGTGACTCATTCTCATGTGACTGTGAATGCTGAATTTAGAGGTTATCAAAAGAGCACATTTACATCGTCATAGAAAACAGGACTTAACACATTTTCATCCAAAGGCTTGGTACGGTCTTTTAAAAAGAAACAGAACATCAGAACAGAAATTATTTCCATACACGGCTTGGCTAGTAGTCCTGTCCATACTGATCCCGTCTGAAACCTGTTGTATATGGAAGTCTGTCTAATGTGAAGTCATGAAGAGGCTGCCCTAGCTGAGTCAAAGGTGATGAGTCCGAGCCTGCCATTTTGCAAGTGACTGACTGTCCCACCCCTGGGAACTTCCAAAGAACACACCCTGAATTCTGGGTCACATCAGTGCTAATTGTCAGAGGAAACCCAGCAGGTGGGCTAAGATGGCCAGTGAAGAGCTGGTAGGTCAGCCCTCTCCTGACAAAGCTCTTCTCATACCTTTCAAACCTGGCTAGCAGTGCGCTCCACCCTCCCCTCTTCTCATCCCTCCTGTGGGGAGCCTCTGTGCTTGACTCAGGTGTGAAGAAGGCGGTTGTGTTAGTAGGGATGGGAATACAAATGGCATGTGAGGCCTGCAAGGGCGTCAGTCTCTGTCATCATATTATGTCATTTGCTGTTGAGCTGATCTATTCCTTTTCCAAGACTCAGTGTATTCCTACCACCAGGATACAGTCTCCCGGCTGAATCAATAGTGGAAAACTTTACAGCTGGGAGGACTGGCAAAAACCGTCTAGTGCAAGTCTCATGTTAGAGGAATTGAGGTTGCAGTATACAGCCACTTATCCAAAGGCATGTGGCCTACTTGACCTCCTGGGGCAGGAACTTACAGTTAAGTGTCTCCTTATCGGGTTGCCTTTGGCTAAAATACATCTCCTCCCCAGATTAGTGTGTAGAGACTTCATGACTCACACTACCCATCTGGGTGGCCAGTAAAAACAGTGTTCCTAAGAATATAAATTCCATTTTCTTATTGAATCACAGAGGTTAACAGTGCTTGTGATAAAAGCCCTTAGGTTGGAATTGTTATATGTCAACCTTTTTTTTTTTTTTTTTTTTTTTTTTTTTGGTTTTTCAAGACAGGGTTTCTCTGTGTAGCTTTGCGCCTTTCCTGGATCTCGCTCTGTAGACCAGGCTGGCCTCGAACTCACAAAGATCCGCCTGGCTCTGCCTCCCGAGTGCTGGGATTAAAGGCATGTGCCACCAGCGCCCGGCATGTCAGCCTGTTTTTAAACTTCAAGTAAGATTGCTATCCATATGGCTTTGGGAGTTTCAGGAAAGCTAAAAGTTTTTAGGAAAAGGAATTGGGGGATAGTGGGTGGGATGGAGATGGATTTTTCTGTGTTCTATTCTAGAAAAATGCCAAAATTTAGTCTGAGCACGGCTTCCCAAAAGAGGGATTAGTAAAACCCTCATATCCACTTACTCTAGAATCCCCGCTGCGGCTGGACCATTTTGTTCCTTCCGCCATTGGCCATCTACTCGTTGTCACGACATTTGTGCTGGGTGTCAGTGGATATGGAGATGGGTATGACATCTACTGCTGGAGATTTTATAGGTGGATGAAGGCTGAGAGACAAACGTTATAATAAAATGTGAGAAGTATAGTAGAAGTTAATTCATAGTTCCAAAGTAGAACACAGAACAAGTGCCCAAGGAGCCGGGGAGGAACTGATGTCACATCCACCCATTTATTCAATAAATGTAAATTGAATGCATGAGCTAAGAATTGCTAAGCACCATTCTAGAGCAGCAAGTCAAAGCAGAGTTACTGCTTTCATGGGGCTCTTATTTGAGTGCTCCCTGGAGGAATATGAAAAGTAAACATGTTTGCAATCATGCACATGGGGATGGGTGATAAGTGGGGGGGAAGATGAATAAAGTGGAGTATAAAAGCAAAGTGTCTGCGATGGGTTAGTGTTCTACTTTCAGAAGGATAAAGTACTAATTAGACATAGGGGCTGCAAAGATGGCTCAGCAGTAAAGAGCTACCCATCCAGAGGACCTGGGCTCAGTTCCCAACACCCAAACTGTGGCAACAACCATCTGTAACTTCAATTCCCAGGGATCTGATGCCCTTTTCTGGCCTCTGAGATACATGTAGGCAGAACACCCACACATATAAAATTTTTAAAAAACATAAAATAAAATAATTATGCATAAACTGAAAAGCAGTCAGGGTGAGTATCTAGGAAGAGAGTGTTGTGGATGGAGGCAGCAGCTAGTGCAAATGTCCTGAGGTGGGAGCATGCTTAGAGCATTCGGAGAAGGATGAAGAAGTCCATATGACTTTCCCAGAATAGGAAGATGGAGAAGGAAAAAATCTATATCTATCTGTCTATCTATCTATCTATCTATCTATCTATCTATCTATCTATCTATCTATTATCTATCATCTGTCTATCATATATATATATATATATATATATATATATATATATATAAAACCTGTCTATCATTTATCTATCTATCTAGATATAGACACACACCAGAGTGGGGGAGAACAGATCAAGCAGGGCCTTATATGTTACTGTGGTTTGAATTTACCTGCCAAAACTCACTTGAAATTCCCCATTGTGAGGTATGAAGAGTTAGGATAAGGTGGGACCTCTAAAAAGTGATTAAGTAATGAAGATTCTGCCCTCTATAGTGGGTTTATCTAGTCACGAAGTAATGGATTGAGTTGAGGGGCTATCTCAAGAATGGGGTTGTAATTTAAAAAAAAAGTTTGGTTGTGGCATTTGTGCATGTGTCCCTGGAACAGTCTGATGTCCCACACTGCCTCAGAAGTGCAGAGTCCTCAAGCCAGCAGGGAGGACTACGTCAGAAGCCAAGCTGACACTAGTACTATGCTCCCAGAACCATGAACAAAATAAACCTCTTCTTTTGATGAATTACTCAATTTGTGATTTTGGTTCCTGAAACAGAAAAAAAGGACTAAGACATCGACCATAGTAAAAATTTAGGATTTAATTCTAAATTTTATGGGACTGCATTGGAGATATCTAAACAGAAGAATGATATGGTTTATTTAGGCTTTAGGAAGACACCTATGGATGCTGTGTATGTGGTGGAACTATTTGAGATTGGCAAATGGTGGCTGCATTCTAATTTAGAAATCAAAAGATGGACGAAGTTAGGCAGAGCCAGAGTGGAGCAGGGAAATGCTACCACAAAGTATATACTGCGTATGCTCCAGAGTACTTTCCCATAACTCCCTGGAGGTGTGACAATGCCTCTCCTGCTTGGTAACACATTCCCAGCCCACACAGGCTGAGCAACAGGTTAATAGGAGCCCTTCTGTTAGGATGCAACATGATACAGCTCAACATGTAAGATGGTGCCTTGCTGACTACATACAAAATTCTGGGTCAGGTATTCAGGAAAAGGGGCGGAGATTCCCTTAGGAGCGGAGTAAGCATCTTGCTGCAAAGTATAGTCTTCTAGTCAGTGATTTTTGTCAGGCTACAACTTGCTTCTGTATGTGAAAGCCATGACAAATTTAGGGGCATTTCAGGGACACAGCCTACAGTGGGACTTGGGTAACTGATTCACAACTAATTCATCATATGAGTCCTCTGACCATGGTCTGTCTTATGAAACTAAGTGCAATGACTTAAACAAGGGGTTCTCAAAAAAACATGTTGAAGGAATAGATTGATATGGAAGATTGATATTCTTTGTGTTCCCAGCCATAAATTGGGATTGGGGATCCACAGTTTTAACTATCATACTTATAGAACTGTAGTAAGATTCTAATACCCAGGGAATGAATTTGAAGGCATTTCAATGTGTTGTTTTCCAGAACTGCATTACAGTATGGAACCATTTTCTCCCCATATGCATGAGGAATCTGTCCCAAGACTCACACATACTATGATTCTTATAAATGGCCTAGGCACATCCTTTTACATGCTTTAAGTCATCCCTGGAATATTTATAATATTCAGTACAAGGTAATGCCATGTAGACAGTTGTTAACCTATGTTGTTTAGGAAAAATGAAGAGAGTTTGTACCTATTCAATACAGACACAATTTTTATGACTATTTTTTTTCACGCAATAGCCAGCTTTATTCAGAGTCCCAGACAATTTATATTCTGAGGGTTAAGAAAGGTCACATAAGTAAAGTTCTCATGAGTTCAAGCTATATACAATTACAAAGACAAGTCACATGTGGGAACATGTTTTTCCATAGAGGCATATAAAGGATAGTTTAAACATTTAATTGAAATAACAGCAGCAATAATGAGTAATTTGAAGTAAACTTACTCCTATCTGCTACAGCTGGGAGGAACATCAAAGATGTGATGGATAGTACATTCTGAAGACAGCAAATTTCTTCAAGATGCTCCATCAATAAATGCCTCTGTGGTCAAATAAAAAAAAAAAGGAAAAAAGGGCACATGCCAGACTTCTTACTTCAATATGTGTGTGTAGATCTGGTAAATAAAATACTCGAGTAGATATGAAAAAAAAAAAGTCTTGTGACTTCAGTTTCTTCAAAACACAGAATTGTTTTTATGACTATTTAAAACCCAAGGTTAGATGAAGCCATGGGTGTAGAACCATACAGAGGGGAAACAGACTATATATTGAAAGTGGAGAGGTATAAATTAGGAGAGAGAACATAAGAGGTTGTACGATGTGGAACAGCATTAGAGTATAGGCGTGTACAACCATACACTTTTTTGAGTTTGTTTCTGACTCTCTTGGTGAGTCGGGTAAGTTGATGTGTATTTCTTGGCTTCAAGTTCAGTAAGCTTTTCAAAATGGTCAGTCTATGATTATATATTCTTTTTTTACCTAATTCTATTATTTATACTGTAAAACGCATTTTAAACTGGGCCCAGAACATTTTTCAGGTTCTATCACACCTCATTTCCCTTCTCTGTTTCTTCCTCTGGAAGTGGCGCAACGAGCAAGCTGATCTTAGTTCTTCCTTTTGTTATAAAGTCCCGTGGGCTAGGGATGAGACTCCGTGGTGGAACATATGTCTAGGTCTTGGGCTTATTCCCCATTACTGTGATGAATCATTCAATAAATACAAAAACAAATAAATAAAAGTCTGTGTGACACAGAAGAGGCCTCTCCGGCCTGCAATAGGCCAAGTGTTAAAAATGCTTTACTTGTTCACACTTTTTAGGTCACTGCTTGCTCATTAAGCTGTCCTGAAGGTTTGCAATGAGTCACATAGAAAGCATTAGAATCGAGATCCACAGAGGAGCATTCATGCTCTCAGACTCATTAAGCTTCTTCAACTTGCTAGTTCCTGTGCTAGATAAACAAGAGATATCGCCGGGCGGTGGTGGCGCACGCCTTTAATCCCAGCACTCGGGAGGCAGAGCCAGGCGGATCTCTGTGAGTTCGAGGCCAGCCTGGGCTACCAAGTGAGTTCCAGGAAAGGCGCAAAGCTACACAGAGAAACCCTGTCTCGAAAAACCAAAAAAAAAAAAAAAAAAAAAAAAACAAGAGATATCAACACAAGGTTTCTGGTGTCAGTTCAGCCATATTTTCAGTAAAATCAAGTTAGTGAATATGTTCACTCTTTTCATTCTCCTTTGCCATATCTTATATTAATGAGTTCTCTTTCTTAGTAAAGTTTTCTCCTTGTCACCTAAAGTACTCATGTGGTCTTCCAGACTTTGTAAATTATGTCCTTTTATGTCATTTATATTTCTATCATTTGTTTTTACATGTCTCATAATATTGTTTCAAATTTTCTGGGGATGTATCTCAATGGCAGGGTGTTTGCCTACCATACACAAGGCTCTGGATTCAAGCTCCAAGAGTATAACAAAAAGAGTGCTTCAAACATGAGCAGATAGACAGTTTTTCTCTGTTATTTATTGAATTACCATTATTTTTAATTGAACAAAATAAGTAAATTCTCATAGACATAAAGACCAATTTTTAAGTTCTCTGTTCTGTTTCATCTTTTTATCTGTTTACTCTGTGTCAAACTGATTTGATTACAAAGCTTTTAAATTTTGTTTTGATATCTGATGAGGCAGAACTCTATTAGTAATTTTTCTTTGTATAATTTTACTGACTAGTCTTGAACATTTTAATTGTGCTTTATAAACTTTAAGATACTTTTGAATTCTTAATTGAATATTTCTTGGATCCCTGTTGGAATTTTATTAGAGCTATAGACTGACTTTGGGGAAAAGAACAATTCCACTATACCATGTATCATCTAATGGCATAGTATGTCCGACAAGTTGTCGAGACCTTAAATATAAAGGGCTCTTAAAATTAATAAGGATAGAAAAAAATTAAAAGAAAAATGGGCAAAGGTCATGAGCAGTATATTTATAGAAGGGTAAGTCCAAATAGTTACAAACACACAGGAAGATGCTAAATACAGCTATAAATGTTTTCAAATTTATTATCATTATTTGGTAATACTGGGGATCGAATCCAGCATCTCTCACATACAAGGCAAGCACCTACTAGACTCATTTTCAGATCTTCAGGCCAATATTTCTCAACTTTTTATATGCTGTCTCCTCTTCAGTAGGTAACCCATGCTAGATAACTGTTGTAAGGAGTGCCTTGAAGATTGTCCAATATTTAGTAGACTTTCCGGTTTTGCTCAGTGGAAGTTAGTAGCACCCATTATATTAAGTAAGTTGTATTATAAGTAAGTATATTAAATTATAGTAAGAAAAAAATCTCCAGGCAATGACTAACATCTCCTGTGGGGCAAAATCATTACAGTTTGAGAACCACTGTTTTCTACCTATTAGAGAAACTAAAAGTGTAAAAGCAACAAACCAAATCCTCTTGTCCTTCAACTATTTCTGAATGCCTCTTCTGCTACCAACAGGAAAAAAAAAAAAATCTGCCTTTAGAAATAATCTCATAGCCCGGTGGTAGTGGTGGCGGTGGTGGCGGCGGTGGCGGCAGCGCATGCCTTTGATCCCACCACTCGAGAGGCAGAGGCAGGAGGATCTCTGTGAGTTCGAGGCCAGCTTGGTCTACAGAGCAAGTTCCAGGGCAGTTTTCAAAGCTACACAGAGAAACCTTGTATCAGAAAAAAAAAAAAAAAAGATAGAAATAATCTCCTAGTTGAGTAGGAATGGATGGGGGTGCAAAGAGAAGAGTGGGAGGATCTAAAGTACAGAGTGTTGAAAATGTTCGAAATGCATTGTGTGAAAGTCTCAAAGAATGCATAAAGCTATTGCAAAAAAGAAAAACGAAAAAGAAAAAGAGAAAACACCAACAAAACAGCTCTCATGGCTATCCCTGTAATCAGGATGTAGTAAAAACCAATACTCTTATATTTGCTAGTGAAAGCGTAAGCTAGCCCAGCTTTAGCTTGACTGAAGAACAGCTGAGAAATAGCTATTAAAAATTTTTAGATATGTATTCTTCAACCAGGCAATTCCATTCAGGGAGCAAATGAAATTAAGCACATATAAACATTGTGCAGTGATTTCATTATAGCACTGTTAACAATGACCAAAAAATTAGAAACAGTATAAATGAGCACAAGCAGGGAACAGTTAAGTAAATTATAGTACACCCACACAACAGACTGCCAAGTAGAAGGAACTAGAAGTATAATTTATTATGTGGGCTGTTCTCCACGTAGTACTCCTCAGTAAGATACACAAGAACCAGAAAACTGTATAACATAATCCTACTTCTTTCAAAATGTATACCCCTACATATGAGTGAGAAAAACTTTTCTCAATATCCTACTTAATTTTACTTCTTGGGAGAACATAGTATGCAGAATATATAAAGAACTCTTGTGATTCAATAACAAAGAAAACAATTTGAGGAACAAAGACATTGAATGGACATTTCAAATATGCTCAACATTACCAGTCTTTAGGGAGGTTAAAAACCAAAACTATGAGCTACCACATCACAGGTAGTTAGGTAGGCTACCCCTTAGAAAGGAAAATACACATTGAAAAGGGTGCAGAAAAAATGGGATGCTTTGTATGTTGTTTGTATAAAGTAAAATGGTACAGTTTCTATGGAAAACAGTTTGGTCCTTCTTCAGTCAAAACAGAATTCCCAAGTGATGCATCAATCCCTCTCCTTGGAAACACACATCCAAACACTTACACACAAATGTTTATAACTCAAAACAGCCAAAAAATGTGAAAACAAACCAAATGCCCATCAACTGATGAATATACAAATATATTTAATAGACCAGAAATTCTCAGAGTTTTTGGTCTCAGCCCTTGTTATTGAGAGCTTTTGATTTGGGTGGGTTAGAACTACTGATATTATCAGATAGTAGAAATTTTAAACATAACCAAGCACACATTCTTTTAGCCTAAAAACTGATGATGATGACATCATCACACACTATCCAGTCTCTGGGGTGTACAAGGGAATGAAGTCTTCCTATCATCCCTTGAAAAGACTCCGTGAAAAAGCGTCAACATCTTACATTTTTGCAAATTGAGACACTCACTCATTTTGGTATATTCACTCATGTAGCTTGATCTGCTGTGACATTAGGACAGAGTGAGCCTGTGAGTCTAACAAAAAGTCACGCAGAGGAGATGAAAGAAAGCAAGCACTGGGGATTCCCGTCATGTTTCGCCCTTGAAAACAGACCGTGCTTATTATCTCTTGTGTTTTCTGTTTTAGTGAAGAAATGTTAATGGTTGTTTTAGTGATTCTAGACACTAAACAATTGAGTTTGTAGAAGGAATTACAGGATGAAAGGTCAGATTGAGATCGCCCTCACCAACAGCAGACTTTAACAGTCTGAGAGGGGAATCTCAAGATCACTGTGACCAGGGATTCAGAAGGGTCTGCAGTCCATGGTCTGAGCCAAGGGTTTTGTACCCAAGGGTAGGGAAGGGGAGTGCAGGGGAATTGAGTAGCCTGTCTGAGTAAGATATTTTTCTCGAAATGGTGAGGTAGGAGATTGGTTAAGAAACCTTCCAGCGTGGGGTTGGGGGCAAGCTGCTTTTACTTTTTCAACCTGGGGTATTTCGTGAGCTGTGCGCTTCCTGGAATTTGGAGCCTATTTTAGGGCCTTGGTCTTTAGGGGGATTTCCTTTACATAGGGATACACTGTAGTTAATTGTTTTTTATATCCTGCGAACAAAAACAGTGACGAAATAAAGCAAAAACCTCTTGCTGGCTAGCTCGCTCGCTCTCATTTTCTTTCGGTCTGTAACAAAAAAAGAAAATAACTCCAAGCTTAGCTCTCCGGCTTGAGTCTTTCTAAGGCAGAGGAACACAATGTTTAAAAAAGAAAAAAGAAAAAAAGAAAAAGCTGTTGGAAGCAAGAGATTGCATTTTCCCGCCTCAAGGTTAAAGGTATGCAGGCCTGTGTCACTAGGTCTCCCGGGGGGGGGGGGAAGGACCGACTAGACATCAGAGCGCTGGCCGAGAAGATTAAGGCGGCTCACCGGGCTGCGGAAGCGCACATCCGGGGATCCCGCTCAAAGGAGCGTTCCAGACGCGTGATCGGCAAACGCCAGGTGACGGAGCCGACTAAGGGGTGTATGGGGGGGCTGGCACGCGGGATCCCGCCACAGTATCCAGACACGATCCCGACCTGTCGGGCGTCGGAGAGACCCTCACGTCAGAGGGCTGGCACGCCGCCCGGGCAGCCACTGACCACCGGGGGGGGGGGGGGGGGGAAGCAGAGACGTGGGCTGTGATTGGTTGTGGCGAGGGGGGCGGGGCGGTTCCGGGGGGCGTGGCTCGTGCGCGCCCTGCGGCGGGCTAGGCGGCCGGTGGGGCCTGGCGCGGAGCAGACCTGGGAAAGGGCGAGCGGCGGGAGGGAGGCGGCTGGAGGCGGCCGGGGCTCGCAGCAGCCTGACCCTGGCGCGGGGCGGTGTCGCGCGCGGTTCCAGGTCCCCGCGCGGGGCCGCGGCCGGAGCGAGCTCTAGTTGGCCGAGAGGGAGGAGGGGATCGGCTCGGCGTCCACCAGCCCCTGGAGCCCAGGATGGATGTGCCGGCCCGGGTGTCCCGACGCGCGGCGGCGGCGGCGGCCACTATGCTTCTGCGGACGGCCCGCGTCCCTCGCGAGTGCTGGTTCCTGCCGACCGCGCTGCTCTGCGCCTACGGCTTCTTCGCCAACCTTCGGCCGTCCGAGCCCTTCCTCACGCCCTACCTGCTGGGGCCGGACAAGAACCTGACCCAGAGAGAGGTAGGCGCGGCGGGAGGGCGGGCGGGCGAGCTGGGAGGCCGAGCGGGAAGCGTGTTTGCGGAGGGCCTGCGGCGGAGCCCCCCGAACAGGCTGCGCAGATAGCTGATCTGTTTTCTGCTCGCTTGGAAAAGCACATCGTGCTCTGCGTTGCCTTACTCTTGAGTTTCTAGCGCTGACGTTCCGTGCGGGACTGAGCAAGAGGGGCCGCAGCCCGCGCGTGCACGTTTGTGTCAGGCCCTAGGTGAATAGGGCTGGATGGTGGCATAGCCCGGCTCTGCCTGGACACGTCCTGCAGGAGCTGCCGGGGACAGGGGGCAGTGAATGGATTAAAAACAAACAAACAAAAAAACACAGTAAACTCTACTTTGGATAGATTATATGCATACATAAGCCATGTATATGTGTGTATACAAATGTATGTTTACATAAACACAAGTGTGTATATATTGTACACATACACACAGTGTGTATATATGTACACATATGTATGTACACACATATATACACAAGTGTGTGTGTATGTATGTATACGCATGTATGTAAGGTGGCGCTGCTCTTGTGAAAAGGTTCCGTTTTCCTTTCCTTGACTTTGTTTACCTTTGACAAGATAGATATACTCTATTCCATAAGGACAGGACAGGACAGTAGTACACCATCGGAATTGGGCTTGTTTTATTAGGCGAGATTGTGTTCAAAGATATCCTGCCTGCTCTGAAGTCCATCTCTGGGATGAAAACAGATGGTTTCACATAATTGGCACTGAGTTTTTCTTATCTTGTGAAATTGTTGCTTCACCTACAGCTTTTGTTATTTACCTGCATGTGGAGGTTTTGTGGGCTTTAGTGCCCATGGCCCATGATCAAGAACTCCTGCGCATTCGTTTACTCAAGGACTTGTAAGCATAGCACCTAAGAAGTGCGTAGTGGACTTTACAAATGTGCCTAACTCTTCCTACTAAGACACCTTATCCCAGCCCTTGGTTTTGGCAGAAGAATATATAGACTGAGAAAGAAATGAAACTGTTCTACTCCATACTCTTTTCCTCGAGTACAAAAGAGGGTGAAAGCTGGGGGCTGGTGTCTTTCAGCTACTGTCAGCCGAGTGGACACTGGGTAATTGTCCCCTTTTTTCCTACACCTCTTTCCTTCCTTACCACCCTGCTTCCCTGCCTGAGTTACTGTAAAGTATTACCCCCATTTAAACCTTCCTGATATTGCCAGTCACCTCTTTTGAGGAGCAACTAACCCAATACTCTGCATGACGGGTCAGAGCAAGAGGTGGCACTTCGAGAGTCACTTCAGACTGGCAGGATAGAATTACTCTGGTGTGTTGCTGCAGTGTGCCTTTATTCAAGGTCAGTTGGGAAAGAATTGAGAGTCGGTGTTGATTCCCAGATTCTTTGATAGTTAGCAAGTACAGTAGACTTCTACCCCAGTGTTAACTCATGTTTCCTGGTCGTATGGGTCACTTCACGGTTACTCATTGTCCGTATGCTTTTGGTACCAGTAAAAGGAGAAGACAAAGGCTTCTGATCAGAGTGATTTTCCAAGAAGAAAATTACCACATAGTTAGAAGAAAGTGTGATGCTGGAGACCCAGAGCAACCACTGAACCTGAGGTGTAGACACCATGGCAGACATCATGACTCTGCGTGCGAGCTGATCTGTATGTACAGTGTGCACTGACAGAAGCATGTGAGGAGAAACACGCTCTTGGTTTTGATATTTGAAAGCTGGTCTCTTTTGTCACGGGCCCTGGACTGAGAGCTGCTGTGTGCTGTCAGTCACCTGCTCTGCCTTAGCAGAAGGAAGGCCTTACGTATGCTTAGGAGGGTGTAGGAGCATATGAGGGAGCTGGACCCAGTAAATACTTGTCTATTGTGTAACAACACAAGGATGCTTCTCGGTGCAAATTAGTGGAGGCAAGGGTGTTTGAACAGAAATCTCGTGGTCTGGTGCGCGGGCTATCGGAATGATGGCTGATTCTGTTGGTTATGCCATGTTGCCCTTCTTTCCCGTGGAGACTCCTACATTCAAAACAAAAACCTAGTAGCTGAACTAGAACCACTGTTGTTCTTCAGGAATGAGTGCTTGCTCTCAGCAATGGGCGTTGCATGATTTTTAGACAAAGTAAATCCCAGGTTGTAGTCAGTGGCATTTGTATTGAAGTGTGTATTTTCCCCTTGAAGACTTCATAAGTGCCAACCTGGATCATCGTAAATAGTGCTAAGATTACCTAAGACCCAAGGGCAGAATTTCCTCTCTCTATTTGCATTTTAAAGATTTTTTTTTATAGAATTTTAGGAAAGGTATTAATTTTTATAAAGTTACCACTTTAAAAGCTGAGGCAGGTTATAGTTGGACTATATCCCAGTCGTTGAAAAACCAAACATTAATAAAGCTATTTATTTATTTTCTGGTGCTAGGGGCTGAATCCAGGGCTCCTTCTGCGTGCTGTGTAAGCACTATACTGAGCGGTATTTCCAGACTTTTTTTTCAATTTTGTATTTACATGCATGTCTGTGTGAGTGTTTGTGATGTGTGTAGGAGCCTGTGGAGGCCAGAGGAAGGATGCTGGATCCCCTGTAGCTGGAGTTACAGGAGGATGTGAAGCCAACTGACAGAGGTGCTGAGAAACGAGCTCCAGTCCTCCGGAAGAGCAGCAGGTTCTCTAACCACTGGGCCATCTCTCTAGTCCCATTGACCATTTTGTAGGGATGTTCTTATTAAGTTGCCCGGAGTATTCCTACACTTGTTATCCTCATGTCTCAGCCTACTAGGTGGCTGAGATTACAAGCATTTCCCACCGTACCCAACAGTGATTTTATCTCTTCTTGGCAGCACATGGTTTTGATGTGTACTGCTTTTCTTTGACTTATAAAGTCATTCCACACACTCTGCTTGGTACTCTGAGGGAGCCTGGTAGATTCCTTTGCCCCTTTAGTATACCCAGGCTTCATTCATTTGCCAATCCTGAATCTAGCATATTCACCAACTCACGCATGGTCCAATACTCAAAGGTATGGTCTCTGCTTATAATAATTTCTCTGTTTGTGTGTGTGTGTGTGTGTGTGTGTGTGTGTGTGTGTTTTCTTTTAGTGTCTTCCTTACCTTTCTGGGCCCACCATGTTTTCAGTTTCCATTTTTAATATGTGTATATACATGCTTCTTATTTGGTTCAGAACTCTCGAAGCTGAAGGTTCATTTTATTCTTTTTTGTCGCCTCTACAGAGATTAAGTAGTGTGATATAAATATGTGTTCATTAAGTAGGACAACAGAGCTATTGACACTATTTTCTTAAGTCTAAAACTGAATAATTTACTTAACTGTGACATATATCTCAGAAGAAAATGAAGACACACAAGTTCTGCCCAGAGTTGTGAAAGACACTTTGAATAGAACAAATTAATTCCTTTTGATCACATGGCAGATTTCACCTGAGATGAGAAGTTAGTTATGGACAACTAATAAGGGTATGTATTTTATATATTTTTAGCTGTGAGAAGTTGCCCTTCAACAGGAAACATATCTATTAAAGGAATGTTTTCTGGTGTTAGGACTTCTCTACTAGAAATGTTTAAAAAGAATGTCCTTTGAGACCCAGTCCTGGAGACTATGTGGTCTTGATCTCTTGAGAAATCCCTGTTATGGTACATCCCCAGAGATGATAAAACTCCTGCAGGCATTAGAAGTAAATTTAGGACATTCAGAATCAATACGAGTTTTCTAATTGAAGAAAGTAGATGTTTTGGTGTGGTGGATTGGGGATATCTGGTTTAGATCTTCTCTCTGCTAATCCTGACTGTGGTAGGTAACTTTGTATAATTCAACATTCTCTAACACCAACTTTCCTTTTTGTAAAATAGCGATGATAAAGCATTTACTTCTTTTTGTTTGTTTGAATTAACTGGAAATAATTGAGGCAAAGTTCACAGCATTGTATGTGGGATAATCTCAGAGATGTGCTGCTCTGGTGCCGATAATGGGAGAGGAGTATTTTTTTCTTGTTTGATGTTCCTTGTAGGAGAAAAACAGGTCTCTTAATTAGAGGGAGTTAAAGAGAACCCATTTGGTCTCCGTGTTCCACCCGCCCCATCCCTTACCATACTTAGTTGGTATCACAAGGCTGGTGTATTACTTTCCCTCATCTTCAGTTATCTAAATTGTGGGTTTGTGTTCCTGTAGTGTTAACCTCCTAAGTGTTATTTACTTGTTTTGAAACAAGGTCTTACTATGTTACCAAACTGGCCTCAAACCAGTTAGTGGTCCTCTTGCCTCAGTCTACAGGCGTGCGCCACCACACCCTTTAAATTGATAAAGGTCAGGACTTATACAATGAAACTTTGTCAATTAATCACTTAAGGACAGCTACTGCTGAAAGTTACATGTCTAAACATAAGCAGTATTACCCTAGTGAACAGTTGAGCAGAACTTTGGAACAAAAGAAGGTGGGTGCCGAAGGAAGCAATAGAGAAAAATTGTAAAACTTTTGATTAGCTTAGTAATTGTATGTATTCATGTATTAATTCAACACATGCATACAGGATACGGGGGTCAGAACAACTAGCATTCACCACTCCACCTATCCTTATACTTGGAGCCTTTCTGGTTACTCATAAACTCTATAATCGGTTGTTGTTGACTACAGTCATTCCAGAGCATAATGGAATGACTGTCCCAACTGTGCTTTGACCTGTCACCTAGCCACACTCCATCTATCTTCAGCTACAGCCGGAGGTGATCACAGTTCTGTATTTATATTGGCTTGTTTGGGCTTCCACGGATGAGAGCGAACGTGTAGCATTTGTCTTTCTGTGTCTGGATGATTTACCCTAAAATATATCATCTGATTCCACCCAGGTTGCTACAGGTGACAGGGTTTCCTCCTTCTGTTTGGTCCAGTAATAACTCATTGTGCACCTAGACCACAGTTTAAGGATTGTTGGCCAATAGCTTCTTGGTAGGGAAAGACATGTTAGGGACCTATGAAGGCGCAGAAACATGCTGAGTCACACAGGAGACTGTCAAACTTGAGAAGACGTGAAGGAGAGTAGTATCTGGAAGTACAGGGGGAAGGGGGAACTGGGAGTTGCTCATTGGAACACAAGTGAAAATATCTGTAGGGAATGCTTCTTGCCTCGCCTCACAGCTTTCTCTCAAGGTTGCCTTGATAAGGGAGACAAAGACACTTTGTTTCTCATTTGTTAGAATTTGCACACTTTGACAAAGAATTCCATCTACAGTTCTTAATTATGATTGGGCAAATTTCCAGGCCACTCTAGTCTGCATAGCAAGTTCCAGATCAGTCATGACAACTGCGTAGCTAGGATCCCGACTCCAAGAACCCAAAGCAGCAAGGACAAAACAGAAGCATCAGAAACTGAGTGACATAAGCCTTAGGACATTGCTAGGTGGTGAGCTCCTTGAAAAAGGACATTTTCAGGTATTATTGTTATCTGGAGAACGAGGTTCACGCCTAACTAGTTCTAGTTCATATAGTCCAATAGCCTATTTTCAACTCAGTCTTCTAGTTTTCAGACCTGTGAAAAAGTCGAGTAAATAATTGATTATGTAATCCTTCATTTAATCCTTGCAACAGACAGTCCAGTAGTGCAGGTTTTATCCTCTTGTGCTGGTGATAAAGATGAATTTTGAGGGGAACTGAGAAACTTACCTCTCCACTGCCCCTATTTACAGTTAGTAAGCTTGTCTTTAAAACTTAACAATCCTATTAGAACAGTCCTCATTCAATGTGTTATATTCTGGCTTTTGATTTTGACCTTCTCCTGAGCTAGCAATGACATTTTGTTGTAGTGCCAGGCATAGCCGTGAGTCACGGTTCCCTTTTAGCGATTCATTCATGAAGGAAAATAACCAGCACTCTACAGAATACTGTGCTGCCAAATGTAGGTGTGTATATTAAATACGTTTTTTTTTTTAAATTTGTGTGTGATGTGTGTTTATGTTTTCAGGAATGAGAGGTGGTACATTTAGCCTGAAGTAAACGTAGCATGTCTTCCTCAGTCACCCTCGCCTTCATTTTTTTGAGACAGAATCTCTCACTAAACTTGTAGCTCACCAATTTGGCTAGGTCGGCTAACTGGCCAGCAAGCCCCAGGGCATCTCCTGTCTCTTCCTCACCAGTGCTAAGATTACAGGCATGTGCCTCTGTGCCCAGCTTTTTACATGGGCATCGGGGATCTGAACTCGGGTCTCCATGCTTGCGTGACAAGTACACTTTACCAGCTGAAGTGTATCCCCAGCCCAAATACAGTTTTTGGTTTATGTTCAGTTGATAGCAAGTTTATTAGCACTTACCCATCCTGAGTTGAAGAACAGTTCTTGTTTACACAAGTAACGCAACAAAAATTCCAGGTGCAGTCTTTCTCATTTAAAATACATTTTAAAGACTATTTTTATAGCATCCCAATTTAAAATTGTGCATAAAAAAGAAAGTAGCAATAAGTTCCAGTTAACCTTGTGTCATATAAATCAAAATAGCTAAAGTGAGGATTCTGTGTTCCTACTATAAAGAAATGATAAATGTTTGAGATAATTAATAACCTAAAAATATCCTGAGTTGGGTATTGCATAATGTATTCATGTACCAAGAAATGCTGTATCTCAAAATTTGTACAACTATATAAATTATTTTTTTTGATTTAGGAAAAGAAAAATAAAACACCCAAAACTTACATTTTATTTCATGTTACAAATGAGTAAGAAGGATACATGTTGCCTATAAAATTCTACCACCAAGGGAGAGTTATTCCATCGAAGCATAGGACAGATGTACTATTTTCTTCTGTCCCCCAAAGAGCAAACTAAAAATTAGAGAAACCTCACTACACACTGATGTTAGAGGGGTGGCCCAGAATACATTGCCCATGCTTCAGTGGATGGCCCTGTTTCTGTACCTATGTACATATAAGCAGTACTAGTTGGACTCTGGGTCATAGAAGAGGAGGAAATAATAATGAAGTTGGTGGGGTTAGTCTCAAAGGAGTTGGAGAGGAGGAGGAGGAGATATTGAAATACTTTGTATATATGTATAAAATTACAAAAGAACTAATAATAATAATAGTAAATTTAACAGATAAGAGTTGACAGTGATCTCATTTTCAAAGCATTTATTGGTCCTTGAGTCTTCCAAACAGTATACTGGCTGTTGAATTATACAGATGATTCTGGGTCCACCTCTCAGAATCTTTGAAGGAGCTGGGTGTGAGTGAGATAGAAAATGCCTACCATCTCAGCAGCTGGGAGGATCTAAAGTTCAGACTAGTTTGATCTCCATAGTGCATTTGAGTCTAGCCTGGGCTGCATAGTAAGACTCCTGATGGAAAGGATTTTATTATGACAAAATAATGGCGTGGGGCTAGGAAAGGCAGTTCAGATAGTTACCTGAACGTACTGCAGCTAGTGTTTCTTTGGTTGCTAAGGGAATGTTGGTAGGCAGATTTGTAAGAGGGAATTTTTGTGACTTGTTGGGTCTTTTGATCACTGATGAGCTTCTATTCTCTCCTTACCAGGTCTTCAATGAAATTTACCCAGTCTGGACGTACTCTTACTTGGTGCTGCTATTCCCTGTGTTCCTTGCCACAGACTACCTCCGTTACAAGCCTGTCATCCTGCTTCAGGGACTCAGCCTTATTGTTACATGGTTCATGCTGCTCTATGCCCAAGGACTGCTGGCCATTCAGTTCTTGGAATTCTTCTATGGCATCGCCACAGCCACTGAAATTGCCTATTACTCCTACATCTACAGTGTGGTCGACCTCGGCATGTACCAGAAAGTCACAAGTTACTGTAGAAGTGCCACCTTGGTGGGCTTCACAGTGGGCTCTGTCCTGGGGCAAATCCTCGTCTCAGTGGCAGGCTGGTCACTGTTCAGCTTGAACGTCATCTCCCTCACCTGCGTTTCTGTGGCTTTTGCTGTGGCCTGGTTTCTGCCCATGCCACAGAAGAGCCTCTTCTTTCACCACATTCCTGCCTCCTGTCACGGAGGGAATGGCATCAAGGTGCAGAATGGGAGCATCGTTACTGAAGCCCCAGCGTCTGCCCACCTTCCTGGATGGGAGGACATTGAGTCAAAAATCCCTCTAAATTTAGATGAACCTCCCGTGGAGGAAACGGTGAGTTTAGCCTTAAATTTGCAGGCAGTTGCTGTCCTGGGCCTTGGCTAATGGCAGTGACAGACAAGCAAACCCATTTCATTAGTTCATTCATTCATTAAGATGCAACTGATTGGTGTAAGGGGTCACCAGTGTATTCTCCCCTAGAGTGCCTGATTCTCAAAGTCAGGCTGACCTAGCATTACTTAGCGTGGTAGAGGTGTCTTGGGGCTGTGTCTCCATTTTTGTATCCCTACTGCTTGGTATATATAAAGAAACCACTCATGGGAAGAAAAATGTGTTTGTGTGTGTGTGTGTGTGTGTGTGTGTGTGTGTGCGCGTGTGCGCTTAATGAGTATCTGAAATGATTCCGTTGGTGATTTGTGTCTACTTGTAGCTTCTGAATTGAAGCTCAAAGTACTTAAAGATACAAACTTATTTTCCTTTTCTATGCTAGAAGTGATACATGTTATTTTTTCAAATGATGCTTGTTGTTTTGTTATAGAAGGGCAGTAAATGAATGATAGGAAGAGAATAACAGAAAATTGCAAGACATGATTATAACACTCTTTCTTAGAAGAGAGGGTCCATCACTTAATCTGCCCTATGCGTTCTTTGTAACCAGAAAGATGAATTATATTTATAATTATATTTATATTTATAATTATATAAGAATTATAATTATATTCTTAATATGAAAGGGGTGTGGGGGGGGGAGACAGAGACACAGAGATAGAGAGAGAGATTGATTGATTCTACAGTGGAAACTTTGGATAGTGAATGATTTGCCTAAGGTCATGTCATTGCAAACAGTGAAATCAGGATCAAAACTCCTAGTATCTTCAGAGCTCATGTCCTTGATAACACATTGTTGTTCTTTTCAAATACATATATTCCACTTGAAATAAGCAGTTTGTTTTTACAAAGAAAAAAAAAAACCTCTTGAGATAGAAAACTGAGTTTGCATAGTTGTCTGCACAGTTCCCGCCGAGGTGTTTGAGCGCTTTCCATTTGCTGCGTAGGAGCCCAAGGCAGACCGGCTGCGTGTGCTGAAGGTCCTGTGGAACGACTTCTTGATCTGTTACTCTTCCCGCCCTCTGCTCTGCTGGTCCGTGTGGTGGGCCCTCTCCACCTGCGGCTATTTTCAAGTGGTGAACTACACACAGGGATTGTGGGAGAAGGTGATGCCGTCTCAGAGTGCGGTTATCTACAACGGCGGTGTGGAGGCGGTTTCAACCTTGCTGGGTAAGTGGTGAGGAAGCGTGGAACAGTCCGCAGACAGTCCAGCCAACCGTGATCAGCTTTACTCACGCCGCCCAAATTTGAAGTAGCCCAAAGGAAGGGTTTGTTTTGAGCACCGATTTTCTAATTTAGGCGAAAACTTGGATGTCGTCAAGTGGTAGAGGGCTGTGACTCACAAACACGTTGGGGGAAGTGGAGTGCACTAATTTTCTAGATAGTTTTCTTCACTTATCCATGTTCCACTTACCCATGTTTACTGAGAGTTTGAGTAACAGTATACTATAGTTTATGACAGTAGCTTATGTCTGTTGAGTGTTAATATATACCGAACACTGTTCTATAGACAACATGTATATTTGTTGTATTCCAAAATTCCCAAGATGGTTGCAGTTATTGTTGTCATTTTACATTGGAAATTTTGGACATGTTAATAATTTGCCTAAGATCACATAAATGGTAGATAGTCAAGTAAAGATTGGGACTTGGGCATGGTGGCTTCAGAGCCTGTGTCCTTGAGAACATGTTCTCTTGTCCTTCTTTGTTGCCCTGATTCGTAAGGTTGTTGGAAGAGTCTACATAACAGCTCTAAGCACCTGCTGACTATGGCTGGCACCCAGACAGCACTCCTGTGTTGTGTGTCGCTTTCAGTGGCGGCGGTGGCGGCGGCATTCCACTAAAGGGAGGAGAAACAGTGTCACAATACTAGATTGCTTCTTGGTCTGAAGGACCAAGACTCACCCAGCCATGTTGCCACAGCAGATGCAGTGATTCTCTGTGACTCTAGCCTGTGCATCAGGCCAAGCAGTTGTCTCCTTAGCAACATCCCTGGGTCTGCGTCCTTTTCCATCTAATTGCCACATACCCTGACTGAGTCTCATCTCAGAGGCACCGTGCCGTCCCTCCAAGTTCAGAATTCTCTGCTTGAGTTTCAAGGAACTCCATAGTCTTGAGCTCAGTAAATTCCAAGTTTAAAGATTGTAATACAGTAACTGGATTTTTAATGTGTTGAGCTAGGGTGTGTTTAGTCAGTAGCTAGATTACTCTTTTCTTTGTTTTCTAGGTGCTAGTGCTGTGTTTGCAATTGGTTATATCAAAATATCTTGGTCAACGTGGGGAGAAATGACGTTATTCCTGTGTTCTCTCCTGATCGCTGCTGCAGTGTATATCATGGACACTGTGGGGAACATCTGGGTGTGCTATGCATCCTATGTTGTCTTCAGAATCATCTACATGGTTCTCATCACCATAGCAACGTATGTATTGTCACTCAGAGAGGTATTAGGAAAAGCTATGGCAAGATAAACTCGAATTTCTTTATAAACCAAAAAAAAATTAAAATTTCTACTTAAAAGAGGCAAATGAGAGCACACACTATATTGTAGGTATTATACATTGTTTCCTCAAGAATATTTCGGCAAAATTTGTTTGTTCTCTTGTGTTTTTTTTTTTTTTGTTTTTGTTTTTGTTTTTTTTTTTTTTTTTTTTTTTTGGTTTTTGAGACAGGGTTTCTCCGTGTAGCTTTGCGCCTTTCCTGGAACTCACTTGGTAGCCCAGGCTGGCCTCGAACTCACAGAGATCCACCTGGCTCTGCCTCCCGAGTGCTGGGATTAAAGGCGTGCGCCACCACCGCCCGGCTCTCTTGTGTTTTTATCCTACGGTTTTCATAAGATTTGTTATCATACAGTAACAATACACTTCACGTTGTTGGAGAGGTCATTAGCAGTGGAAAGAAGGGGCTGTGTTCACATTTAAAGTGAAAACATGTAACAGTTGAGGAAGAGGTAATTGGACTCTAGCATTGTTTTTCTTTTCTCAGTTTTCAGATTGCTGCAAACCTCAGCATGGAGCGTTACGCCCTTGTGTTTGGTGTGAACACCTTCATTGCCCTGTTACTACAGACTCTGCTCACTCTAATTGTGGTGGATGCCAAGGGCCTTGGCTTAGAAATTACCACACAGGTGAGATCTCGTCATTGACACCGGAAACAATCTGAAAGGACGGGGGTGGAGTGTGTTTTATGACAGCAACACTGAGCAGATCCAAAGCAAGTGTTCTTTACCGTGGTGGTTGTTGAGATCATCTTTTTGATGAGGGCCTAGAGCAGTGGTTCTCAACATGTGGGTCGAGACCCTTTTGGGGAAAAATGACCTTTTCACAGGGGTCAAATGTCAGATATATGCATATCAGATATTTACATTATGATTCATAACAGTAGCAAAATTACAGTTATAAAATAGCAATGAAAATCATTTTATGGTTGGAGGTCATCACAACGTGGGGAACTGTATTAAAGGGTCACAGCATTAGGAAGGTGAGAACCACTGACCTAGAGCTAAATTAACTAGCCTGGAGGGACTGTTTTAGCTGAGATAATATTGATTCTTTCCAGGCTTAGTCTGTTTACCTCCTCCTTCACTGTCATTCTTTTCTGTCTTTTCCTCTTGCTTTTCTGGTAAGGGAACTCAGGGCCTCAAACATGCCAGGCATAGGCTCTTCTGCTGAACTAGAGCACCAGCTTATTTTTTTGTTTTATGTGTGGGTTTTGCCTGCATGTATGTCTATGCACCACATGCATGCTTAGTGCCTTGAAGCCAGAAGAGGATGTTTGGTCCCCTAGAGCTAGAGTTACAGATAATTGTGATCCACCATGTGGACCCAGGTTCTCTGGAAGAGCAGCCAGTGCTCTTAACTTCTAGGCCATCTCTCCGGTCCCTTATTCTTATTCTATACACCTGATGTACTATATGAGATGTCCTGCTTCATGGTACCTCAGAGCTCTTTAAGACCCCTTCCTCCTTTGTATAAAGCAACCTTCACCCAAATACCAAGTTAATGACTTACTGTTGATAAGTATTATGATTCTCAACATGTGACCTATTGAGAAAACATTTATGCAAACACTCAAAGAATTGCTATTTTCATCCATCTAGAATCATTGTAAATGACCTTATGTATTATAATTTTACAGTGTAGATAGAGTTTGTGGGTATACTCCGTAAAGTAAGCAGCTGAATCAGGAAGTAACTGTCTCCACATCCAGCCAAGTGGTTTCTTTTCCTTTTTCCTGAATTCCCATTATTACTTAGTACTTCACACTTACACATGAATTTTCCTAGATACCAAGACTTAACATGTTAGTGTTAAAATGAATTTTGTTTTCATTAAGCAATCTACAAGAGAAATAAAACTAGTAAGTACTTGTACTGAGTGCTTCTCTTTCTCGGTTCTCTTATAGACTAGGAAGTTGTCAATACTAGGTATCAAAGAAATGACTCTGGGAGGTATTAAGGAATTTGTCTAAGATTAAACAGTCAAGAACAGTGTGGTGGAGAGGATTTAAGTCTGTGTTTTAGCCGAAAAGCTATTCTTGGGTAGAGAACAGAGATTCATCCTGCCCATTTTGTGAGGAAGATTACCAGACCATTACAGTTAAAGAAACGTGAGCCAGGCGGTGGTGGCGCATGCCTTTAATCCCAGCACTCGGGAGGTAGAGCCAGGCGGATCTCTGAGTTCAAGGCCAGCCTAGTCTACCAAGTGAGTCCCAGGAAAGGCGCAAAACTACACAGAGAAACCCTGTCTCGAAAAACAAAAAAAACAAAAAAAGGAAAAAAAAAAAAAAAAAAGAAACGTGAGTGACATTTAGTGTGGAAATTTAAGAGCACATTATCAGAAAAATGGCTTACTTATGCAGGGAAGAATAACATTTTGTGGACTGTCTGAAACTGGCTGCCATGAGTCATTAACACCTTTCCTATGAAAATATGGTCACATTTTAAAGAATCTGGCTCAGACTTAGGACCACACTCTTGTACCTGAACCTGGTTTGTAACTATTTAATAAGTTATTTTTTTTAAAAAAATGAAGATGTTCACACACACACACACACACACACACACACACACACACACGCACGCACACACGCACACAGAATAGTCAAATAAGGGTCTTCTAAAAAGAATTCTGTAGTGCAGTATTCTTGGCCTTCTAGTGCCCTCTCCTGGTGGGGAATAAAAGTTCTTGATTTCTTAGGCATACTCACCAATTATTTTGAGGATACAGATCTAACCCCAACTCTAACCCTCTAATCCTAACTGTAACCCTAACCCTCTAACCCTAACCCTTACCCTTCACTTAGAGCAATGACAGCACTAACAACAACAAAAACAGTGTCTGTGACATTAGCATTGTGCTAGTAGACCTTTGTGTACATGACCTTATTCACTTCTTCCAATAAGCTTTGTAAAAAATTGTTTAAAATTCTTTTTAAATTAGGCCAAGACTCTGAGATTAAGTATATAGAGTTTTTTTTCTTCTTTTTAAAAACCGTGTGTGTGTGTGTGTGTGTGTGTGTGTGTGTGTGTGTGTGTGTGCGCCCTCAGAGGCCAGAAGGGGGTGTTGGATCCCTTGGAGCTAGAGTTACAGGCCTACGGAAGCCAACCAGCATGGGTGCTGGGATCCAAACTCTACTTCTCATGTTTGAGTAGCAAGTGCTATTAATTTTGAGCCCTCTCTCCAGCCCCACGATTAAATACCTTCATGTAGGTTACATCTAGAAAGAGACATGAGGTCAGGATTCAAACTCAGGCAGCTGGGCAGGCTTCACTGCTATGCTGCTAGGCTGCTTCCGGGTCTTCATTATCTGGCACATATGTAAGCATGGGACGTTTCTGAAGTTTAATTGAGAAACTCTAGACATACTTTAACTGTGTAGAGTACATGTATATGTATGTAACGAAACAACTCATCTCTAATTGGTAATTTTATGAATGACTGCTTTCCTCTCTTGTAGTTCCTGATTTACGCCAGTTACTTTGCAGCCATCTCTGTGGTTTTCCTGGCTAATGGTACATACAGTGTTATAAAGAAATGCAGAAAGCAGGAAGATCCCAACCCCAGCCCTCAAGCCACCACTTCCTAACCTGCTGCTCAAGTGCTGCTGCTTCCAAGCCAGGACTCTGCCCAGCAACTGCCTGGATGGATCGAAACTCTTTCTTTATGGTTCAGATAAATATTTATGAATGTGTATTTCATGGCTTCAAAGCAGCTACTCAATTAATACCTTGTATTCCTGGAGTTAATATAATACTGTTGAGAGAAGCCAGAACTGAAGCTTTTTTCATGGATTATTTATGAGCATCAATTTAAGAATGACTTTTTCTAATAGACAAAAAAAAAAAAAAAAAGAAGAAGAATTTGGTTTTGGAAACCAAGTAATCAAGAGTGATCAAGTGGCCCGTCTGCTGTTTCCTTGGTTAGCGTGTGAGTGTGATATTTGAGTCATGTGGTGGGGTCAGGCCTTCAGAGACCACAGGATGATATAAGTCGGGCTAGATGTGCATCCCGTCAGCACTTGCCCCATCCAGCTTCATTCTACTTTCAGTGTTACTCGTGGGCATGTGTGTTTCTGCAGATGGAAATGGTTCCTCACTGGCAATATTTGCTCCGGACTAATGTTCTGTCTTCTAAGGAGTGTCATTTCTAAGTTTATTTTTTAAATTCATTGTATGAATGTTCTTGGTTCCCATTTTGACCATTATGTATTTTTGGAAACTTTCTTTAGAAGTACATTTCTGCGTTATTCATATGCTTCCCAGAGAAGCTCATTTCATTAGAAAAGGCAAATTTTAAAGCCTGCTGCTAATCTAAATGGGGAGAGCTAACCACAGAACTCATGGTAGGTTTGCTTGTCTTTAATACTTCAGTATGAAGGACTCGTAATTCCAAGTGAAAAAGTCATTTACAGGTTAGAGATACAGGCAGCCCATTTTATATTTGTGCACCTTTTTATTTCCAAAATAAAAGTAACTATTTTCCTTTGAAACAACTTCATTCCCCTATGCCTTTCATGTTATCTTGGCATTCTTATCCAAGATGAAAATGTCAGTAGGAATGGAATTATTCTAAGGCCTTTTTCATTAACTGAGCCTCTTTTTAATTATTGTATTGGAGCTGGAACTAGGGTAGACTTGATGCCTGCATTCTGGACCTTAAACCTGCCTTTATTCCTAAGGTTAGATCATCTTGAGAGATACTTAAAATTTGTTCCATTTCCTCGTTACTTGAAGAATGGTGTTCTATGTGCTATTATTTGTGAGACCTGAAGACTATTTCAAAGCCAACTTTGTTGCCTTATTGTGCAAAGACTCTAGGTAGGTGCTTTTAACTAGAGTGTTGACTTTCTAAGAACAGCATAGCTAAACAGTGTTATTAATATTAAGACTGCAACACCTGGGCCGGGATAATGTTCCATAGTAGAGAGCTTGACCAGTGTTTGGAAGACCCTTGCTCAAGCACTAGCACTGAGAAGACAGTACCGCAGAACTGACATAGAAGAAATAAAGGTAATAATAGGTCATTCCGTGCGCCTTTCTTTACAGCTGGGGAGAGGAACACTAAGGAGGAGAGGGAGGACTAAGGGCATAGTAGTAACCTCCAGTTTTACATTTTGTTCACCCTCCGCACACCTTTCCTTTTAGCTCCATAGGAAGTTGATTGCCCAGAAACACAAAGTACTGTGTTTGAGAAATTTTATTCTTTGTCTTTTAAATATCATGTATTGTGGTACAATCAAATTGTTCACATTACCAAAGCAACATTTCCTTGGAATTTAATCCACAATTTGTGGCACCCAATCTGATCCTTCTTACCTGTCTAAATCAAAAATATGTTCACATCTTGCTATGTGGCCATATTTGTAGAATGCTGAACCCGATGTGCTGGTTGTACTGTATGCACTTTTATGAAGAAGTGATAATAATTTGTTGTACTTTTTATTCAATTCTGTATAGATTATAAAACTATTTTTATTAAATAAATATTTTACAGTATGTTTTCCCTTTTTACTCAAAATTATTTTGAGTTCATTTTTTTGAAAGGAGCTTTACGTTTATAAATCTCCTGAAAGCTTTCCTAGGACAACATTCATTTAAAGTTGGACCATCTCACTTTCCCAGGTAACCCTCGGTCGTCCAGTTAACTCTTCCACAGCTGTGTGACCCTTTTCACTCTTCCCCGTGCTTCTGTTGCAGCACTGACTGTCACGCTGGCTTCTCTACATCTCTCATCGCTCTTTAAAGCATTCTTCTCTTCAGAAACTGAAACAGTCTCCAGTCCCTTTGCTAGCAACTCAAAATTTTAAATTAAGGAAATTAAAGCCAAGGCTGGAAATCTTGTTTTGAAACTCCATAGCCTCTTTGTTCCACCTCAGAGTATTCTGATACCCAGAGAAGCACCTTTGTTACACCAACTGCAAGACCAAATCAGTCTCCTCACCAAGCCAGTCTCATTGTGCAGCATCCAAATGAATAGTTTCCTTCTAGAGCCTACTTAGTAGGGTCTTCCATTACGGCCAAAGGACAGGGCATCTTTCATGCGAAGATTTCAGATAATAGTTTCTGCCACTGTGGTTTCTTCCCATGTATCTTAGCTGGCTTTCATATTTATAAGCCTTTGAGCAAGGACTGTGTCTTATTTTTGTCATTTGTTGCAAAGCAAATATCCTGGTATTACATGAATGTTGAATTATACCAATGGTATTTGATAGACTCAGCCACCTGATGATACAATAATTGGCTAAATGCCCAACATTCTTTTAAGAAGGATGTCTCCATAAAATGTTAAGATTAAAATGACAATGTTGGGTGTACTGGACACTTCAAAGTGTTGTGTTTGAATGGTAAAACTAGATGATATCTATTTCTTTTACTCATGACATCCTTGTAGATAATATCTTCCATTTCTTTAGCTCATTACCCTCAGAGGTGAACATTACTGATTCGTCCATTTTCTTCAGTAACGCTGTCAGGTGGGTTTTAAGTGTTTGGTTTGCACTCTATGGAGCTTCTGCTTCCTCAGTTGCAAACAAGATGAAACCTCACAGGACTGTTAGGAAGAAATGGGAAAGCACATTTGAAAACAGCTCTGTCACAGGCACTGAGTATGTGGTTGAGAAATGGGCTCCATGGCCCTTGTTTCCATTCACAATTAATTTGTACCTATCTACTTCAAAACTACTCTCAAACTGAATGTTTCAGTCAAAATGAAAGTCATTAGAAATGATCCGTGTTCCACCCCCTGCTTATCGCTAATTCCTATTTTTTCGTTACTTCCTGGAATACAAAGAAAAAGCCATGGTTCTTACTATTAGATCACAGCCGCTACAGATGTCTCTCTTGCCAAAAATCAGTACACATTTCTTGCAGCTTGATTGCTAGCCCTCCCAATCCCCATGTTCTGACAGAGAATTGATAAGAAAGTACTCTGTGCTGTGATCATGTAAGCCCCTCCCTCTTGAGGCTGCAAGATAAATTTATGGTCCTGCCTACACCTGCCTCTGTGTCCTCTGGCCTGTATGCTAGGCCAGGCTAGATCATGTGATGGGAAGCTCCCTTACTCCCTTGAAACCTCTAAGAATCAGAAACCCCCATTTGTTCTCTGGAAGCGAAGGATTTGCAGCTCCCATCGTTAGGGTCATTTGATCAGGTTTTCTGGAGATGGGAATGGTAAGTAATGAGGCAGTTCATCTGTAAGTAATGTGATCTGACAGCAGTGAACAGGGTTAATTTTTGAGTAGCTACTAAGATTGCTGGTTGAATCATCGTTGTAGTTGGTCCATGTAGGTGAGGAGGGCCCTTCTTGATTTACAGCAGTAGAAATAGGAAAGGGAAGTGATTGGAGATTGGTAAATTAACAGTCTACAATGTGTGTTCATATTTAAAAGTGGCTTAGGAAATTGAAATATTTTCCCCTAAATTACACATCCTGAAGAAGAGAAGCTAAGGCAGTTCTGATTCCCTCCCAAATCCTCTTAAGTTGATAGTCATTTCCCTTCCATCCCATAATGGAATATGCAATAGGGACTAGGGTGGAGGAAGGTAGACCTGGCTCAGAAAACAGTTCCATAGGGGGACAATGCCAGGCTGGGGAAGAGCAAATGTCAGGGGATACACTGAGGATTTTAACACAGACAGGAGAGGAAATGGGCAGCTGGCAGAGAAGTCAGTAGCACTAGGGTCCAGGTAGTGGGGGTGAAGTGAGACAAAGTTACACCAACCTGTAGCTAGAGTTTTCCTTCCTGGCCCACAGTCAGGACAAATCTCTCTCACCTGCCAGTCCCACAGCCACTCAGACCCAACCAAATAAACACAGAGACTTATATTGGTTACAAACTGTATGGCTGTGGCAGGCTTCTTGCTAACTGTTCTTACAGCTTAAATTAATCCATTTCTATAAATCTATACTTTGCCACGTGGCTCGTGGCTTACCGGCATCTTCACATGCTGTTTGTCATCGTGGCGGCTGGCAGTGTCTCTCTGACTCAGCCTTCCACTTCCCAGCTTTATTCTCCTTGTCCCGCCTATACTTCCTGCCTAGCCAATGGCCAATCAGTGTTTTATTTATTGACCAATCAGCAACACGTTTGACATACAGACCATCCCACAGCACCAACCCCCAAAGTGAATCTCATTGTCAAATCCCTGCAGCCGAGGCCAGCAGCTGGAGACTGGAGCATATCTGACATGCAGTGGACTCAGGGCTATCCTGGGCCTACTCGTGAGTGGCTCATAGCCTCTCTCTTGCTCTAGACTGTTTGTAGCTCCCTCCTCCATTGTGGGGATTCTGACTACCTATGGAAGGAAAAACTCTCCAGCCAGACAGCTCAGACAATGGAGACAGGGCAGCTGGGGTCTGTTAATAAAAGCTCCAGAAATGAGTCAAATTGAGTTTTTTAAAACATCTCCAAAACCCACTTTGAATGTCTGAGTGAAAGAAATTTTTGGGGAATGTTGGTTATACACCTCTAGTATTTTAAACTTTCATAGTATGAACCCATACATGGGACCCACCCTATGACATCATTTCTTACCAAATTGTCTCCCTTTAAAATAAGTCAGTTGGTTATGTGGGGGATGACAACAGACATTTCCAAACCATAATCTTACCCACTAAAAATCACAAGAGGAATCATAACTAAAATTATATAAATAAAAACTCATCCCTCTGCTCAAATATTTGGGTTTGCTCACTTGTTTAATGAGTTTGCACCTTCTCTCTCCCTCTTTGAAATACCAGAGTTTGTGACTCAACTGTCAATATTCCCTCCAGAATAATCCCCACGCTGAGAACTAACTTCAGATGTTCTTGGAGTGTTGACATGAATGGACTATGAGATGTAGATTAGCATTCACAGATCCAACACCTGAACCAAGAAACCCGATAGTGACATCTTGGTTGTGTCTAGTGCTTAGATGATCAAGAGGCCGTGTTCACAATGAGAAATCATTCAAGCAACCAGCAAAAGATTGTCC